>NW_024081173.1:145100-545138 GCF_003009895.1 Hyaena hyaena
AGGGAGGGAGGGAGGGAGGGAGGGAGGGAGGAAGGCAGGCAGGCAGGCAGGCAGGCAGGAAGGAAAAGAAGGGACGGAGTAAAGCACAGTTCTCTCAGTGTTAAAGCTCTACCCGCATCCTGTGGTCTCTCAACTCCAACAAAAATTACCGTCCTGTAACCTCAATGCTACACCCAGCTGAGCTTGCATGTCGGTTTCAATGCGCATTAACAAAAGTGCCCATTAATATATTGAAATTCTGTTTTAAGGTTTATCACGAATGTTGCTTTCTACAAAAGTCTTAACTAAGAAGTGTTAGAAAACACAGCTCTCAATCAATTGCCATGGGACATCATACCAAGGGAGTGTTACTATTCCTCATTTTTTCCAGTTTCAGGGACACCAATCCAGACTGAGTTAAGTTTAGTGGAATTCTAAGGCTATGTTCCTGGAATAGAACTACCCAGGGCACAGAATGATTTTAAGGTACATTTTAAATCTGGCATTTTATCGTTTTCTCCGAGACCCAGGGGTTAAACACTGCACAGAGAGATGACCATAGCTTTCAATGGTACGTCCCTCTCCCTAGGTTCTTCTAGCTCACGCCAGGATCCATTCATTCATTCAACAACTATGTATTGGCCATCTACATTGTGCCAGGTGCTGGAGATATAATGAACAAAAAAGACATTACTCCTATCCTATAGAGATGTATACTGGTAAGACAGATGGACAAAAGACAAGTAAACATAGTTAAAACTGATCGTAAGTGCTATAAAGGAAGTAAAAAGAGGCACTAAAGGGGTCTAACAAAGTCACTTTCTTTGGTTAGGGTGGCCAGGCAAGGGCTCCCTGGTGAGGTGAGTCAGGGACAGAACTGCGATCGATGAGCATTCCTTCCCTGACTCACACTTGCCTCATTCTATATTCTTTCCTCTAGTAGTTGGCTGATGAACGGGTCAAAAACACCAAACGTGTTGTGACAGGAACGGTACCAGACATACCAAAAAGGTCCGCTTTCGTAATCAGTCATAAACATGAAATCGACATGTAGGAGCCAGAAATGCCAACTGGTGAAAAAATGGCCTCTTTATATCCCAACAAGGAATCATTTCTCTAAAATGACAAGAGGTCTATTGCCAATAAATCCACAATTCTGTTTCCAATTAATGCAAACTTATAATATTCCAAACTGTTATTAGATTTCAATTAATAACCTGTGATGCCTCATTACTGCAAATATGCTCCTAGTGGTGCTAAACCTTCATTAGTGAAATGGGTCCAATGACATGACTGTTTCAAACAATAATGGAATGATGATTAAAAGGTACAATTCATCATTTTCTGCTTCTAAATGATCTCTATGACAGTTTACTTATGCCTATATGAAACATGTGCTTCTTGCAAAAAGCCAATTTGTATTTAAGCTTTTCAATGGCAAAAGGAAAAGGTGAAATATCACAATGATTTGTCTCTAACAGGGGCAGAGAATCCAGGAGCACATTGGATTCTTCAAGAATAAGAAGGGCCACGGAACTGGTACCATTCTCCATTTCATGTAGCAGGTTGTGCTCAAGTATTGAGTGTAAAGCTGTGTATCTTGGCTGTACAGACAAGTGACAGTGCTTTTCAGTTCTCGCCCGTGGACCATCCCATTACTTAAACCTGAGCTGTTCCACCTGCAAGTTCACATCAACCACCAATCCTGAGCCAAACATGGCAAAAACAGGATACCATTCCCATCATGCCTCATTCCCCCACTGCTCCATACAGTGAAGTTAGACATGAAACCAAACTGCCTGAAATATTCTGTTAGTACTTCCTGCCCAGCATCCATTCCCAATTCTGCCCATTGCATTGTTGCCCCTCCTCAGAAACCAACCCTCCCTCGTACTCGTACAGTCTTGGTCAGGTGGTCCAATACAAGCCTTCCCTCAAGCAGGCAGAGGGGTGGGTCATCACCCAGGCTAGGCCATCGACATACTCCAGTGCTCAGCAAAGTAATGGATCCAGTGGCTCTTGAACTCAGCAGGGTCTCTTAGGTCTTAAGACTACCCTTTTAACTCCATGCTTTGGATTTAGCTTGCTATTTGTGATTTTTATAGAACATCAGAATTGAAAAGCAAGCAATGTAATAGGGCCACTTGTCCCATCCAAACCACTGCCCAGGCCAAGTCCAACCCACTCTTATTGTCCCTCACTGTCAGCCCCAAGTGACACTTGCCAAGAGATATTAGCTGTGCAAAAGCCCCACATTTCTCCGTCTTCAGTAAATAGTAGCTTTCAAAATCTATTGAGATTTCTTAATTGTTGCTTAGTAACCATCACAAGATTAGAAGTATTTCCTAGCTTAAAAAATAACACTCTCAAAAAGATCACTTACATATTTAAAATTAAGAAACTGTTCTTAAAATGGAGTTGTTTAAAAACTCAGTTATTACAGTAGCCTAACATCAGACACAATCCTAAAAATTTGAAAGAAAACAAAAGCTTTAAGAATTCTATTCTAAGAGTGAAAGCCAATCAATTCCTCTTCAATATTTTGTGGAACAATGCACAAATTGTGACTCTATTCACCTTGACAATAGAAGTAATATGGGTCTTAACTAATGTGTATGAATATGTTAACAAAATTATAGTCCTTCCATATATAGTTATATTTTAGATGGATAAGACATAAGCATTAAATGTGGCATCTTGGATTAGAATGTATCCCTATATTTAAACAGCTATCCCTTATTAAGAAATAAATATTAATTTATAACATGTACACGGCATATAACAGTTTCATTGCATTTGCCCACAGTGATTGAAGGGTATGGATTGAGGGTTACAAGATGGCCATGGACACTTGGTAGAAAGGAGAGTAGAGACTGCCAAGGGCGTAGAACTCAGCAAGGTAGCAGGCACACCAACTGTCTCTTTACTCCCTTGCAGCAGGGAAAAATCCAGTTTTTCTACCAGTGGTTGTTTGACCTTTACGAAGGTGCAATTCCCTGGGTCTCAGTCTACTCATCTTTAAAATGAAGGTTTTGATGAGATGACCTCTAAGGTCCCTTCCAGTTTGAACATTCTATGATATTCTGAGGAAAGAATAATAATAGCCCTTGTGATCAGCAATATGGTGTGTGGTCAGCTAAAGGCAGGAGGCAACGTGAGCCTGTAAGTGAAAGCTCTGAAGGCAAGGGAGAGCAAAGGAGGCGACCTTCTCTGAGCTGTTCCACAGTAAACCTGTCTTGGAGGATGATGCCCTACAAACAAATTAACACCCCATGAACAAACAGTCCATCATTTTCCCATTGAAATATTTTCAAAAGGTCCTCATAGAGTTATTTTGCCAAAAAACAAGGGGCGTGTTCATGATGTAAAAAAAATACAGACGATTTTCTTTGCATATAACCTTTCAGACATGTCTGCACCTCACAGATGGAAATATGCAGGAGCCTTGGTCAAATGTTTTCAGCTACAGAACCGTGAAAGTCACCGCCTCACAGAACAGGAAGTGCAGAGATCAGGCAGGCTCTGTGACTGGCAGTGTCATCGGTGGGGGTGCAGATGGGGGGCAGGTCTTCTGAGCTCTCTGTTCTACGGACCTTGTGCAAGCTCTATCCTAACGCTGGTTCCCCACACGGGGATTAGATGGCTGCCAGGAGCAGTTGGTACTCTGTGCTTCTTGCTCAATTCCTGAGAAAGACTGCCTTTCTTTCTTAGAAGTGTGAGCAACCTTCCCCTTGCTGCTCTGTGGCCCAAATTGGTTCAGAACGACTCATCTCTGAATCAATATCTTGCAAGACTGATGGAATTACTCTGAATAGGGGGGTTAAAGGAAGGGAGAGGGGAGGAAGGGAGCAAAGTAGGGAGGTGGGACAGGTGTAGAAAGGGCCCCAGACAACGGAACACTGGTCTGACACTTACATCTAGGGCTCAATGTTAGAGGCTGGCCTGGCTCTCAGCTAGGCCACAGTGTTCTCCTGCTGGACATAAACAATCTCACAGAACACCAACAACTCAGGAAAGGTCACTCTGAGATTAAGATAAAGTAAGACAAGGCAAGGCCACTTGACAAGATGTCTGAGCACCTGACAGAGACAAGGTTACTGTATAACACACAAAATACCAGATATCTTCCTCCTTTGGCTAATATGAGTGACGGCTGCTGCTTTGTGAATTACAGCTTTAGCCTCACACCATCCTGCCTTCCCCATAGAGATTTATTGAGACACCCAATTCCAGAATTGGCTCCCACTTTATGACAGCACTCAGTCCAGAATGGACCTCACTTCCATGGACCCTCCCCCAATCACCCAACCAAATAAAAATCCTTTCTAACATACTCTTACTAAGAGGTCCCATGGTTCTCCATGAGTGTATTTTCCCTCCTGCAAAAATTAATAAGCCCAACTTGTTCAACTCCAAGTGTGTTCCTAATGGCTGAAGTTGGAGGACACCAATACTGGCTTTATTTTTTTTAATTTACTGTTTTTTAATGTTTTTATTTATTTCTGAGGGGGGGGCAGAGAGAGAGAGAGAGAGATAGCATGAGCAAGGGAGAGTCAGAGAGACAGGGAGACACAGAATCCAAAACAGGCTCCAGGCTCTGAGCTAGCTGTCAGCACAGAGCCTGACACAGGGCTCGAACCCACGAACTGTGAGATCATGACCTGAGCCGAAGTCGGATGCTTAACCGACCAATCCTGGTTTTAGACTAATGTTGGCCAATATGTTTTTTCCATTTTTGCTCCTCACCAAGAAACTTCTTTAGATATTTTTTCTTATTCATCCCTAGCCCATGAAATTTTAATAGCACAGATACAATGAACATCTGCTTATTTACTGTATACACATGAGTGCCTTATATATACAAAGAATAAGGTCTCTTCAACACACACATACAGACACACTCATGAACCAATTTTCATATTATTTAGAATACATTATGTGAGAGTAGAGTAAATGTTGGAGAGTCTACCAGAAGCAAGTAGCTTCTTAGCAATATATATATATATATATATATATATTAGGGGAGTAATAACAGTTAACATTTTAGTGCCTTCTATTAATTTTTAAGTATATTTATTGTAAAAATTAATATTTTCACACATCTATTACTTTTCACATATGTTAACTCATTTTTATCCAACCAAAAGCCTTTGTGATTGGTACTAGAATTATTCTCATTTTGTTTACTTATTTTTGAGAGACAGAGAGAGGGAGAAAGAGCATGAGCAGAGGGAGGGGCAGAGAGGGAGACAGAGAATCTGAAGCAGGTTCCAGGCTCCGAGCTGTCAGTACAAGGCAAAATGCGGGGCTTGAACTCACAAACCACGAGATCATGGCCTGAGTTGAAGTCTAATGTTCAACTGACTGAGCCACCCAGGTACCTAATTATCCCCATTTTAAGAAGAAACTAAAGCACAAAGCAGTTGAGTATCAGGCCCCAAGTCACACATCAACAGTGCATCAACAGTGGGGACAGCACCACGTGAATGGCTCTCTGACCCTAGGGGACATGCTCTGAACCTGGAGAATACACTGCTCTATACTCAATTTCGAGTCTATAACTACTTGCTAATGCATGAACAAACAAATGAGCAAATACATGTCATGATTTTTAAGACTGTACTTCCAAACAAGTGAACAGGCAGTAAAAATTCACAAACATAGGGATAAAACCTAAAAATAAGATGTCCATTACAGAGAAAACCATTTTGGCAGATATCTTTCAGGGGAATTTATACACTGTGTGGCCCAACTGTCAAATGTCTCAGAGAACTAATCCTGTTGTGTGTACGTTCAGGTGTTTGCCTAAGTAGAAAATGCCTTGGTTAAGACAGGGAGGGAGAGAGGGAGAGAGGGTAGCTAAGATTTTTTTCTTCCCCCTAAAAATGAGCAGTTACAATGTGATAAACAGGGCTAGCGAAGTTCTGGTTCACCACTGGCCACCATGACTCAAGTTCGCTCAGTTTTGCTGCTGTATGGTTACAAAGCCAAGACTCCCTGTCCTCAAGACCACATTTTCCACCTCTTCAGAGCATTCTTCTCAAGGAAGAACCCAGATTTGGCCCTGCTCATTTTTATAAGTATCTTCTTGTTTCCAGCATTGCCAGGGAACTCAAGATCCTGAAAAAGTGTACCCTCTTTGGAGGTCAAGCAATCTACTCTCAGAACCACTGCTCAAGTCAAAGACTGGTTAAGCTGCTTTTACACAATCAGACAGAGAAGGAAAATGGCGTTCGTGGGGAGCATCTGCTGTTTTGTTAAAAATGTGGTTAAAGACATTAACAAAAGTGACATTACCAGCTGTTGTAATGTCAAGCAGCTTAGCTAAACAGTTTTTTATCAAATGACAACATATGACACCCAAATCAATTCCAAACCAATAACACATTGTTACTTGTAACACAGAGCGGAGGGAGAGAGAGAGAGCAGGAGAGCAAGAGAAGTTAATTAAAACACAAATTCAAATTTCTCCTGAAGTAGGAACCGCAGACAGCAATATACTGATGATTTCCCCAAAATTGTTTTTACCTCTACTTCTAACAAAGCAAAAGAGGACCATTATCCATCCCCTATTTTGACACGGAAACAATGCAATGTCCCTTGTAACATCCGGGTTATGACAAAAAGAAAGGATAGTGAATTTCTGGCCCTTAAAATCTGACTTGTCTTCTGCCCTTGAGCCACATACTGCCTGAGGAAGAACGGGAGAGAAGACATGGAGAAAAGGATGGTCTTGTGTGGCTATGCTCAGCTCCCTCCTCTATTTTTATCTGCCCATCATTTTTAATTACCAGACCATTAAAAGGTGGCAGATCAGTAGCATTGCCAACTGTGTTGTCCTTATGGCTGGAAAGTCTGTGGCAGTCGCTACAACGGACACTCTCCTGTATTCATCACAGAGCTTCTAAAAGCAAAACTGCCTGCCACAGTCATGGCCACTCTTGACTAAATGTTTGATTTCCCGGAATGTGACCACGGTATGGCCTGAAGTGTGCCCAGTGCCTAGGAATCTGGGGGCCTTTCACGTTTACAATCATTAATAATGCAGTTCACAAATGCCAGGTCCACTGACGAGGCCTGAGCTGAGGCTTGCTTCCCTAAGAGTTGGCGTGGCAGTGAATGGGAAAGAAGACACTTCCAAGGGCATCCTTCCTCGTGAAAGAAAAACACAGGGTGGGGGGCGCTTTGGGGAAAGGATGTTTGCCAGGAACAGAAGGTACACTGCACGTGGAGAGAGTTTCAAGATAGGTAACTCAGGAGGGACCTCCATTTGGGGAAAGAAACACACCAGAAACAACAGAAGAGATAGAAATAAGCAAGCAGCTGCGTGGCCCTATTTCTACTAAATAAAAGGAAGGCAGGGCTGAAAGTCACAGCCAGCATATGCAGACACACACAGAGGGGGCACCTGGGAAAATCAATGTACATCAGGCTTGCTCACACCTGCTTCCTCAGGGGCCTCACTGTGTGAGCACAAGGTGGATAAACTCACCCCTGATTGGCACAAGTAGCTTGTGTGTCTCTGCTGACAATGGAATAAAGGTCACGTGGATGATAACAGCAAGAAGAACATAGGCCTGATGTTGGAAAGAACTGCCGACAGCAGAGCCACAACCAGCAGAGGCTGCCAAGAGAAATGTATTAGGCAGGATGGTAGGGAAGGAGAATGTGAAATGTCAAGAGTCCAGTTCTCTGAAGAGACGGGAAAGAGCAGAACGACCTCTTCAAGGTCATTCTAACCCTGTTATTATAGGGAAGAAAAGCTCCCTTGGAGGCATTTGATTTTAGATTTTCAATAGAAGACAGACCATTTGTACTCTTAAAAATTGTTTTGTCATGTTCTAGTATCTTCCAAGGCAGACTTTTTACTTCTGAAACTAATTTTTACATTTTCTACAGTCACTTGTCTAATTAAACCCTCTATGAATGAAGGGCCAGAGTTTGGACCAGACACCAGGAGTGTCAGTTATGCACATTCACAGGTCCTTATTGATTCCCAGGTTCATTTATTCATTAGTGCTTGCAGGTGAGACTCAGATTCCATAAGTATTTAGAAACTAGGATGATGACGGGATTCATGGCCAGGGGGAGTCCAGTTGCCTCATCTATGACAGTATTACTTGCCGAGCAATCTGTATTTGTCAGACATTTTCCTACAGTGTGACATACAGAATTTCATTTCATCCCGACACTAACTTTGTGAGCAGTATTTCATTTTTACCCCCTGTACAGACAGGAAACTATCTAGAAAAGAATAGCAATTGAAAACAAGTCAGGATTGGAACCCAGAACTGATTCCTGAGTGTATACTGTTAGCACTATACCATATTCCTCTGTATAGATTTCTAAAAGCAAGGGCATCTGGGTGGCTCAGTAGGTTAAGTGTCCAACTCTTGATTTCAGCTTAGGTCATGATCTCATGGTTCCTGAGATTGAGCCTCTTGATGGGCTCCTTGCTGACAGCATGAAGCCTGCTTAGGATTCTGTCTTTCCCTCTCTCTCTCTCTTTCTGCCCTTAGCCTATGTACTTGCACTTTCTTGTTCTCTCTCAAAATAAGTAAACCTAAAAAACAAAAACAAACAAACAAAAAAACAAAAACAAACAAACAAACAAAAAAAACACTTTGCAAGCCATAGTCACAAGTAAATCCTTAATTCTTGTGTGGCTCCCCTGGATGTCAGGAAACCTGAATTATAATGGAATTTTCCACTCAGGTAAATATCTCAACCCCAAGGCCCACTAGGATCTTCCTTATGGAGAAAGGACTCAGGCTCACAACTACCTGTATTTATGGCAGGGTCTAGAACTTACAAAAAATTAATAAGGAGAATCCCACTTTCCTACAGAGATCTCCTGGTTTTAGATGAGATTCCTGTGGCCTGGGTCAAGACTGAAGCCAAGAAAGGGAACTTCTGTGGAACTTCCTACAGAAGACACAGCATGTACATTATCTCTTTTACTCTCCACATTGGCTCTATGAGGTGAGCATTATTGGCCCGCATGGAAATGTAGGAGGGGGCGGGTCAGGCAACGTGACCAAACTCACCCAGGTCATAGGAAACAGAGCTGGGATTCCAGCCCAGCTATAATAGGCTCTAAAAGTTGTATTCTTTTCTGTGACAACACATGCCACAAGGTCACCTCCAAAGGTAGGTATCTGCCTTTCCCACACTACAGTTACTGAACTTAGATCTCACCCCATGTGAAATGTCTTCATGGCCACCTGGGACTCACAAGGCCCAGGAGAGACCAAGGCCCGTTTCTCTCACACACATTTCAATTCCTCCTCTTCGTGTCCACTGTTCTGCCCCAGCGGCCTCCTTCAGTTCCTTCGAGAACCTGTGCCCCCTTCCTCTGTACATGTGTCTTCCTGTCCAGGACTCGTCTCCACCTAACTCCACCACCTTGCTGACTCCTGTCGTTCTTCAGAACTCCTCAAGGAGCTTCTCCACTGCCCCAAGCCAGGCCACGCCCATTGGTCCAGAGCAAATCTTCCCAACCTAGGCTGCTACTGCTCTTTGGAGCTGGGTAATTCTTTGGTGTGGGGTTTATCCTGTCGTTGTGGAAAATGAGCAACATTCACTAGATGCTCGAGCACCTTCCTCTAAATTGTGCCAGCCAACAAAGTCTCCAGGCATTGCCAAATGACCCCAGAAGGTGAAGTCACTCCTGGCTGAAAATCACTGGTCTACAGCCTTTTGGAACCACTTCTTTACCTTTAGAGAATGGTCCCAGTGTGTCACAAACATGTGCTTGTTTGTGTCATTATTTGACCATTTCCTCTCCTTGACAATGAGACCCACGAGGACAGGAATAAATGTCAGCTTCTTCTCATCTCTATACACCTGGTATTCAAAGTGGTGTGTGGCTCAAAGCAGGATTGCAAGAAAAACACATACTTTCTGAACTTATGCCCAAAAAAGGCTTGGTCAGATATCATGTACTGAAATCAGTAGCTGATGGAAGACTACCAAAGCTCTTTTGAACACAAAAAATCTACCACCATATTTAGGGTCTGGGAAGCTAACTCCCTGGGCAGGATGAACACGGACCAAGCATCCAGAACACCAGGGGAACTTTCTGGCACAGGAGGAGGTCAGGGGTTATTAGCAGTGCCCCGCCAGCATGTGAGGATTTCCGAACAACATTCCCACGTCAGCGTGGCCCTGATTAAAAGAAGAACCTTCTTTGGCAAGCATTGCTGCACAGGCCAGGCACTGCTGCGATGCGGCACGTCACATGGACCCAAAAACACATCCCACGACCAGGCATCTCTGCCCAGCTGTGCCATCCCATGTTTTCCTGATGGAAATGAGAAAACAACGTAACCTCAGCTGACAGGTTTATTAAGACACGGAAGACATTACAGAGGCCCTTTTGACATTATAATCTCCAACACAGTCAGGGGGAGATGCGGGCTTGCCATCATTATTGAAAGTAATTGGTCAAAAAAAAAAAAAATATGAGGGAGAAAGAGAACATTCCTATAAAGCTGTCAAGTTAATTATTTGGCCTACAGGTGTGTGCAGACTCTTGACGCGCTGCCCATGCGGAGCTCGCCAGCGCCATGTGACTCTTTCCCTGGCACCCCGCCCCACCCCCACTCTGGGGCACTTTCCATCTACAGCAACCAGAGTCCATTTGAGGCAGAACTCTGTCTTTGCCAAGCGGAAACTTTGCCCAATTATATTGTGATGCTGGTCCAGCTCTTGACGTATCCCTATCACTCTGATATTTTGGCAAGCCACACTCCAATTTTCTGCAACAGATAGCCCAGATAAAAACCACCAGCCAGTGGGGCACGAGGCACAGTGCGACAATGCCAAAGCAAGTTTTCTTCTCTGGACTGAATTTAAGTTCTTAGGAAGTTAAGACCAGTGATCAGAAACCCAAGTATTCTCGCAAGTTGGGCAGACCATCTGAATGAGTCAAATACGGCAGATGGGAGTAGAAAGACTGATGGGGACTGTGAAAACCAGGGGTGGCGTCCTGGGAGCTTGGTGTCACTGGAGGAATCCACTGTCCCAGAGGAGCTGGTGATACCTGCAGCCAGGGCCGCCACCCACCGCACACAGACTGGACAGTCAGGTTAGGTTTATGGGATGAATGAATACCCATCCAAGAGTCCCCTCTGTTATTTCCAGGTCCTGGGCTCCAGCTCCAGGACACTTTTGAGGCATTCAGTGACTCACTGAGAGACTTAAATCTCTGGGGCTTTCAGCACGACTGCCATTTGGCAAGTGATAAACTTATTCAGGAATTTAAAAATGGCACCAAAGGGTGACTTGGAACAACTGATGCATGTAGGGAAAACACAAATATCACTTCTGGAAACACAGAATCCACAGAGCTCGTTGCCATAAGGGGTTTTATTTCTGACTTGTTAGAGGTGGGCAGTATTTAAAGTAACTTGAGAGGCCGTAGCATTTTACAACAAGTTTGGTAGCCCGTCAGGTCTACAAAATGAAGACTAAGAATATCAAAGAAGATTACAATGATATTCTTCGATTTTCCAAAACAAGAGAAGGCAAAAAGCACTGCCCACACCACTTCTCCTCCAAGAAATGCATTTTCTTCCTGACTTAGTACTCACAGAATATATAAATGTAATCATACACATATGTACACTCCCAGAAACCAAAGAATGTATGTTGTTGGTAGAAAACACAAGCAGTTCAGAAATGTAAGACATGAAAAGTACTGCTTTCAGTACTCAGAGACATCCTCAGTGAATAATTTCGGGGGGGGGCGGGAGGGAAGGAGGTAGGCAGGTATAGGTGTATGTGTGTGTGTGTATGTGTGAGAGAGAGAGACAGAGAGAGACAGAGAGACAGACAAATGGGATCATCCTACCAGAGAGCACCTATTTTCTCCCTGAACATCTTGGGAATCTCTCAATGCCTATGAATATGTTTGCTTTGTTCTTTTTATTGCCATCCAGTAAAAATCCACCATAAAAGTACAGAAGGCTGATTTATCTCAACGCTCATGATAGAGAAATTTCTACAATGTGGGCTCTTTCTTATCTCTCCAATATTATTAGGCTTAAACAAATTACCAGAGTCAATAGACATGACTGACACTGGCATCTGTTTTAAGGATTTAGTTTTACCTAATCTGGACTGGTGTAGAAAGTTATTCAGAAATGCCTGAGCATGAGGGAATGAGGAGAAAAACATCTCAGAGGAGTGTAAGGAATGGAAAGTGTTTTTGAGGAAGGATTGGCAAGACTAGTTATAATCCCAGGGATTCAGATTTACAGTCCAATTATTCCTACGTACAAGTTGAATACTTTATCTAAATTACGTAAGAATTGGAAAGGAGACTCATCTTTGGTTGCTATTTCCAGCCCTCAGAGAGACTTGACCTCAGTGTAAACATACACCAAATGTGTGTTCAGTGCATACAACATATGAGGCAGTGTACTGAGCACTGCCAAGGGCCCAGCTCATTTAATCCTTACACTCTCCTTGAGAATAAGGGACTATAATTATCCAAGCAACCAGTCCTCAGAGCCTGGACTCTATGACCATCACATTCTATCTTTAAAAACGTCAAGAGATTTAAGAACAGAAAGGATTGCGTTGCCTCCTTCCTGTCCTGGGTTTTTCCTTCAAGGGAAACAACAACAACAACAACAACAAATGTTTGCTTCCTCTTTGCCTAATTAGCTTTCCATTGTATTTCGGAAGGCTTAAGGCAGCACCCTGCCAACTTAAACTAACAAAGATTTTGGGGCGAGAGGCAGAGAAGCGTGCAGGAGGGAAAGACCTCTAAGAACCATGTGTACCCATCTTCCCAGAGAGGAGAGGCGAACTTCCTTGCTGTGGCCGGGACTCCACCTACTCATCTGCGCCTTTGAGACCACTCTCCACTCCTCAAATATGCCAAACACGCCTCATATTTCGGTACTCTGAGCTAGTTTGCCTGGGAAGCTTCCCCCCTCTCCAGTTCTCACTTGGGGGAGCCCTCACTTCCATCAGATACCTGTTCAAATTATGTCTCTGCCCCCAGGCCTCTCTTAGCTCATGACACACTCTGTGTCATTTTCAGCACTTATGAATACAAAGTAACAGAGACTCCAGTGTTTTGTGACTGTCATCCTCACTATAAACCCTGTATGTATCCACAGTCCCTGAAACAATATCGTTACGGGCTTCACAAGCATTGTCAAATGCGAGATGCATGAAAAGTAGGCAATCTTAAATCAAAGTGTTTGTGCATCTGTGTGTGCAAACACGTATGTGTATATATATATATATATGGATACACACACATACATGTGAATTGCATTTTGTACTCTTAGATCCTCACCAATTGAGGAGACTCAGTAATAGCACATCAGTGATCCTATCAGGATAAGCCAAGTGAATTACAAGCAGAGGACCGATAGGGTGCTTGCACATTTGCAGTAATTGTGAAGGAGGACAGTGAGTAAGTGATTAACGAATAACACTTTCATGATATTTGTGGATGAACCATGCAATCTTTATGAACTTGATGGAAAATCTATTTTTCTCCTGCTGCCTGTTACAGGGGATAAAATGGGGAGCTGCTCAGATTCCTACTGTAGCTATTAACATTTATGGAAATTTAAATGTATAAGGCCCTACAATTAGC
Source organism: Hyaena hyaena (assembly GCF_003009895.1). Classification (NCBI taxonomy): domain Eukaryota; kingdom Metazoa; phylum Chordata; class Mammalia; order Carnivora; family Hyaenidae; genus Hyaena; species Hyaena hyaena. The sequence goes on from NW_024081173.1 coordinate 158,701, forward strand.
TAGGAATTTATTTCTCATTTTGGTGATTGTGGTCAACAGAGGCTCCAAAGATTGCCAGTCAGTACTCATTGGTGTTCAGGTGGAAGGGCTGGTGATAAACACTTGAAAGAATCAATCCCCTGTTGGAAGACAAAAGACTGGCAGGCTTCAAAGTCCCGAGAGTTATCTTCCTCCTCTTCCCCATGACTGTTAGCCTGGTGTAATTAATCTCACACGTGGAGCATATTTTAGCTTTCATTTTCAAGTATGTTGCCTATTAACAGTTTCCATGAGTACACTGATTATGCACGGTTCTCGTTAATGGATCCCTGCCAATACCAACCATCAAGCTAATGACCTGTGCTTGCCAGCTTCAAGGTGAAGGACCACTCTTGGGCATATTTCCCCAGGACTCAAAGAAGAACCCCTCTGCAAATGATCTTGGAGTAGCAGGTGTGCACTGCATTCCTGCCAAAGGATTTCCCAGCTCGGAATGAGGGCATCAAGAGAGGACAAAAGGAAATCCACTAATTCATATTGGTTCAGATTATTGACTTCACTCTTCAGGAAGATAAAATAAAAGGAAGAGACTTGCCTTTAAAGGTGAGATTGGGATGTTTATCCTGCATTTCATCAATGTCAGCTTTTATGTGTTGGGTGACAGTCTATATCCTGTGACTTGTCAATGGCACCATACAGTGCAGCTAAAAGGTTGAAGGTTATTTCTGTAACGATTGATGCTCTTTCTGCCACACCAGTCAAGCCCCTGCAGATTCTTCCTTTTTCCTTTGCTCTGGTGAATCCTGTTTAAAGCTCTTGAGTGAAAGAGCTACAGACCCCAGCAGACATCAAACCTTAAACACTGACTTGACATATTGGAATGTGTGATGCGATTCACCACCCAGCTTCGAGCCCCTTCAGGAGCACCTGAAACACAGGTGGGGATTGTGTGAACACAAGGTAAAAGTGCATGGATGACCTACATTGTCACTGGCTTCTCTTGAGTGAAATCAGAAAAATGCTTTGAGTCAGCACACTTCCTCAGCTAATGGAAAGAGTGCCCAAAATGATATGGACTTGGGTCATGGAAAAATGTGCAGGGAAGTCAGCTCACCACTGACCCCATCCTTTCTAGTTTACACACCTGAATCAGATGACACACAGGAATCCTAAGGAAACAAACTATTTGAAGACCCTCAATGAAAGCTCTTTGGTGGTAGTGAAATACCCTTGAAAACTGTGGAATACAGTGACACAAATAAACACAAATAAGGTAGAAATAATTATGCATTGCTTCTAGGGCAGGAGATGAGGTAACAGCTGCAAAAATGTCTTCTGTTTTTTAGGTTTTACATACAAAACTTTTTTTGTACGTTTTATAAGCGTGTGGCAAAGAAAGTATAACAATAACCTCAAAAAGTCTTTTATTTTTGTAGAAAACACTATTTTAATTGGACAAATTATAAACCAAAGTGATACCATCTTTGCAACTCCACAGAGTAACCGAAAAATATGAAGTCTCTTAAAAATGTCTTTGTCTGTGTTATCACATCAAAGGTGAGGATGCGCCTCAGCACTTTCCCGCAAAGTGACATCTCAAGTTCACAGAGAGTCAATGACCATGGGGGTTCTCACACATTTTCAGGAGACAAAAAGCCCCCAGGGAAGGGAAACCAGGCTGCCTGGTGACATTCAGCAGAAACCTCTAGGCTTTTAGAAGAACTTGGATCCACATGGCCACGCAAACTTCAACCAAAGAATTCCACAAAGGGGGGAAAAAACCCCAACAATTCTCACAGGGAGGATGTAGAATAAAAATGTGAACAGAGAAAACCTATAGCATTAATCTGTAGTTTACTTCAATTGGCCAGAAAAAAGTAAGCATCGTGGTATGCATGCCAGAAATCACAATGCTACATGAAATAGATGTATGCTGTTTCTGATTACCCAGCATCCACTACTCCTATATAATTTTCCTTTGGAAGATCATTTCCACCTACTGTTAGTCCATGGCTTTGGAGAGAGGGTCTTTCAGGCATAAGCATGTGACCAAACTGAACATTCCATCCCCTGACCTCACCCAGCATATGAGTTGGTCTAATGATTTTGTTGAAACTACCGGGAGAGATTTTTCTGGACAGTGGTTTCAAATGATAGTTAGAGGCAGGTGGGGTGACAGGTAGGCTCGTGACCATCTTTGTCATTACCCAAGAAAACCTTCAAGAGAATAAAGGTATCATAAAAGAAAGAAAAGTGAAGAGACTGACAGAGATTCCTAGAAATATATGAGTCTCAACAGGCCGTCAGGAATGAAGCTAGGTATCCTTGTTATTTGAGACAATAACTTCTCTTGTTCACTTAAGTTACTTTGATACATCTCTATCACTTGCAATTGATAACCCATTCCACGTGTGATGTAAATGTGGCATGATCTTTACAAGTACAAACTGCCTTAGCAAAAAGACCATGTCTTGGTTACCAGCGTAACATCAGCCCTTAAAACAACAACTGATGTGAGAAGATTTGGGATAGTTGTTCCATGGATAGATAACATTTTCAGAGTGGATCTCTGTCCAGAATTATCTCCAAAATTCACAGCTTTTTAAAAATGAAAGATAATCAAAACTGGTTTGTCCTTTTCATCAAAATCCCAGCAAGAGCAAACAGTGGGAAAAACTCATGTTCTCCTCTATCTATCTGACCCCAAACAAATTAATACTTCCACACAGTGTTCAGTTTTTGGCAGATGTTTATGAAGAGATAAGCTACATACCACATTTTTAACGAATAAGCCTATTTAATTATCCACTTACAAACAGTAACACCAGTGCCAAAATACTGAGCGATTCTCTCAAGAAGGTGGCATGTGACCTCGAATCCCTGATTTCTAGAGGTGGTGAGACCAGCACAAACAAGGACCAGACTTCCTGGGGAGAACTAAAAACTTCCTAAGAAGGAAAACACCCAACTTCCTACCTCCCCCCGGCTGATATCAGGGTCCAGGTAAAATTGAACATTTTTAAAAGGCCTTCCTTTTTTAAAAAAATATGTTTATTTTTTTAATATAATTTATTGGCAAATCGGCTAACATACAATGTGTACAGTGTGCTCTTGGTTTTGAGGGTAGATTCCTGTGGTTCGTCGCTTACATACAACACGCAGTGCTCTCATCCCAACAAGTGCCCTCCTCAATGCCCATCACCCACTTTCCCCTCGCCCCCACCCCCACCCACCCTCAGTTTGTTCTCTGTATTTGTCACTTATGATTTGCCTCCCTCCCTTCCTATTTTTTTCCCCTTCCCTCCCTCTCCATGGTCTTTCTATTTCCATTAGAAAAGGAAAACATTTCTATCTTTTAATGTAACTTCACTACTACACTTTTCTTTCCTAATTTTTAATATGGTATTTTTAAGGGACAAAATTTTAAGTGCTTTATTTCTTTGCACTAATGCAAAAACAAACTGTTGTGCTTTTTCCCCTGAAAATGACTTCATACGCTTGGTTCCTATGCTACATTTTGCAGCAAATAAAATGTCTCTTCCTCTTTTACATAAAACTCAGATCACTATGAATGGGAGGAAAATTTTAAGTACCTGGAACTCTCTGGGCTATGTCTTACTTGGCCGCATGATATGGTATTCCAATTATACCTTCCCATATGACGACAGTTTACTGTCACAAAGCAAACTTTTCACAGCACAGAGAAATTCCAAAGAAGACAATCAGTTGCAGTTGCCAACTGGAGCTTGAGTAGTTGAATGATTCCCACTCATGTTCCAACGCAAACATACAATTCCAGAGTAAAACTGCCACTTTCAGCTTTTGTTGGGATCTAGTACTTGTTGACTTGAAAGTTACAACCTCTCATTCTTGGAGTCACATTTGACTTCAAATTGATCTTTCCTCCCTTTCTTTATGCAATATTTATTAAGTGCCTTTGATGGGTTAGGTAGGAAGCCAGGACTGAGAACACAATGATGTGTAAAGGTCTACACAGTCCTAGGTATTCTGGAAAGTTCAGGCTTGTAGGGGACACAGATATGATTTAAATCATCATATAAGTAAACATGTAACAGGAGAATCAAACTGAGACTGGGGAGTCCAGATAGGCCTACTGAGGGAGGGGAGATATAAGCTGGGAGGTGGGTATTCAAAGGACCTAGAAGCTGTGTGTGTTGTAGGGGAGGAAGGAAGACAGGTAAGGCATAAAAATATGGAAAAACAAAACACAGCAGGAACAGAGACTCTGCAGAGGGAACTAGACTCAACACATTTTCAGTATGCCTAGCTAACATTTCAGTAGAATGATAGAGAAAATCCCACTGCACATTCTCCTTGCTCTACCTAAATATTACTGTATCACACTGGCATCTAATGAAACACATTTCTCCTACCTCTACTTGTCATGTGTATGCCATGTCTAAGATTCCCACAACACTGTTTTATTTGCTTTTCTGATAATCACAATAACAATAATTTAAAATAGTAATGATTAGGGCCACCTGGGTGGCTCAGATGGTTAAGCGTCCCACTTCGGCTCAGGCCATGATCTCGCAGTTCACAAGTTTGAGCCCCGCATCGGGCTCTGTGCTGACAGCTCAGAGCCTGAAGCTTGCCTCAGATTCTGTGTCTCCCTCTCTCTCTGCCCCTCCCCTATTCATGCTCTCTCTCTGTCTCAAAGAAAAATAAACACAAACATTTAAAAAAGGAAATGAGAGGGGTGCTGGGGTGGCTCAGTCGGTTTAGAATCCAACTTTGACCCAGGTCATGAACTCACAGCTTGTGAGTTGGAGACCCGGGCTGGGCTCTGCTGACAGCTCAAAGCCTGGGGACTGGTTCAGATTCTGTGTCTCCCTCTCTCTCTGTCCCTCTCCTGCTCCTCCTCTGCTCACGATCTGTCTCTCTCTCCTTCAAAAATAAGTAAACAAAAAATTTTTTAAATATAAAAATAAAAATGAGAAAAATGAAATCCCAATGAAGAAGATATCCACATTTGGAGACAAGTAGGAGGAACATTCTAGCTTCTCTTGGAAAGAAGAGGTTCAGGATTTACATACTGGTGAAGAGATTATATGTAGCCAAAAGAAATGTTTCATTTGGCCAATCATATGTATAAATGTTTTATATCATTTGCTAATATAAAATAAAGAACCGTTACATAAAAGTCCAGACTTCCCTCTCTCTTTAGAAATACTGGATTTTTTGGCCAAGTTTCTGAGAGCTAAAGAGACACAGGGTGCCAAATCCTTGAAGACACAAAATCTCTCCAGTTTGTCCCAGGCCTCAGCAGGCCCATCTAATTAATTTCCATTGCCCGATAGGCTGTTGTCAACACCTGGGTTTTTGCCTATGAAGCAACTTCTGCCTACGGAGAAAGTCAGACGTTGATTAATCTTATACATCCCTGTCTAAGAAAGGAAGTCATATGAAGAAAAATCAAAAAGCCCAAACTGACTGTCTCTAAGGGTGAGACAGGTAAATTTCAAAGGTGAAGACAGAGGCATGATGGCCTGGGGACACTTACCCCTCGAATTGTTGCTCTGCCTGCCCACCTATGGCTTTTAATGAGGTTTTCTCTGCCACCCTCCCTTGTTTGACCCATTATTCCTCCTTCACATCTTAATGTAGATTTCAACTCCTCCAGGATGCCTTCCCTAATCCTCCACATCTAGATTAAATAACCCTCCTATGTCTCACTATAACATTGTTCCAGAAGCACCTACATAATTTGCAACACCCAATACAAAATGACAATCAATGTAGGGTCTCGTGTTCAAAATAATTAAGAATCTCAACACAGTAACAACAGGGGATTAAGCCAAATTGGTGGTGGGGCTGAGAGGGGAGGGTGGCCTTCTGATCCTGGAGCCCTGAGCAGCTATGCAGGTCACAGGTCCATGGAGTAGACGCTGCAATTTTCTCCACTGTTCACTTTTCCCTTCACTGCAATTGCTTCCTCTTGCCTTTGAATCACCCCAGCAGAAACTACAATACCTGGCATGTAGTAAACTTTAAGAAATATGAGTTGACTGACTGAATGAAAGGACGGGGGTGGATAATGATTAAACTACCATAAAATCCTGAGCTATTGTTCTAATATCCATTGTTAGCTGCTCCACAAATGCTCCTTCGAATTTTATCTTCTATAACAATGACACTATGTCAACCTATCCAGGAGCCTGGCGATGTTAATGCTGCATGTTAATAAAACCCCTGTCTTTCCCCACAGAGCTAGATATTTATTAACATGAAGACTTAGAGTCTAGATAATCAGGGCACAGTACACTGAATGTCTACATACTAAAACCATGCAAAGCTTGAGCGAAACACGTTGCTCCATTAAACATACAACTGATGTTACCTAAGTGCCTAAAGAGGAGAATGTAGAATTTTGAGTAGGGTGAGGCCCCCCCACTATTAGCCTGGAAATGATCCCATGCCTGTGAGTCTGTGCTATGGGGCACATCTCAGGGTCTGAGATAATGGCTTTATCACACATTAGCTCTTTCTAGTCCTAATATCTTAGAAGTGAGAAGAGGGGGGAAGAAGAGGAGAAAAGGTAAAATCCAAACAAAAAGACTAAACTATTTGTATTCAGTATAATGGCTCTTTGGAAGGTGTAAATGACAACATTAGCAAAATTATAAAGTATACCTCAGAAAACAGAGGCCAGAGAGCAGACAAAAACTTTGTAGTTTATCTTATATATTCACAAGGGACAATAAAGATGAGAAATGCAGAGTTTTTCAGAGCAGCAGTAGTGTAGAAACCTCTATCTCCTTTAAAAATAAGGGCCCTGCTAAATAAGGAGCTTTTCAAGCTGAAATAAAAGCACATTAATTAATCACATGAAAATATATTACACACCGATAAAGGTAAGTATACAGTGAAAATCAGAACACTCTAGTACTATAATATGGTGATGTGTTAACTACTTTAGTGAGAAGATTAGATGACAGAACTATTAATAGTAACTACAGCTATATTAATGTGTTAATGAATGCACACTATAAAAAGAGGTAAAGAATGACATCAAAATATAAAAAGGGGAGATTAAGGAACAGAGTTTTGTATGCAATCAAAGTTAAGCTGTTATCAACATAAAATAGACGGTTAGATCTACAAGACATTTTATGTAAGCCTCATGGTAACCACAAAGGAAAAACCTACCGTAGATATACAAACAACAAGGAGAAGGCAATCAAGACATAGCACCATAGAAAATCTTCACCTCGGGGTGCCTGGGTGGCTTAGTCGGTTAAGTGTCCGACTTTCGCTTAGGTCATGATCTCGCGGTTCGTGGGTTTGAGCCCCGCATCGGGCTCTGTGCTGACTGCCAGCTCAGAGCCTGGAGCCTGTTTCAGAGTCTGTGTCTCCGTCTCTCTCTGACTCTCCCCCGCTCACGCTGTCTGTCTCTCTCTCCTAGAAATAAATAAAAATATTAAAAAAAAAAAAAAAGAAAATCATCACCTCACAAAGGAAGACAGAAAGAGAGGAATAAAGGAGTAAGAGAAAACCATAAGATGGCATAATACAAAACAATTTTTAGGAAATTTAAGAAGGTTGAAATCATATGAATAATTTTGTTTTCCCGCCACAATGGAATGACATCAGAAATCAACAAGGGGTCAGCTGGAAAATCTACAAGCTTCTGGAAACTAAACGACACCATCCTGAACAAACAATGCGCCAAAGAGGAAGTTGAAAAAAAAAAACCTGAAAACAAATAAAAATGGAAATACAACACAGTCACACCTATGGGATGCTGTAAAAACAATCCTTAGAGGGAAGTTTATAGTCAGAAATACATATAGAAAGATCACAAACAAACATGCTGGCTTTACACCTGAAGGAACTAGGAAAAGAAGTCCAAAGATAGCAAAGAGAAGGAAGTAACAAAGATCAGAGCAGATATCATTGAAGCAGAGATCAGAAACACAACTGAAAAGATCAATACAACTAAGAGATGGTTTTCTTGAAAGAAAAAACTGGCAAACCTTTAGCGAGACTAAGAAAAAATACTAAAACTCAGAAATTAAAGACATTACAAATGATACTACAGAAATACATAGGATTGTAACAGACTACTGTGAGCAATTATATGCCAATAAACCAGATGACCTAGAAGAAATGAATAAATACTTCTGGTGAAACACATAACCTACCAAGAATGAATCACAAAGGAATAGAAAATCTGAACACACTAATAATGAGTAAGGAGACTTTGCCACTAATCAAAAACTTCCCAACACAGAAAATCCCAGGACCAGATGGCTTCACTGGTGAATTCTACAAAATGTTTAAAGAAGAATTAACAGCAATTCTTCTCAAACTCTTCCAAAATACTGAAGAACAGGGAACACTCCCAAAACCACTTTACAAAGCCAGTATAACCCTGATACCAAAACCAGCTAAGTATACTGCAAGAGATCAGACCAATCTCCCTGAAGAATACCGATACAAAAATTCTTGAGAAAGTAATAGCAAGCCAAATTCAACAACACATTAAAGGGATCATATACCATAACTATGTGGGATTTATTATTGGGATTCAAGAATGTTTCAACACAGACTAATCAATAAATATGATACATCACTTTAAATACAAATACAATGAAAGACAAAATCGTATGATCATTTCAACAGGTGCAGGAAAAGTATTTGAAAAAAAATACAACATCATTTCTTATGAAAAACCATCAACAAATTGGGTACAGAAGAAACACACCTCAACTTAATAAAGACAATATATGGTAAGCCCACACCTAACATGATAATCATGTTAGAAAGATTGAAAGCTTTTCCTCTAAGCCCAGGAATAGGACAACAGTGCCCACTCTTACCACCTCTGGTCAACATAGCACTAGAAGTCCATGCAGAGCAAGTAGGCAAGCCAAAGAAATAAAAAGCATCCAAATTGAAAGGGAAGAAGTAGTAAAACTGTTTAATTACAGGTGATATGTTCTTATATATAAAAATTCCAGAAGACTCGACCAAAATACCCTTTAAACTAATCAACACATTTAGTAATTTGTTGTAGGACATAAAATCAACATTAAAAAAATCAGTAGTGTTTCTCTTTTTAATTTTTAAATTTATTTCTGAGAGAGAGAGAGACGACAGACAGACAGCATGAGCAGGGGAGAGTCATAGAGAGAGGGAGACGCAGAATCTGAAACAGCCACCAGGCTCTGAGCTAGCTGTCAGCACAGAGCCTGACGTGGGGCTCAAACCCACGAAGTGCGAGATCGTGACCTGAAGCCAGACGCTTAACCAACTGAGCCACCCAGGCGCCCCAAATCAGTTGTATTTCTATACACTAACAACTAAATATATGAAAAAGAAAATTTAAAACAAAATCACATTTTCAATTGCATGAAAACCAATAAAGTGGGTAGAAATAAACATAACTGAGAAGGTGAAAAAAGTTCACTAAAAAATTAAACAGAACTGCCATATGATTCACCACCTTTATGGGTATATATCCAAAGGAAATGGAATGAGAATCTCAGAGTATCTACATTCTATTATTCAAAGTAGCATTACTCACAACAGCCATAATATGTAAACTACGTAAGTATCTATCTTTGGAAGAATGGATAAAGAAGATACAGTGTGTGTGTGTGTGTGTGGTGTGTGTGTGAGCGCGCGCGCACGCGTGTGCGTGTGTGTGTGTAAATATTCAGCCATAAGGAAGAAGAAAATCCTGCCATTTGTGACAACATGGATTGGACCTCAAGGGCACCATGCTAAGTAAGGTCAGAGAAGAACAAATACTGCAAGATAGCACTTATGTGTAGAATCTAAAAAGGCTGACCTCATAGAAGCCGAGTTTAGAATGGTGGTCACCAGGAGCTTGGGGGTAAAGGAAGTAGGGAGATGATGGGCAAAGGGTACAAACTTCCATTATAGTTAACAGTACTATATTGTACACATGAAAATTGCTAAGAGAGTATATCTTAAATGTTCTCACCACACACACACACACACACACACACACACACACAGAGGTAATTACATGAGGTGACGGAGGTATTCCCTACCCTACTGTGTTAATTATTCTACAGTATATACATGTATCAAATCATCACATTGTACACCTTCGGCTTACACAATGCTATATGTCAACTATATATTGCTAAAGCTGGAGAAATATAATTAGGGCAACATCAACAAATCTTTCACCAATTAGAAGTCAAAGTAGTATAGGACTCCAAGCTATTAACAATGCCACACTTAAAACTAGAAGAAGCCAGTGGATTTAATAAATGTTAATTACTTAGTTCAACCCAGATAAATCAGGACTCAGTTTTTAGTTCCAAGAGAACTTTCTGTGATAATAGACACATTCTATATTTATTCTGTCCAAAGTCGTAGCCACTACCTTCATGTATCTCTTGAGAATTTGAAATGAGGCTAGCGTGACTAGAAAAAAGAATTTTTAAATACTATTTAATAACAATTAATTTAGGTTTCAATTTAAATAGCCACAGAGTCTAGCAGCAACTGTATTGGACAAAGACGTTCTAGAGTAACAGGAACCCAGCAAAACCTAAGAGAAGATATTTGCAGACTAGTCAGATATCAATAAGACTATGGAAATACTCTGAAGTGCAATTTACCTGGATTCTATAAAGTCCATCAAAATGGCCTTGTGCAAGGTGCTGAAATTAAAATTCCTCAGACTTTGATGCTGTATGGTATAGAAACGAACACGCACCAACTGCCATATGGAAATGGACAATCCCCTGGCTAGTCAAGGTAGAGAAAGGGTAGGGAGTAACGCAGGTTAAATAGGCCAGAGCTCATGGCAGGGCTGGGGTGTCCCAAGGACTTTGCACACACTTGGAGAGTCAGGTTCCCTCATAAGGCTCCCGTCTTACAAAGATGAAGACAGGTAAAGACTAAGAGGATGGAGAAGAGAAACCTGTTTACAGAAAAGCGCCCTATCAGTTATGCGTCACTGGAAGTCCTGCTGTGGCTTTCAAGGTCAAGCCATGAAATCTGTTCCCTGGAAATGGGAACCCCTCTTGGCTACTGAATGCTTTCTCTCCTTTGACTGGGGGAAAGAGGAGGGCAAAGCAAGGAAGAAAGCAGGGAGTTGAAAGAAGACCAGAAACAGGCAAAAGAAATAAGAGGTAAAATAGGAGAAGGGCACGAAGTGCTCTTAGGGAGATGCAATGCTCCCAGGGAGAAAATAATGAAAACTCAGAGGGGAGAGAGCAAGAGCATGCCCAAGCAGCTAGCAAGGACCTTTGGGAACTTCTGTACAAAATCACAAATTACAAACATGCCCCCTAGGAATGAAAACTGCTAGACCTAAAACTAAGTACCTATTATTAAATAGAAGGAGGGGAGGGAAAAAGGAGTCAGGAAAATGATACAGTAAGCCAAGGCCAACACGAAACAAAACAAAGCTAAAGCAACTTGACCTAGAATTTAACGGTAGTGAGTTACAAAGTTCAGGAAAAATGAAAATGCCAGACAAATGTACTGGCACAATCAGTGGAGACAAAACTGAATTCATTAGTACAGATATTGGTAGCTCAGAGGAATTCCTTATAATCAATTTATCTCTAACACTGTAGTTTCAAATTAAGAAACAAAACAAAACCTTAAGCACAGGCTATGCTTCGAAGTGCATTCCCTTCACATAGCAGTAGGTCAAAACAAACAGGCTTACCAGAGCTAGAAAACAGACAAATCCCATCTTGTAACACACCATGGAGTAAGGTGTTTATTGAAAGTACCAGCTTTAGCACCGTTATTTTGCACTTTGAGGTTAGAGATTTCTGAATCACTGCCTAAGGTATTACTACCTGTGCATTCAACAATGTCAGCTGAGATATAATTATGCCAAACCAAGTGACACCCTCATCTCTGTCGTCGCAGGGACAGATAAAGAATTCTCTCCCTATCAAGATCTCTCTCCCCTGCCATCTAAAAAGGATTCCCCCAAAAATACTGTCATTTCCTTCGCTTTATCACAATTACATTTTGGTGTAAGATGGGGTCAGAGCAGGGAATCTGAGGGGAGACCAGAAATTAAACCCCTCCGGTATCTTTAGTTGCTGGTACTCTACACAAGATTAACATCACAAAGGGACGTTCCTAGTGTCCTTAGGTGTCAAGAGTTCTGGCCAAGGAAATGGATTCTTACAACTGCTTTCATTCCCACTGTAGCCTTGGGTACCAGACTTAAGTTTAACATGAAGGGCTCTCAGTTACCTATTTTATAAACACTGTAGGATGAAATTTCTGCTAAGGAAGAATTTTAGAGGATTGAGGAAGGACACAGGACTAATTAGTGCCTGAGACACAAATGGAATTCCTAATTCCCACACCTGATTCTTCAATGTACACTACCTGTGGTGAAGGCCATCTTTTTTCATTTTCATAAGAACTGTTATACTTCCCCAATGGGTTATCAAAAGAAAACCATCACTAGCATAAGGAAGCCCAGATTTATCAAGTTAGATTTACTTTACCAACCCTAAGGTTTACCACTTTCTTCACTATTTAAGCCATCCCACCTTACCCCACTACCAAAAAATCTCTTTCTCAAAACTCTAGACCCACATGATGTGCCTTGAAGGAAGCCTTTCACAGATCAAACAAAGCAGGAAAATTTCAAATACTAAATCATCTACCTAGATATTTGCCATGACAGGAACATATCAATGACTCTGAGAAGTTCTGCAGGAAAGAAAGATGATTTTTCCCCTAGCCTTCTCCCAAATGGCTTGGGCTCGGAATTGCTTTTCCTTTGTTCTCTCTATAAAATCCTAGTTATCATCACCGTATATCTAGATAGACTCCCATAAGATACACTTCAGGAAACACAGGCACACCTGTGAGCTAATTATACTACAAGACTCTTAACACACAGTAGGTATAACACAGAGTAGGCAAAAAGAAGAAAATAAAAGTTCCTCAGAATTAGCTCTTCACGAGCAGGAAGACAAAAAAGAACTAGTATTGTCATCTGCTGTGGGCCACATTCCATGAGAAGCTTTTCAAGCTCAGTAAATCATCACAATTCTATGGTGGCTGCCAATATTCTGTTTCATGCAGAAGAGGACCCAGAAGAGCAGGAACGTCATACGTCACACCCAGGGTCACAAGATGAAGAAATGGCAGGGCAGGGACATGAAAGCCCTGTGCTCTATACCCTCGGCAACAAAGGTGTCATCTTTTTGCGGTATGCAGATCTCCATAAAACTAACCCATTTTGAAGTATTTGTCCTGTGTGACATCACAATATTGTTAATGGCTCCCCTCTCTTTCCAACTGTCTGCTTAGTATAATGAAATGAAACCATTAAAGTGGAAATTCAACTTGCTCTGTGACCTTGTCTTTGTCAGAATATACCAAAGTAAATCAATCTGAGATTTTTGGAGGGCATGCTCTTGTTTTTTTAAAGAACAGGGTCTTTTTCCAGGATAGAAGGCTCTACAGAAATGAAAATATATAGCTACAGAACCTCAGATATCAGACTATGACACAGGTTTCTTTGGGTTACAAGAAACATTCAACAGGTAGCTTTGTTTTGTTTTGTTCTTTCAGTTTAAGAAACCCAGTGGCAGGGAAACAGACAAACCTGCGTGCCAAGCCACAACCAGGGTCTCGAACAGTGAAGAAACCCCAAGCCGCCTTTCATCTCTTCCTGACATCTTGGTCATTCTACTCTGGTTTCCCTGGTTTTCCTTGCTACTTGAAAGGAAAGAGCTATGAATAATTCTCCAGTACATCTCTGTCTCTTGATAGATGAGACCAAGTAGATTCAAGGTGAAGTCTGAGCCGCAATTCTAAATGCTCTGAGGAACAGGTCTTGCTCTACCCCATACACATGGCTTCGGGAAATCCCTTACCAGTTAATCACACGGATTGGGTAAGAGCCATCTCCAGACACAATGATGGGCGATGCCATCCAGGTGGAAAGCAGAATCTACCAGGAATTGAGGAAAACACACAGACCTTTCAATAAAAAGATTCACAATATCCAGGTGTTTTTTGTTGTTGTTGTTGTTTTCTTTTTTTAGAGAGAGGTGGTGCGGGGCTGGGGGTAAGGGGGAGGGAGAGAGAGAGAGAGAGAGGGAGAGAGAGAGAGAGAGAGAGAGAGAGAGAGAGAGAGAGAGAGAGAGAGGAAATCCCAAGCAGGTTCCATGCTCAGCACGGGACTCAACATGGGGTTTGACCCCAGGACCCTGGGATCATGACCTGAGCGGAAACCAAGAGTATGATGCTCAACCAACTGAGCCACACAGGCGCCCCTCCAAGTGATTTTTAACTAGGAAGATCAAAGGAGAGGGCGAACAGTGAGTCAAGTTTTAAATGAAAAGTAGAGAAATCCACCATGCTGTTATAATAAAAAGACCCCAACACATGCTTATACTGAAGGTATCAAAAGGATAGAGGGAAAAACCTTTTCACAGCTGCAACAGAATCATTAAAACATGACAGGACGGTTTGGGTTTGCCAGAATTAAGGGCCACCTGCTGTTCCACGTGTCACCCCATCCCAATCCCAGTCCTTGAAAGAAATGAAAAAGAAGCTGAAGGAATTTTCACCGAGACAAAATGAAGCAAAAACGGAATCTGCCAAAGACTATTTTTCCATTCTGCAGGAAACATCCTGAAGTACTGTTGCTAACAGCTTTGTTCTGATTTTTAACTCGTTTTTTTGTCTTCAGCATTCAAGATGATGTTTTATTTTTTTAATCCTAATTTTAATCAGAAAAACAGGGCATATGTTGTAAAAATGAAGAGAGGTCATTTCTGACTTAGAGCTGATTCTCCTCCAGAAAATAATGAGCATTCTTTTTCATACCTAAACAAAAGACCAATATAAACTCTAGAATTCAAATCTATAGCCAGGTGGATCAAGTGCAGTTTTCATAATTTCTCTTTAAAAGACTAGATTATAAAATTAAATAGAGAGAACCAAGTATCCTGCTATGACCTCATATTGCATTTATAAAATTTAAAAGATCCTGCACATTTTAATCAAACTAAACATGTTCTGTTTGGCAATCTTGAAATTTAATTTCCTATTTTAGTTTTTGAAATTTTTGAAGTTTATTTTGAGAGAGAGAGAGAATAAGCAGGGGAGGAGCAGAGAGAGGGAAAGAGAGAGAATCTCAACCAGGCTCCACACCACTGACACAGAGCCCAAGGCGGGGGCTCAAACTCACAAATCAAGAGATCATGACCTGAGTCAAAACCAGGAGTCAGACACTTAACTGACTGAGCTACCCAGGTGCCCCTAATTTCCTATTTTAAATACAATTCAAGAAGAAAAATTACAGTTCTCTGATACCGCCATGAATTAAACTGCCACACTGGTGGGGACTTCTAACCAAACACCTATGTGAAATCACAAAGTCTGAATATTATGAAGACTTTCTACAATGATCCTACGGACTACAGATTATATTCCTCATTGGAAATATGGGAATACCTAGGTCCAGAAAGGCAGGAGATCTTCTTAAGGATATACAGCTAAAGGTGCGGGATCCCAACCCCATTAGAAAGTCAGGACCATTCCTGTTACCAGTAGTGTTTAGAGAAAAGAGAAGCAGAGCGAGGGTTATTGGTAAAGACATCTTCAGAAGTACAAAGCCCCCTTATAATAATGAGAAGGAAAACTCGGTACAGTTGTGATGTGGTCTCATACTGACAAGTTGCAATGGTTCAAAGCTCTTCTTCAGCATTTGCTGAGTCGAATTTCTATTCCCATAGCTCTTTATGGCCTACACGAATGATCACATTATCTCATTATGACACTATTATGCCCTTCATATTTTAATAAGTATTTATTAATTTATTCTATATCTCACTTCAAATGAAACTTGAGGGGCTCTCTATCCTGGACACATAGCTCTCCAGTGTTCCCTAATTGCTGTTACTGCCCTCATACCACCAGGTGTTAGCCATCCTACAGGTTCAAGGGGCAGCCCTCTCATATCTGCTGCTGTGTCAACAGACAGTCAGGAATATGGGGGCGCCTGGGTGGCTTAGTCGATTGAGCGTCCGACTTTCGCTTAGGTCATGATCTCGCGGTTCGTGGGTTCGAGCCCCGTGTTGGGCTCTGTGCTGACTGCCAGCTCGGAGCCTGGAGCCTGTTTCAGTCTGTGACTCCCTCTCTCTCTGACCCTCCCCTGCTCACGCTGTCTCTCTCTCTCCTAGAAATAAATAAAACATTAAAAAAAAAAAAAGTCAGGAATATGGAAGGGCACAGATGGATGGTAGTACAAAATTCCCATGAGAGAGACATGTGTTATTAGGTGGAGTACCTCTGGACTCTCACGGCAACGTCAATGGTTCGTGCACACAGAGACAATGCAAGATGCATCAACTCTGTCAGAGCAGGGCCTATTGGCGCCTTTAAATAGCACACGCATGTCAGCAGATTGTTCCTATTCATATTTAGCTGCATCTAGTCACAGAAGGAAAAATCTTGGTTGGCTTTCTTTTTTCCTTTTTTTTTAAAAAAATATTTTATTTATTTCTGAGAGAGAGAGAGAGAGAGAGAGAGCAGGGGAGGGTCAGAGAGAGAGGGAGATACAGAATCTGAAGCAGGCTGTGAGCTAGCTGTCAGCACAGAGCCCGACGTGGGCCTGAACCCATGAACCGGGGGATCATGACCTGAGCCGAAGTCGGACGCTCAACCGACTGAGCCACCAGGTTCCCCAGTTGGCTTTCTTTTTTAAAGCTTGTTCCAAAAAGGGGTGCCTGGGTGGCTCAGTCAGGTAAGTAACTGACCGACTCAGGTCATGACCTCACGGCATGTGAGTTTGATCCCCACATTGGGCTCTCTGCTGTCAGTGCAGAACCCATTTCAAACTCTGTCCCTCCGCTCTCTGCCCCTCCCCTGTGCATTCTCTCACTTCTAAAAATAATTAAAAAAAAAAAAAAAAACTTGTTCAAAAGAGTATTAGGCCCTTCCTTTTGCACTCTATGAACATGGTCATGGGATAGGAGGATAACGAGCAGAAAATCAAAATCAAAGAAAATACTGAGAAGTGTTTCTCTCTTTTAAAAGAGATCCCACCAATGATTTAAAGAAAGCTTTAAAGGAATAAAAGGATGGAGTCCTCTGTCTCTCTCAGCCTCTCTTAGGAAGTGACACTTTCCATAGAATGAGGTGAAATGGAGAGTATCAAGAAAAACTGGAGGGGGCAGTACTATCTTGGATGTGTTTTGTTTGGGGTCAACACCACTAATCAGTTTGACTGAAACAGGCCCGCAATCCTACCAGGCAGACCTAGATGGTCCGCAGACTGGACCAGAGAGTCCACAGACACCCCTCACCCCCACCTCGGAGATTTACCAACAGTCACATCAAAGGCTCAAGTGCCCCATGTCACATTTATTCTTTTCAAAACCTTAAGGTCCCTGAGTTGCAAACACAACGGATAAAAGGATGCCAACACTCCTTTCCCTCCTAAGTGCCTCTTCAAATTCCAGCCCAACTTTGTTTAACCACTTTTACTCAGGAAAAAACTTTCCTTCTTTGCCCCAGACCCTGATCCTAATCAACATTTTTTCTTTTGTTTTTAGGAAACTTCTTATCGTAGAATAAACTTAAATCTACAAAAAAATTATGAAAACAACAGAGTTTCCATCTATCCCACATATAGTTTCTATTATTAACATCTTCCATTTGTATGGTAGATTTGTCACAATTATGAAACCACCAGTGATACTTTATTATTAACAGAAATCCATTCTGTATTCAGATTTCCTTAGTTTTTTTTAACTTAATATTCCTTTTCTGTTCCAGGATCCTATCTAAGACACCATATTTAACAACGACTCATCATATCTCCCAAGACTCCCATTGGCCGTGATGGTTTATCAGACTTCCCTTTTTCTGGAGGCCTTGAGAGTTGTGAAGACTGGTCAGGTATTCTGTACAATGTCCACCAATTGAGACTTATCTGATAACTTTCTCATAGATTGGGACTACAGTGTTTGGGTAGTAACATCCCAGAGGCAAAGGGCTGTTTTTCATAACATCCTATCAAGGGTTCATATCATCAAGACGAACTGCCACTACTGACATTAATGTTGGTGGTCTGGCAGAGGGAGTGTTTTAAAGGTTTCTGGACTCTGAAGATACTCCTTTCCCCCCTTTCCACACCGTTTACTTTGAACAACCACACTATGCGCAGCCCACGCTGAAGGGGTGCAGAGTTACGCTCCACCTCCTCGAGAGCAGAGTATCTTCATAAATCATCTGGAATTCTTCTGCACAGATTTGTCCTCGTCTCCAATGTATTCATCGTTCAATCATTATTATATCCATCCTACTCAAAGAATATTATTTTATGCCTTGGGTTATAATCTGATACTATTTAATTTTTGCTTAGAGTGATCCCTCTTTGCTACTGGGAGCTCTTTCAGTCAGTTCCTGTGCCCCTTGGACATTTCCCCATTATCATGAAAGTATTCTGTTTTGTTTGTGGAGTACTTTCTTACTTGGCACTACAAGATGCTTTACCATTAGGGTATGTATTTCTGCCATCCAAGAAGGAGCCATATATTTCAGGAGCTCTGGTTCCTTTCCCTGGAAAATGGTATTAGAAATCAAGCCATTGCTTCTACGCCCCCTTAGCTGACAGAGCAAGGGAAAAATGGATATACTGTAACCGATGCATATATATATGTAAAAAAAACCTCTGTATGTAATCATCAGTATCTATATCAAGCTAACTAGAGTTGGATATTTCCAATTCTAATTAATTATCACAGGAATCATTCTAAACCTTCTCCCTTGCTTATCTGTGACCTCCTACTCCAACAGTGAGAAACCTGGCTCTCATCATCCACCATCCATTTACTTAATTGCTCAATTACAATATATGCTGATAAAGTTTTCAGAATTGTTAATCTGTAACCCCTTGAAAAACAACTTTATCAACTAAGGATAGGACTCGTGAATAGTTCATTTCACCTTTAGTCGTACAGGCTCCATTCATTGCCAAAATTAGTAAATATATTTTCTCTCATCTCCCTCTAGTAAGATTGTTTCATACATTTATAATATGTAGATTCTTTTGTGACATTCTACATTCCATCCTCGTATCCCTCAGACCTTCTAGATGATTTTTTAAAAAAATTTAGATACAGGGGTGCCTGGGTAGCATAGTTGGTTAAGCATCCAGCTTTGGCTGATGTCATGATCTCATGGTTCGTGGGTTCCAGCTCACTGTCGGGCTCTGTGCTAAGAGCTCAGAACCTGGAGCCTGCTTCGGATTCTGTTATCTTCCTCTCTCCCTCTGTTCTTCCCCTGCTTGCACTCTGTCTCTCTCTCAAAAATAATGATTTTTAAAATTAAAAAAAATTAGATACAGTAAGATTCACTCTTTGAGATGTAAAGTACTATGGGTTTTGACAAATGAAAAGTATCATATAATCACTATCACTGCATCATACATAATAGCTTGATCTCCCTTAAGAACAAACAAACCAAACCCCTGTATTTCACCTATTGAATTTCATCCTCAAACCTCTGGTTACCATGGATCATTTTACTGTCTACGGTTTTGTCTGCACCAGAATTTCTTATAAATGGATCCATATACTATGTAGCCATTTCAGACTGGCTTCTTTCCTTAGCAATATGCATTTAACACAGACCCATGCTTTTTTATATATATAGTTAGCTCATTCCCTTGTAGGGCTGAGAAGTATCCCATTGCACAGATGCACCACAATTTCTTTATTCATTCCCCTGCTGATGGGCATCTTGTTTGTTTCCAGTTTGGGGCAATTATGAATACAGCTGTTGTAAACATTGCTGTACAGGTTTGTGGACAAAGAGCAGTTTCCAAATCAGTTGGGTAAGTGCGTAGAAGCACGAATGCTGAGTTAGATTGTAAAAACTCGGTTTAGCTTTGTAATAAAGTGCAAAACTGTCTTCCAAAGTGGCTGTAACATTTTATATTTTCATAAGCAGTAAGTGAGAACTCTTGGTCCTCTCTGGTAATGGTATTGCCAGGTTTTTAGGTTTTAGTCATTCTAATAGGTTGGTCATGGTACCTCATCCTTGTTTTAATCTGTAATTCTGTTGACATATGATGCTGAGTATCTTTTCATGTACATGTTTTCTGTCTGTGTATCTTTAGCACGGTGTCTGCTCTGATCTTTTACTCACTTTTTAATTAACTTGTTTTCTTACCGTTGAATTGTAAGGATTCATTCTGTATTATGTCTTTGTCTTAAGTTTTTAAGTTTATTTATTATTTGAGAGAGAGAGTGAGAGAGAGAGAGAGAGCGCACAAGTAGGAGAAAAGGCAGAGACAGAGAGGGAGAGAGAGAATCCCAAGCAGGCACTGCCACTGCAGAACCCAACACGGTGCTGGAACCCACGAGATCATGACGTGAGCCAAAGTCAGCTGTTTTACCAACTGATCCACCCAGGCGCCTAGGAAAGAAGGCTTCTAGATCATTCCTCTGCTGGTGCCCTCAGGAGCCTTCATGGATTTCCTGTGAAACACTGCAAAGTAAAACACTGAAGGCAGACTGTGACCCCCTATCTAGAGAGTGTGTGTGAGCACTTACAAAAATGGCAGGCATCCTGCCAAATCACCAGCCCTATTATACTCACCACGCTCCTGCAGGAAGCCAGAAAGACTGAACAACAAGCAGGAAATAAATTTCAATAAACAGATTTATTGTCCTATTTCAATACAAATCACAGTCTATTAAGAATAATGCACTCTGGTCCGGGTTCTGACAGTCAAAAATGCTGATTTAAGAAGAGATTTGTGTTCCTAATTTAATTCATTCATTTGCATGTCTCTCCTCTAAGGATGATATAATTCAGACTCACTGATCATCGCTGGTAATCACACCTTCTTTTTGTGGTTCAAATCGAGCTTTTTTACATCACGATTTGACTTATTTACTTAGGGATTTTTATGTATTACGGCTCTTGGATGATTGATGATTAGATGATAATAAAAAGAGAGGCTATTCAAAGTGGTCTGTGAAATGTCTCATATAGTTTCAAAACAATGTATTAGTATCACAGGGACCATCACAGGGTTCTCCGTGACTAAGGACATGACCACATCCATTTGCACCTTTTGTCAGCGCCATTTTCTCACTTCAAAACAGCCCACCGGAAAGCCAGGCCCAAATAGGCACTTAGAAGCTAAGGTGTCTTTTGTTTTTTATCATTACCTTAAAGGGAAACAAGATTCAGTTCCTTCAAATTTAGACATTGCCACCTTGTTTCCTACCTCTCTGTCCTTGTACCTCACTCTTTTACTTGCTAAAAAATGAACACCTTTTACTCCTTTTACTGCTAAGGCTTCTATCACGTATTACACTGGGAGGGGGTATTTTTTAATTGAAAGATGGTACTTTATAGAGTTAGATATGACAAGAAGTTTAAATTGGATTCAAAGCGTGGGAATTTTCTTCAGAATGATTCCTTTTATTATATATCTCCTTTCAAACATAAAACTCTAATGAGCAGTGAAAATTGTGGGCATAGACATCGGTTTTACAAAGTTTCATACGGTGAGTTTAGGGATGCCTTCATTATTCTTCAAGTTTTGACAGAAATCAATTTTTTATAAAGAAACCAATTCAGCAACTTCAAAATGTTTCTAAATTATATCCCAATATATAACATACTGAGATGAAAAACGCTGCATCTAATTCTGTTAAAAACACACACACGTTCTTCATCTTAAGTTAAATCCTGAAGAGAATGCAAACTTCTCTTACAAATAAACCATTCCTAAAAATACACAGTTTCATGGGGCACCTGGGTGGCTCAGTCAGTTGGGCGGCCAACTTCGGCTCGGGTCATGATCTCACAGCTTGTGAGTTTGGGCCCCACGTCAGGCTCTGTGCTGACAGGTCAGAGCCTAGAGCCTGCTTTGGATTCTGTGTCTCCCTCTCTCTCTGCCCCTCTGTTGTTCACACTCTATCACTGTCTCTCAAAAATAAGTAAGCATTAAAAAATAAAAAAAATAAAAAAAGAACGCACAATTTCAAAATGAGACCTTTCCAGGCTACCTCTCACAAAGCAATTTCTTTTTAGCTTCAGGGCACCCCAATAGACATTAAAAATAGAGTAAATTCTATTCATCCAAAAGAAGGACACTAATATGAGCTGTGTAGCTTTCTGCGTTTTGGTAAAAATCAGAAATGATCTGTGCATGGTGAATGAAGTTGATTCACTTACAGAAGACCAGCATCTCTCTCCTAGCCTAGCTTTTGAAAGTCAGCCTGAAACAGCCTTTGCCTGCAAAATTGCAGAGGAATTACTCTCAATTACAGCTTTCTGTCTGTTAAAAAGTAGAGTTCTTGATCACTTCTGACCTTTTCCCTCTGACAATTCAAAGAAATGAAAGAGGAAAAAAAAATCAGACAGGTGTTCAATTTCAAAGCTGAGGATGGGGGAAAGAAGAGGAAGCAAGAAAGAAAAGCTTACATTATCCAACTAAATCTCAAGGATTTTTTGTTTGTGTATTTGTTTTGAGGGGTTTCCTTTTTATTATCCAGTGTCATTTTTAAAATTCCTTTTCAGTGAATAAATTGCATGTTACAATATAATTTTGTTTACAGTTTCTTGCTCCATATTTTGAGTATTATTTCCTAAATCCTTCCCACAGTCAGTCATTCGGGGCTGCAGCTTCATATTTTGTGTCGATTTTGTTGCACATTACAATTCTGCTCTTGCTTTGTCCTCTCTTTCTTAAAAGGAGGTTACAAATGATGACCCAAGAATTACCTTTCTGGATCCCTGCCATTTAATGTGCTATTGCAAGACATGGCATGTAAACACCAGCCGTACCAATTTACCTATTTATGCAGTCGTTATGGAATTGACTAGGTTTTAGTTGAGACTGGGTTTAATTGAATATGACTGTTTTGGAAATGACATGAATAGTTTTCCAGTTTTCTGGCATTTACCTACGATTCTCCATTTCAAAAGAATAACTACTTTGTTAAGGACTGAAAACGATACTCTGATGGAAACTAAACTCTGGAACATTCTGGATTCTTGGGAGTTGGTGGGTTAAGTTCTTGATAATTCGACACTTGTTCAATAAAACCGCTCAAGGGGCGCCTTGGTGGTTCAGTTGGTTAAGCAGCCGACTTCGGCTCAGGTCATGATCTTATGGTTCGTGGGTTTGAGCCCCGTATTGGGCTCTGTGCTGACAGTTCAGAGCCTGGAACCTGCTTCAGATTCTGTGTCTCCCTCTCTCTCTGCCCCTCCCCCACTCATGCTCTGTCTGTCTCCGTCTCAAAAATAAATAAAACAAAAAAATTCTAAAAACAAAACAAAAAATCCCCTCTCATTAGAAGTAGAAGCCATGTATGTATCAAACTGTCACCTCTCCAAACTTCAAAGAGAAACAAGGGCCAAACGGTACAGTATGCTCTTCCTTAAGGTCAGTTAATGTTGGCCCCCATCGGTTTTCAAACGTGTTTAAGTCAGCTAATTTTCAGTAGGGAACACACAATTTTGAGAAGAATGAATGATTTTCAAACATCATGCAGGAGCCATCCAGACAAAACGCCACAATCCAAACAAAGCTGCAAACGGCATTTGGAAATTCAGATTCTGATTGACTGATGACATCACAGAACTAAAATAATGTCCCATATTCTCTTCTTGCTCTGCTATTTTTGTTGCCTTTAGAACAGTCAGAGCAGCTTTTCTGAGACAAGAGCGAGAGTTGCTCAGAAATGACACATTAAAGTGGCTAATAGCCAGAAAGTGGGATTAAGTTGGAAAGAAAGGAAAACAAAAACAAAAACAAAAAAAACCCCAGAAACCTAAAAGAACGGAAGTGGAAGAGGGTCAGAGATGATGCACACATAACTCTAAAAGCAGGTATCAGAGAGTTACAGTAGTATTTTCTCCACTAGAGAGGGAAAGGGGAGTATTTCAAATCTACTGACGTGAAATGAATGTGCTATATGAACATAAGGACAATTTGTACGGTTCATGGCCAAAAATCTAAAGCTATAAATGTTAAACTCATTCGGAAAAGGTGTATACGATAAAGATGGCATTTCAAATCTGTGTGGGGGAATGGATTCATCAACAAAGGGGTATTTGGGACCATGATGCCACTGGAAAGAATACATTTGATCAGTATCTCACAACTTATTCCAAATAAACAGAAGGCAGGACCAAGACTTAAACGTTACACGTTTTATTTGAAATCTAAAACATGAAACTGATAAAAATACGAGAAAAATATTTTTTTAAACATTCTACAGTGAAGGAGACCTAAAAGACCATCAAATCGAATTAACATAAAAAAGTCCACTATAATTTAAAACAAAGAAATAGAAAACAATCCAATCAAAAAACCTACTATGAATAAAGGTAAAAGACAGACAGGGAAAAAAGGTTGAGTGGGCTCGAGGGACGGATGTTTAGTAAACAGAGTCCCACGGAAAACCCCAGAGCAAGCCGACAAATGGGCAGGTGAGATTGACACTCTGGAGAGAGTCCAGGGCAGGAGGCATGCGGATGGGGCGGATGTTCTCCAGGAAGGCAGAGAGTGCAGCTGCCTACCTCCCAGATGTGTGTGGAGTCTGCTTTCTGTGATTCCACCTTTTCTTTGTGGTGGTTAAGCGACCAGGGTGGAGACCTCCCATGCATTATCAACAGAGAGGCTAAGTTGGGCCATGTTCTCTCTAGGACATCGAGAATTGGAAAAGAGGGAAACGGGGCTATGAGCAGAAGCACCTGACTAAACAACTTTCTGTGTTCTCTGCTCCACGCAGGAAAAGACTGAGACATCTTGTCTACACATAGAAAGAGAAACAAGAAATCATGAGGGAGGGAAGGCGAGAGACAGACAGACAAGACAACCAAGACCTGAGAACAAGCTTGTTGGGCACGAGTGCCCTCACCAGATTCTCATCCTTGCTACTCAAAGTGTGCTCCCCAAACCAAATAGTGCTGATGTCACCTCGAAGCTGGTTGGAGATACATAGTCCATGCACTAAAATTAACTTTTTTAATTTGAAAGGCAGTGAATTTAGTGTGCATTTAAGAAAACACAACCAGCATATCAAAGTCATGATTCCATGAATGTCATACCTTAACACTACTCAGCCCAATACAGTAGCCACTAGCCACATAAAGCTCATGAACACTTACTTGAAACGTGCCTGGTCTGAAATGAGATGTGCTGCACGTATAAAACACAGGATTTCAAAGAGTAGTATCAACAAAAGAATGTAAGAAATCTCATTTTGAAATATTTTACATTGAATAGATCTTGAAATGATAACAGCTAGGATACAGTGGGTTAAATATATTATGATTAATTTCACCTTCTGATTTTTCCCTTCTTTAATGTGGCTACTAGCAAGTTTCATTTTTGCCTCTCACTATGTTTTTATTTAATAGTACTGGCTTAGAACAATGCCAGAGTCCTGCATTAGTTAAAACAAAGTAAGTTGAGATAAAGTAATAATGGTAAAGTTAGCACAAAGACATCACAAATATCTTAAAACTAGAGAGTTAATAACTGATATTTGGCCACAGAACACAGCAGCCCTAGAAAATGGAACCCAGCTTCTGAATATTTTCTCGGAAAGAGATCTTAGTACTTCTGAGGTTGCTTACTGCAATGCCAGGTGGGACCAAACAATAAAAACTTTTCTTTGTATTGACTGGAAATCCGTAAATTCTTTGTGCATTTCCCTCTGCTGACCTTAGTTCTGGCTGATGAAGCAAAACACACACCTATTCTCTATTACCCACCCCTAGCTGGTCGTAGGCTATTGTACCTTTAGTTTCAAGGCAAAAGGCTTATGTGAAACTAACAGAGCAGCTTTGTAACTCTGTAAACTTTAAAGGCCACATTGTTGGAGGAAGAATATTCCTGCAGGCACCGCCATTCCCCATTGATGAGCTCAAGTGAGTTACTATAAGGTTCTGTACACAGTCTGATGATGGATAAAACAAATGGATATACCTCACAGGCACAGTACAAATTAAAAATACATTAGTTCACTGCAACCTCCGATCTGGGATTGAGGAATGCTTGGGTGATTTTTTTTTTTTTTCCCCAAATAAAGTTTAGATGAGACAAGAATTCAGCAGAGTTCTGAGACTCGCTGGGTCCAGTTGAGTACTTGGAGGGAAATCAAATACATTTTATCTAAGGTATGGCACTAACTTTCATCAAAAAATTATCATATGCTCAGCCACAAATGGTTATTGTAAAATCTTTATTAACCTAAGTGCATATAAAAATTGTGAATTCCTAATACAAAGCAGTATTTGACTTTTAAATTTCATTTTAAGCTTGGCCCGTTCACTTCGAATGTGATTACAGAGTAAATTAAAAAGTAATCACATGTGAATTACATTTCCTCATGAATGTTATGACTTCAGGAGGCTGATTAATGTTAAGCAGTGCCTGCCCTACCTTATGCATACCTTCCCAGGTGAGATATGCAAGAAAGCTGTCGTGAGTTGATTTAATTTTCTTTCACTGGTATTCCAGAGAGAATGCCCGCACACATAACAGACACGGCATGTTCATTAGGACCGACGATGTTCTTCCCTTTTGTCAATCCAAGAACCACCTGCAAAACACCATCCCTGTCAACTTATGGTTATGAGAAATACCCAGGGGAGCAAGTCCGGCTCAGGTATCATTTCCTAACGAACCAAACTTAAGTCTCAATCTCTCTCTCTCTCTCTCTCTGTCTTCTTGGCAAATTCTTCCTGTTTGGATGGAATAATTCAAGAGATTCAGGGGAAAACGCATTTGTATTGGTGTAAGGGTAACAAATGGTCTCACAAAGAATGAAAGCTTAGTAATAATCTACAGCAGTATTACTGCAGAGAACAAAATTTAAACTATAAATTTAAACTATACAGAGCACAAGATCATTAAAATATTTCCCTCATGGGTCATGGAGACTGTAGAAGTAAAAAATATTTACTTTTTTTTTTTTTTCAAGCGAAGGTATTGTTTTCTAAAGGAGTCATCAGAGGAACCATGCTACTGTTAGCAGTGGGGAAGTCTTGGTGCTTCATTATTTCTACCTCAAAGAAAAGAAATCATTCCAGTGGATTTGGTAATGGGCCAAGTAAATGCAGAACCGAGACTTAACTTTTAGTTAAGAGTTCGTGTTCATTCCTGTGACTCACTACTCCATTGGTAGGATGATGGATGAGTGTGGTATCATCAGCTGCACATTTTATGGTGCGCCTGGGTAGCTCAGTCAGTTAAGCATCCAACTTGGGCTCAGGTCATGTTATCACAGTTCATGGGTTCGAGCCCCGCGTCGGGCTCTGTGCTGACTGCCAGCTCAGAGCCTGGAGCCTATTTCAGATTCTGTGTCTCCCTCTCTCTCTGACCCTCCCCTGCTCACGGTCTCTCACTCTCTCACTCTCTTAAATAAATAAAACATTTTAAAAATTTAAAGAAATTATATTCTGTGAATGAGTCAACCAACAAATGAAGACATTATGGACTAGGGAACCTGGGGAGTCACTGAAGTGGGAAGATCAGTATCACATTTCATTGCCATTTAACTTGTGCCCTCAGAGGAAAGTGTTCCACATGTCAAGAGTTTCTAGCTTCAAAGAGGTAGAAAGGGGTGGCAGGGAGAGAATTAATGTTAGGAGAATAAAATACAAAAGGCACACAGTTCTGTAGTTTCTCCTAAGATTGGCCTTTGGGACTGTTTTCAATTTTTGTTTCTAGGTTTTTGTTTTTGTTATGTTTTTAGCCTGAGGAATGTAAGTTTCTAAAACATTCCATGTAGCTTCAAGAACAGTAGAAAGACATGTAAGTATACATTAAAAAACACTTGAGGATAAAGAAGAAATCCAGAACTCTAAAGAGGTAATGCATGTTTTCCCAAATGAGGAAGAAAGTAGGGATAATTATTCTTATATTTTATTTTGGGGACAACATTTGTAGGTGACTAAAAATGTAAAACACTGTACTGATATACAATAATTCCATACTTTAATTTGTACTAATACTCTCTTATTGTATTAAAGATTTCATTCCCACATCCTGTTGTTTCTAATCTAAGCATTTAAAACCCATTAGTAATATACTATGTGATATCCAGAAAAGGGTAACCAAAATAGTGAGTAAAATAGAAAATACCTCACAGGATAATGAATGGAAGACAAAAAAACAGGCCCTACTTAACATAAACAAGGTAAGACTTGAATACTATAGAAAGGTTTAGGAACATAGGGCTTCAGTCCAGAAGAAAGTGCTGGACCCAAGCTATGATGGCCGAGATAGTGGATGTAGGCTGCCCCAAGGTCCCAGTGAGGGTTCTGTTGCTAACCGGGCTGGGTTAATCAACTCCCCTTATGTGCATCCCCATCTGAAAAATGAGAAACGATAACTAATTTCCTTTCCAGTATTTCAGGGACTGATGTTTGACAGTGGCCTAATGAGTTACATGAACTCTACAAATTCTGTTCTACCATGTTTGATGATTTTCTGTTGTGGATAATGCTCAGCAGAACACAGTATTCCCCAACATGGTCAAATCTACTTTTATCCTCACCTTTTTCCAGGATCTATTATCGGAATTATGCTACAGGTTACCAAAATTATTTTTACAGAATGAAATTTTGTATAAAATGGGCCCAAGACAAGTAAAATTAATCATTAAAATGTCAAAATGATCTTCTAACATAATAAGATCTTAAACTTCTACCAGGCAACCATAATTTGAACTTCAAGAACAGCATTAAACTGAAGCACCAGTATATTTCTTCTAGAATCAAAATCTTTTTGTTGCCTTTAAGAGAGAGAGAAGGGGGAACAGAAGGAGGGAGGGAGGGAGAGAGACTGTCACTGAACTTTTAATTAGGTTCCAAAAATGTGACCTGAGACAATAAAATAATGGCCTATTTTACTGCTACACTGCTCTTCATGGTATCTGCTTAAAAATGGGCCAGGCTTTGACACACTCTGATCACATTCTGATATTTAAAATATTGAGGCTACTGATTCAGTTTTATTTCATAAGATGCCTTTCTTCATTCCTGTGTCCAATGACACATCCATCTATCCACCATCCTTTCAACAAACGTCCACATTCATAGCCAGGCATAAGACAGAGACAACCAGTAGAAGAACATGGTCTCTGTCTTCAGAAGAGCTCATTAAAGTCCAACTGAGAAAGGAAGCACTTACCTAACTTAAAATGGAACCTGCATTGATGGTACTCAGCCAAATCTGAAGAGACTACAGTCTCTGTTTTGGTCTTTACTGTTCCCTACAACACGGATTTCAGCTATGGTTTAGCCATTGATCCACTCTTACTTCAGACACTGGGTACATACTTCAAACACTCTCCTGCTGGTTCACCAACCCAGAAGTGGCCAGCAGCAAGCAAGGTGGAAAATATGGCACCCCTAGTGTCCCCTGGAGTAGATTCCAATCATTATTCTAAACTCCATAGTGTGGATTTACATTTCTGATTTTTTTAAACATTTATTTATTTCTGAGAGACAGAGACAGAGCATGAGTGAAGGAGGAGCATGGAAAGAGGGAGACACAGGATCCAAAGCAGGCTCCAGGCTCTGATCTGTCCACACAGAGCCTGAAGTGGGGCTCGAACTCACAAACAGTGAGATCGTGACCTGAGCTGGTTGGATGCTTAACCAACTGTGCCACCCAGATGCCCCTGTAGATTTACATCTCTAAGTGCTATCTCAACACTAATACCATCATGAAGTAGTACTGAGAGACACCCAGAGCAAAAAAGATGCCACATCAGGCAGGTAGCCAGATGGAAAAAACTATTTACTAATATTCCAGAACCTCTATCCCACGAAAGAATCAAATGGCCATCTGTAAGGAAATCGAATCATTTGTATGTACTCCTTCTTAAACCAAGACTGACCACCTTTTTCAGAGCTAAATGCCATGGACTACAAGGGAATTTATTCCCCTAGTCACTCTACTTTGGCATATGTTTCCAATTTTCCATAATAACATTTAAACAATTTTTTAACATTTTCATTTATTTCTGAGAGAGAGAGAGAGCATGAGCAGAGGAGGGTCAGAGAGAGACGGAGACACAGAATCTGAAACAGGCTCCGGGCTCTGAGCTGGCTGTCAGCACAGAGCCCAACAAAGGGCTCAAACCCACGAACTATGAGATCATGACCTGAGTCAAAGTTGGACACTTAACCAGCTGAGCCACCCAGGTGCCCCTTTCCATAACAACATTTTTTAATAGTCAATGATAATGAACAGCTGAGTTAGTCCACGGTATATATGTTTTGAGGACTACTCAAAACTTCAGCAAAAAACCCTAAGTAGACCCCAATTAAATGTTTTTCTTGGAGAGTGGGAAAAATGCTTCAGAATACTTTAAATTGTGTTATGTTTGCCTAGAATGAGCATTAGAGCCGTCAAAATTACTCTGACCAGTTAGTTATCCATAAAAAAAGATAGCTGCCTACCCTAGGATTTCCTAGGTCCCCCTAGAATATTCCATTAATAGAGGGGAGAAAAATAATCTTGGGAAACTTTGCAGACTATTCATAGGATATTATGACATTGATTTAATTAATCCATAAATTGATTTATAAAATGACTTAATGATCAGAGTCCTACAGTGATATAGTGGAAAGAATATCTTTCCAAAGAAAATTTCTGCATTTTAGTTAAGACTTTATCACTTATTATCTTTGTGTCTTTAAGGGTATTACTTCACTTTTCTAAAACATGTTTACTTGAAAAAAAAAAAAAAGGAAATTGATGAATGAGCTATGAAGGCAGATTTTTGTCTCTTACAGCCTTTAATCCACAGACACTATGCATATGAAAGTATTTCAAGGCTGTAGGTCCAATGGTGGATCAGCAATACTGCCTTCACTTTGTCTTTTAAAAGACTAGAGAACCCATAAGGAAAGGGAGGTGCTGCTGCCCAAGAACACATCCTTTGTCACAGCATGTGGTCAGATGCTATTTGGCGCTAATTTACTTACTCACGGTTATACATGAGACATTACTTCTGAAGAGTAGCTATGGTTGCCTGATTGCAGAGATGTGATTAATTTAGGAAAAGGCTGTTATAAAATTACAATCCAAACAACCTCAGCAGGTGTCCCTGTAAGTCAGGAGAACATACCTTCCCACAAACACTCATTGCTTATTTATTTATTTATTCTTGAACAAGAGAGAGCCAGAGCTAGCCCAGTGTAAAAGTGCTGCGCTCCATTTCTCATCAAAAGACGAAGGTGGGAAAGGGTGGTAACTGTGGGATTTTCGGAGAGCACTTTATGTGTTCTGCCTTCATGAAGGTCTGTATGGAACATTTCTTAATTTTGTTTAAACTTACGGAATGGCATTCCATAGGATCACTCAGAAAACTACTTCAATGCCCCACTTTTCTCACGATCTCAGTTCTATCTACTTTCTTTTACTGGTCTGGAGCTTTCAATGTGAGGAATACATGAATTTGTTTTCTGTAGTAGAGTTAAAAAATAACCCAAATAAAAGCACCCCCCCACACACACACGTACTTATTGAACTAATCAAATCTAAAAAAAAATTGTATTACTCTGATGACAAATTCATCATGTGATACCATACTATAATTATGCAAAAGGACAAGATGTATGAAGTGCACTTGGGTCTGCTCTGTCCTTTTTTTTTTTTTATAACTCTGTAAATCTACAATTATTTCAAAAGACCAAGTTAAAAAAATAATAACCATCAAATGAAAAAGAAACGCATACACCTAAAAACGGGATTCAAGAAGTAACTGGAATAGTTCAGATGGTGAAGATGAAGCATCTCATCCTCAATGAA
This sequence comes from Hyaena hyaena, assembly GCF_003009895.1. NCBI lineage: Eukaryota > Metazoa > Chordata > Mammalia > Carnivora > Hyaenidae > Hyaena > Hyaena hyaena. Next base: position 190,493 of record NW_024081173.1, read on the forward strand.
TCCCTTTCCTTCAAAAATTTTTTTCTGTCATAATGATACTATTAATATCCCTCAACAAACGTAGCAGAGTCACCAATATGTGCCCCAAGGAAATAAAGACTATCTCTCTTAAAAATATGGAAAGGACCTAGAATGAACTTCCTACACCAAGATGACACCAAGAATTTTTATTACTGAAAGCTCTTTCTTGAAACTAATAGTTCTGACAAATAAGATTTCAGTGATGTGCCTGTCTCTAGATGCACAGTCCTTGGCGACTAGAAGGTAACTTATTTTTCAGCATACGTCTGCCCATTTGAACTGAACATGCAAAGAATATAAGATGTGTGCATGCGTGTGTGTGTGTGTGTGTGTGTGTGTGCAGAAGTGAATCACAAATCACACAACATTTGACCCAGATCAAAAAAAAAAAAAATTCAACAGAAAGGACACAGTAAGATCATGAAAGGTAAAGTGATCTTACAAAAAGAAAAAGGAAAAAAAAAACTAAAAATGACTAAGTGAAGAAGCATTTTAAAGAAGAGCAATTATAAACTGTCAACAGAAATGAAATGATGCCCAAACTTTCTAGAATGTAGGAAATCTTAAATGGACAAAACAATGAGATGTCCTTATATTTACCTGGTTGATAAAAATGAAAATAAGTTAAAATGTCTATTCCGGATAAGAATTTAGAGAAATGAAAAATAGCATGTTTCTTAAATGAAGTATTCTAATGGGCGCCTGAGAGTCTCAGTCAGTTAAGCATCCAGCTCTTGATCTTGATTCAAGCCATGATCTCACAGTTCATGGGATCAAGCCCTGTGTCACTAACAGTGCAGAGCCTGCTTGGGATTCTCTTTCTCTCTCTGCCTCCTCCCTACTTGTGGGTGCTTTTTCTCTCTAAACAAACCAACAAACAAATAAATAAACAAAAAAAAAAATCAAGTATTCTCATGCCTATGGATCTAGCTCATAAAAAACATGTTACATGTTAATTGTATTTTTTAAAATTTTATTCATTTATTATTTTTAGAGAAAGAGTGAGACCATGAGTGAGGGAGGGGCAGAGAAAGAGAAAGAGAGAGAGAATCCCAAAAAGGATCTTCACTGGCAGTGCAGAGTCCGACCTGGGTCTCAATCCCACAAACCGTGAGATCATAACATGAGCTGAGATCAAGACTTAGACATTTCACCAACTGAGCCACCCAGGTGTTCCATGTGTCAATTATATCTTAATAAAAAACATATACACTTTTCTTGTAGTGGTGTTATAAAACAACACAGTGCCTGGACACAAATGAAATACCACCAGCCAGAGAAGAGCTGTTCAGTTATGCTACAGCCACTCAAAATAATGAATTGGAGTCATGTGCTGGCTTTAAAGATGAAACAAATAATTACCGAAAGAAAAGAATAAAATTCCATTTTTGTAAAAACAAGGACAAAAATATCCTTCCAGATACGTATATGGAAGTGCAGACACAAGTGTATATGTGTGTTATTATATTGATACATCGGAATGCTGAAAATATGGAAGCGTAATCAGAGGTCAGAATTTCCCAACTGTTTTCATATCTCTGCACAAATATACAAAAACAACTTTTTTATGACACACCAGGGTAAAGGATTGAGACTGTGCCAGAAATGACCAGCCCAAGGGTTTAGCCACCCAAGTAAGAATTAATACTTGAGCACAGGAGACGGAAAGTTATAAAGGAGCTTGTTCCCTGTGGACAAACTGCATAGGGAAGAGGTGGGAGGGATAGTGGTGGATGTCAAGGGTCAGGAGAATAGGCAAAGACCAAAGGTACAGAACACACATTTACATTTCTGTATATGTGTATTTGCATATGTGTGTACATGAATTGTATGATCACATTTACGCATTTTGGAGAAATTATGTTTTTAAATTTTAATTTAGGTCTTAAACATACTACTTAAAAAAAGAGTTTAAGTAGGTGCGCCTGGAAGGCTTAGTGCGTTGAGTGCCCAGCTTTTGATTTCGGTCCAATTATGATCTCACAGTTAGTGAGTCTGAGCCTTGCATCAGGCTCTGGCACTGACAGCATGGAGCGTGGTAGGGATTCTCTCTCTCTCTGTCCCTCCCCCTGCTCCTGTTCTCTCTCTCTCCCTCTCTCTCTGCCCTTCCCCCTGCTCATGTTCTCTCTCTCTCTCTCTCAAAATAAACAAACATTAAAAAGAAAAAAAGGAGTCCAAGGAGATGACTGCAAGAATTTCACTGCAAGAATTTCTCCCTTTGATTTCTTTTTCTTGCTCTTGTTAAAATCTACAGGGCAGAGCATTTCTCTTTCCTTGCTTCCAGAACACAGTATTTGTGATATAAAACGGATCCTCCAGCCTGTCTTCAGTACACTGTACAGTGTAAGTAAGCTTCGGAGGGAGAACGGCTCTTTCAGATTCAAGAGTTATGAGAGTTTAGAGATGGCCACCTGGCACATCTGGGTAGGGGTTGATTTTCCCAGCGGGTCGTGATTTACTGCCAAAAGCACAGTCTTTTTTTCCTTTTGTTTTGACTTAACATGCCAGAAAAATAACACAAGACTGTAAGAATTAAACCTAATCCATTATAGCTAAGTTCTCTAAGGCAGAAAGGAGGCAAGCCTGAACCAAGATGAATGTATCAATCATGCAATGCAGGGTCCCTTCTATGATTAGCATAATTCTTTAAAAGAATGCAGACCAGGTAGGCAGTTCTGCCCTCAAATTATCCTGTTTAAGGAAAATGCAGACTAGGTATGCATTTCTAAGTGGACAGTCTAAGTTTCAATAAGATGCTTTATTGAATGTGTGTGTGTGTGTGTGTATGTGTGTGTGTGTGTAATAATAATGAAAAGAAGCTGCTCTTCAAAAACCCCACATGCCAGCTACTTTTGTTAATTTAATTTGTAGTCAACTGCACTTATAATAGCTCACTTCTATTGTAATTACTGTTCCACTTCAATTTCACATATATTTTCATCATCTCACTGAAACTCTTAGTTCAATAAAGAAGAACAGATTCTCCCCACTAGATACACCTGAAAAGAATACCTATGTGTGCTTACATGCACAAACACACACACATAAAATGCAAACGTTCATAGTGTCACACCATAAATGGGCTCAAAGTGAACTTGAAAGATCCGTCAACAACTTTTCTTTAAACCTCAGCACACACCTAGAGAAGCCAGATTTACTTCATTGTTCAGCAAAGTGCATTATAAAATATGTTAGTTAAGTAGGAAACGTGAATGTGAATATGTGGGTTTTCAGGGCGGGGGAGAGAGAGAATACCAGGAAATACATAGAGAAAAAAATGAAGGAGAAATCAATCTAACACTTTAGAAAATGTCAAAAAGCTATGGAATGTATCCATATGTATGGTCTACTCCTGGGTCTCTTAAAAAACAATTTTTTTTTTTGGATATAATATGTTTTGGCATTATGGTAAGAATGTGTGATATAACATTAGGCAATCCTAAATATGAAAACTCAAGCACATGTTGATGGGTCTGAATATGGTGGGGGTAATATCTTAGAATAGAGGCTGCATTCCTTTTGCAGGTAAATTCAAAGTTTTCTGCACTCAATTCTGAACATACCTTCAAGTGCACACCTGGGGAAGTCTAGAAGCCGGTAAGAACATTCTGCATGAAAACAGAGTCGAGATGCCCAATAAACACTCAGGCAATGGACTCAGATCTGGTAAGTACTTGACAGTAATGTTTTTATTAGCAATCCTTTACCTGTATCACTTTACCAGCAGCTTCTTTAGTACTAGGCTACGTTTAAGTCTGTCATTTTAAATGTGTTTACACTTAATCTGTGTTTAAGAATTGCTGACGAAGCCAACCGTGACATGCCACACTGATGATGTGTTAAGCTGAGGAAATTCAAAAACTGCCGCAGGCAAAACCCTAACCTTATGAAACATTTTAATCACATTTTTATTGGAGAAGCTTATTAAGAGATACAGGTTTTCGGAACTCAAATTATCTTTATCCTTTGCCAGGTCTGAGAAGAGCAGAGTGGATGCTAAAGTCACCTACCTCAGACTGTCAACTCATCTTCAGAAATTAGATACTGACATTTTTAAACTACCATATAAAAGTCAAACTTTGCCAGGATGATTGAGAAGCTGAAAATCCTAAAAGCCTGCATTATGGGAAGAGAAGCTGAGACAGAGGCCAATATGACAAACAACTCTAAAATTGAGTTTAGCTTCTTTTCTATATTAGTCACGTGTTAAGATAACCTCACTCTTTTATACAATATAGGTTTTTTTTTCTATCTCTGTTAAGAAAGAGCCCTCTATCTTTTCAAACCATTGGTTATTATTTTTCACAAAAGGGTGGCTTCTCAATAGATTCCATGTTTGTGGACTATAAAATTGTAGCTCTGAGAATATAAACGAATATAATCGCTAAAGAAGGCAATGGAATTCTGCGCGTGCAAAAGTTTTAGACCTTTCTTTTAGCTGAATGACATGAGAAAGCAATTCGGCTCTAAGTTTCCAGGACTGGCTGTAAAAAGGAGATAGCATTCATTCATTCATTCATTTGATAAATATTAAGACAATGTTGGCAATATTTCACGTACAGAGCTGGGTGGTGTTGAGGTGACAGAGAATACATTGATTCTGTCTTTAAGAAAATTTGCAAACTACTGGTTCTCATTCTACTTCAACCCAGAGACAAAGAGTATTTATAAAATATACTGGCATTCTCAGAAAAAAATAGGTACTCTCTGTAGAACATGCAAAATTCAAAAGAGGGCTTAAAAGCAAATGCCAAATCATTTATCCAGCCTGGGCGTCTGGGTGGCTCAGTTGGTTAAGCGTCTGACTCTTGATCTCGGCTCAGGTCATGGTCTCATAGATTCATGAGTTCGAGCCACACATCTGGCACTGTACTGACAGCATAGAGTCTGCCTGGAATTCTCTCATTCCTCTCTCTCTGCCCCTCCCCCAACTTGCACTGTTTCTCTCTGTCTCTCAAATATTAAAAATATTTAAATCATTTATCCAGCTTATTCAGGCCTTATGAACCTAGCAATTAATATACTTTTTAGTATCTTTGTTTCAGCCATCCTATAGCTAGGTCATTTTTTTTTTAAGTTGTTTTATTACAAAACCACAGTTAGTAGTACTACCTCAAGTTAGTGCTCTTTAATAATCATCTCCAAGCCTATAATTTATCTAGGCACTGCACTAATGGCTAGGGATATGAACACACAGGAGAACTCTGTGACCTTGAGAAGCTTAGAATCCAGAAAGAAAACCTAATACATTGTTTTTTTACCGGATCTCCCTCCCCATTTCTACCTCTCTCCATCTCTCTTACCCAACTACCTCCGATTTACTCCAAGCATTCTCCCCCACAAAGCCGTGGGCTTTGCTAAACCAAAAGGAGAAACGTCATTCCTTTTGTAAGGGATGGTTAAGAAAAGGCACATGATCTAGTTTTGGGCAATGAGGAAATTAAGGGGAAATCTGTGAAAGGGGACTTGTGAGGATTTTTTTTTTTCACTTTTTAATTAGAAGTCCAATGCGCTATCCATTGCGCCACAGAGCCTTTTTTTTTTCACTTTTTAAAAAGTGGTGGAAGATAAATCCAACTGAATATTTAGCACATGGGAAATATGGCATCCTCAAATTTTATTAGAGAGGAAATGGAGTTTCTAATAGGCACCGGTGGGATAAGCAGATAGTCCCATGAAAGATGAAACTAGATCCATTCCTTAGGCTATACACTAAGATAAATTTCAAATGTATCAAATATTTAACTATAAAAAATGAAATGAAGTACTGGGGAAAACATTGGTGAATTTCTTAATAATCTAGGAATGAAGAAAATGTTCCTACTTATGATTTAAAATACAGAGGCAATCAAGGACGAATGGATCAAGAAGATGTGGTTTATGTATACAGTGGAATACTACATGGCAATGAGAAAGAATGAAATCTGGCCATGTGTAGCAACATGGATGGACCTTGAGGGTGTTATGCTGAGCAAAATAAATCAGGCAGAGAAGGACAAATATCATATGTTTGCACGTATAGGAGGATTAGGAGGAACTTAACGGAGGACCATGGGGGAAAAGAAGGGGGGAAATGGTGGAGGAAAGGGAGAGAGGCAAACCATGAGAGACTCTTGAATGCTGAGAACAAACTGAGGACTGATAGGTGTGGGGGGTAGGGGGGTGATGGGCATGGAGGAGGGCACTTGTGGGGATGAGCACTGGGTGTTATATGGAAATCAACTTGACAATAAGCTATTTGTAAAATAAATAAAATAAAATACAGAACGTAAAAAAAAAAAAAGAAACTGGTGACAGGCACACAGCAGTGTGGTTATGATATTTTGCCGACTTTTGTTTATATTCTTAGATTTCTATAATAAAACTTTCATTGTGGCAAAAAAAAATACAGAGGCAATAACGGAAAAGAAAGATATGTAATGTGACTACATTAAACATTTGTATGGTAAAAATTTCAAAAGCAGACTGGCAAATAATGATTATAATTTACATTAGAGATAAAAGTCCCCAATATGTACAGGGCTTCAAAAATTAGGGGAAAAAAAGGAATCAACTATCATATAGAAAAATGAGATAGAAATATGAACTAACCAGTCACAGGAAAATAAATGCAAATGGATATTAATGATACAAAAGGAATTCAAATTTGTTTTTGAAAAGAACAGATAAGCAATGAACAGTGTACTATGATACTGTTTCTTACTTATCATACAAGTGTATCTCTCAATTCAACCACAGGTATGTTGGCCGAACTTGGGGAAATAGAAACTTTCATACGAATTCTGGTTTGAATGCAAACTGCCACATATAAACCATATGGAAAGGAGTGTAGCAATGTCTAGCAAAATTACCTAGGCATATATCCTTTGACATGGAAAGCCCACTTCTGGGAATTTATCAAAAGATGTGCTGGCAAAGAGAAAAATAATAAATGCACAAAGCTGTTCACATTATTTATAGTTACAAAACAGTGGAAACAATCAAAAGATCAATAAATAAGGATGGACTGAATAAAATGTGACATAGTCCCACAATGGAATACTATGAGACCAAAAAAAAAGAAGTACCTCTAGCAAGTGCAGCAAGATGTTCTTCAGGGTATTTTGCTAAGGAAAAAAGGTCAGAGACAAGGAGGAATGCAGATGTGTGTGCGCACATGTACACATATGTATATACATACACACATGTATACATATAGGTGACCCTATGTAAATCCATGTATTTCTGTTTTTAAAACAGAATAAAAGACCATTAAAAATCGGTGAGAGGAATAGATAGGCTACAAGGAAGAAGAAAGTTAGACTTCTTCAAATTTACCTTGTTTTATAGATTTGACTTTGGAATCATGTAAGTACTCTACCCGTTTAATTATAAAACAAAGTTAAATTGAAAACAAGAATCTCTGTATATTGAGACTAAAATAAAATGAAGGAACACAATTTCATATCCAGTCAGTGTCATAAGTATTTATAGAGGTGCTATGGCAAATGACTTCATTTAAAATCAAAGTGATTTGTAGAAAAAGTCTTAAACTGCTTACGGTAGTTATATTATTCATGGCAACACTGGCATTCTTTGTCTGAGACAGTCCCTGGAATAAATCAGAGTAATGATATCATTAAGAACTCAGTTATTTTTGCATTGTCTTGTTTTGGTGTGGTTGAAGGGATTAAGGTATTCTGATTGGAGAAACCTACATTTCTTAAGACTCTTCTGTAGGTTGTCTTAGTTTCCTCTATAGATTTTTAGATCTCATGTTATTGCCATGATATCCATCCTTTGCATATGATGAAGCCAACGTATGTGTGTACTAATATAAAAGCATGTGTAATATGTACATACACGTATACATACACTATTATGGTATTTATATAACATGCTCTCATGCATTCACGACATAGTTGATTTAAGGAGATATCATACTGATTCAGTTCCTCCAAACATAAGACATAACATTGCAAGTACTTGGCACATGTAATTATAGCAAAATGAACACACCGTGTCAAGCACATCTCCATAGGTCAAATGACAATAAGAAAATACTTTCCACAGTGGCCCACAGTGACTGAAGGGAGTCCAAGACTAAAACTGTATTTCAGAATGCCAAGTGAAAGCTCTGACCAGGAAAGGGAAGAAATACTGACCAGTTGCCCATGAAATCAACGGCTATATTGAGCTTTAAGACACTGCAAAACCAAAAGAGATTTTATACATCAACTGTGGAAAATTTGAAGAGGTGTTAGAGTGATCTGAGAAGACCGTTCTAAAGGACATAAGACAGCTACTTGCAGTTCTTTTAAGAGTCAAATCTGCTTGTTTGTTAGTCTTACAATTCCAAAATATGAAGAGTCAAAGACAAACAGAAGTAAGAGTTAACACTAAAATACAAGTCCAGTGAAAAACTACAACTCTGAAAACCTATTCATCTTACCATGTCTCAGGTTCTTTTTAATAGTGATAGGTCAGGTTCCATGCTCTCAGTGGGGTAAGATACACTATTGCAGTGTCCCACAAGGATCAGGGTCGCAAGCGAAAACTTTCACAAAGCCTTTGTACATCCACTCAATGTACTGCCTGTCTATCTAATACCAGGCTGAAATATGGTGTCTGATCAGTGCATGTCTACAATCTACTAATCCTATGGCTTGTATTTAAACAAGGCTGTTTGGATAGTTAATCCAGACAAATGCAGTATTCCATAACACAAAGCATTTTTGGATGTCTTAGGCTGTCACCTAAGCCATGAGCAAAATTGATTTTTCCAGACATGTTCCAGTGTCTGCTCGCCCTTTCCTGCTACCAACTGTCATCTCGCTCCCCTGATAAAACTCTTGACATGTTTTGCAGGATTCTCTACTCCTTTCCTATTCCAAACAGCTGTCTTCCCTTCCTGGCAGAAACTCCCTGACATCTGGATACTCAGGATGGCTATGGCTGTCATGGACAGATTCCATTGTATCCAACTATCCAGCTCTGAGAATATAAAATAGGCAAAAGAGGGAAGAATATAAAACCTTTGCCTGCTGAACAAATACCAGATCAAGTAATGGCTGTAAAAAAAACCTTAAAATTCAGACTATTTTAAGAGTAGTTTTGTGACATCTGGAAGATGGCAGAGAATACACAAATGCCCTGATTCTGAAAGAATGAATGATGACAAGCATCTAAGGTTCTACCCAGGTGGTGATAACAAATCCAGACCCCCTAACTCAAACACAGAATTTCTGCTTCACAGCCTAATTTGATGTTTTTCCCCCCTAGATTTAAGAACAAAAATATGTGTGTTAGATGAAAATGGATGGGTTGAAGAAAAATAAAACATAAATCACTTTTCTTGAGCTCATTGCCCATGTCCAATCAATCACCAGTTCCACTTTGCCCCACTTCCTAAATACACCATCTCTTGCATATTGTGCTACAGTGTTGTTTTTTTTTTTTTTTAAACTGTTTTCTCCTATGTGTTCTTCTCAATATCTGAGTCTAGTCTCCAAAATCGCTAGCGTGATATTTTTAGAAAATGCCAACTGGGTCGCGACATCTCCACTACTCCCTTCCTAGTAGAGTAAAACCCACACTTGCCCACATGAACCCCAAAACCTTGCATGACCCTGGCCCCAACTCCCCTCTCCAGCCTTGGCATGAGCTTCTTGCCCTCTCACTCAATGTAGTCAAAACGTACTGGCCTGTTTTCCACTGGCGGAGGAAGTCAACCTCCTCCCCCGCACGCCTCCACTCTGTTCTGTTCTCTTTGCCTGGTTCCCTCCAGCTCCTGTTAAGATCTCAATTTATGTGTAAATATCTTTCTAAGATATTTACTCCTCAATCTACTAGAATATGTTAGGAATCCTTTTATACCTCTTAAGGGATCATGTAATTTTTCTTTGCGGCAGTCTTTATGAGTATATTTAATTAACATATTAAGTCAAATATTAAGGAGATTTACAAAACTATAAAACAATGGCATTCTCCTGTTTTCAAAAATACAGGTTTATTTCATGTTATGTCAATGTAAAATGGCTTATCACTATTGTTTTAAATGAATCTTTGAAAGATTTCTGTGTTTTAATGTCTACTATAGTAAATACCAACAGATAGAACCATTTAAATGAAAACCCTTTGGGTCTTCAATAATTTTTAAGAGAATAAAGGGTCTTGAAGCCAAACAGTTTAAGAACCACTGAATAAGAAATTACCTATAACTTTAGGGAAAAAAAAGTACTGTATTATACTTGATATTAAATCTTCTACACATACTTTAAATTTTACGTAAGTACGTTTCATGGGATAAAGAAGGCTTTCATATAATATTGCTAACTTGGGAAGAATATGCTCAAGCCTTGTATGCTACTTTGTGAATTCTAACAGAATTGGTCACAGGCAATGCGTTCATTATAGCAGGTTGATAGGAGATTTCAACTTCCTGTGACAAACATAGTTTACAGCTTTAAATGAACAATTTTCTCCTTTAAAAGCATTCCAACAGATGTCACCTTTAATAACAAACACACATAGCCTCAGAATTTCAAGGGAAATGTACTTGAAAATCACAATTAAAACAAATCTTTTATATTGCAGAAAAGTTCTTAAAGGAAGAAACCAACCTGTCATGACTAGACAGAAAGTAGGTGTTCAAAAGTAACTACTGTATAACTACAATGACAACAAATCCATATATGGTACTGTTCTGAGACTTTACAATTTTAACTTTTTAACTCCTGACAACCACCTTAGATACTATTGTCATTGTCTGCAGTATACATAACTTGCCCAGATACCGCAGCTGAATGTAAGAGGTGGGATATGAATGCAGGGTCTGGACTTTTAACACTGTATTATCTGTGTGCATGAATAAACTGACCTCCTCTCTTCTGCTTGTATACAAAGGTAAGTACTAACCCTGCCAACACTCTGTCTTCCACAGACTCATTCCAACCCTGTTTTCCAAGGGTCTCCTGAAACATCGCTGAAACTAGCAATCTCTGATGCTACTATAATTTTTTTTAATGTTTTATTTATTTCTAGGAGAGAGAGAGAGAGACAGCGCGAGCAGGGGAGGGTCAGAGAGAGAGGGAGTCACAGACTGAAACAGGCTCCAGGCTCTGAGCTGGCAGTCAGCACAGAGCCCGACGCGGGGCCCGAACCCACGAACCGCGAGATCATGACCTAAGCGAAAGTCGGACGCTTAACCGACTAAGCCATCCAGGCGCCCCTGATCCTACTATGATTTTAACCAAAGCTAAAACAAGAGATTTGGAGCTCAATATCATTTATTGACCTAGAGCCTATTGACCCACTTTGCTGTCATCTTATTCAACAAACAACTACCTAATTTTCTCATTACATCTGGTTTTCTTTTCTCTGGTTTTCATTGCTCCTGAAGATTTTCCGGGCAATGTGAGGTAAGGCCCATATTTGACGCCATTCAGTGGGCATTCAGTATCAAATACTGATGTTCCTTGGCCTTTACATTATTAGAAGCCGAATACTGTGAACTGTTTGCTTCCTTAATGGTCTGATTCTTTGTTCAACAGCTATTTCATCTGTTTGTGTAACAGATACTGTAAATAACCTGAGTTTGGAGTCTCTAGTAATTGAAAGAAAATTCTATCCAAGGTGAATGTATTTATGTTAAACGGAAGGCAGTTTGTATTCCTGAAGTGAGTTATTTGTCCTGACATCTTCCTGATTAAAACAGTAAACTTTGTATCGAGTAAGGAACCTTGAATGTAGTCCAAATTTTAGGGAAAATATGACTTAAAAATACAAAAACAGGTAGAGGACTTGAACATCATATGACTGAATAGTTTTGTTATCTATGTAGAAATTTCAGTGTAAGTGATACCTCCCTTAACTGAACCTCCCTTACTGCCACTTAATGAATCTCTGGAAAACAAACAATGCTTTTCTCCCTTGAGTTTTTTCCCTTCATTCCATTTCGTTTTCTTCTTACCCAGAGGTCAATGAAGGAAGTACTTCAGAGTCCTTCAGTTGAAGACCCTTTGCTGTACTGTACCTAACTAACTATAAAGAACCCTCAGAAAACTGCATAAGGTTCAGATCCCACCAAACCTGGATCTGCCTTATCTAAGTTCTAAATATTTCAGTGAACCTACAATTATTCAATTTATCTACTCTTATTTTTGTTTCACTACACTTGCACCCAGGGAAAATTCTTCAGAGTGGTTCATAGACCTCAGCCCCTTGGCTACAAAAGCATATTTTCACCAAGAAAATAGCAAAGAATGACAAGTTACAATAAATGATGGACATGAATGTTAGACTTAAAGGCTCTCACTAGGTGACTAGTTTCAAAATAAGGTAAATCTATACCTTAGATTATAGATTTATATTAGATACCTACATAGATACCTTAGATTGGAGATAAAATGGATGCTTCTGGTTTCTGCACAATTTAAAAACAACTTAAAAATTGGGGGATTTTGCATAAAAATCTAGATGTCAAACTTCTTTTGAAAAAATCAGAAGTTCTGGCGAAATGGTATATATGCTCTGGCCTGAACATATTTCCTACCTGTTGCTCTTTACTCATCTTCTTTGCCTGGCTATTCTCTAGTAACCATTTGGATTTGCCAACCTCAAATTATATGAATCATGTCTAAGATATAGTTTAGGTAAAAAAAAAAAAAAAAAAGACTAGCAGAACAGCATTTATATGTTAAATGGTATGTATCATAAATTATAAGATAAATTCAAACAACACACAATTGTATATATGATATGCATTTTTTAATATTCAGAGGAAAAAGTAAAAACACTAATTTTTTGACCAGTGTTAGATTATTGAAAAAAACCTTCCCCACCACATATAAATACAACTTCAGTAACAAATGCTACATGGATAGTGTGGTCAAATGGAGGACAAGGCAATAGGACCTGTTCAAATACAGGGATTGTGGCATCGAAAATCTTGTTTCCCAGGCCAGTGCACAGATGAGAGAAACAGAGATTAAACATTTACAGCCAGCACTTCCTTCACAGCAGTGTTAGAAAGGCAAAACCACAGTGGATGCCATTTCTATCTGCTGCATCCAAGCCTTTCTGGATCTCAAGTAATAACCAATTACCCAACACCACTAGAGCAACTTGTGTGAATTGTTTTAATATATATTCACAGCATGTGCTGCGATGGCTCCTGGCTGCTATTAAAAGGGTGGGCTAGCAACATGAATTAACAATAACACATGTGGTGTATTATGGCTCCATAATGCCTAAAGCATTTAGACAGTATCCTTATTATTCTTAATGCACACTTTCAGCTCCTGAGAATCATGTAGCTGTGAATTCAACGGATCCCAAATGCCAAATGCCAAAAAAGTATATATCTCCTAAAAGTAGTTTAGAGTAACTGCTACATCTACCTTTCTTCCTTTTTCATCACTCGTGCCACGTTATATTTGCAGAATGTTTTTGTTTTGTTTGGACAAGCAGAAGAATTCTCAAGGAAAGAGAAGACTGTGAGGATTCCAGGTGGTGGGTGGGGGGGGTGGGGGGGAGAGAACTTCAGGAGAGCAGCAGTTTAGCATAGAAGGGGAGCCAGAGGGTCTCCCCCAGCCACCTTCCAGAACAGCCGCTAGGGGACCGGAACAGGCACACATGCTTCCACTTGGTGTCTAATGTCTTCCTAGCAGCTACAAGCGTCTATGAAAGTAGCATATCTTATCACGTGTCCTCTGCTTACAATTTTCCAGTGGCTTCGACATTTACTTAAAACATAAGGCAAATGTCTGCTCTCTGCCAACAAGACTTCTCTGTGACCCGGCTGCCTACTTATCCATCCCCATAACTTCTTGTGCCATTCTCTCGTCTCAACATAAACATGCCCAAATCGTTATTATTCCAAACTGTTGGTATTCGACCCTCCCTCAGGCAGAATACCCTTCCCAAAGATTTTATAAAGGCCAGTCCCTCTTCCTCCTCCAGATTTTAGCCCAAATGTCACCTCCTCAGAAACTATCCTGTCTAGCGCCACACATCCATTTCCCCATTCACTATCACATGGCCCCGTTAAGTTTCCTCTTTGCATCTGGTATGTGAAATTACTTTCTTTTTCTGTGTTTTCCTATTAACCATCTCTACACGAAGGAATGCACGTGCACACACATGTATACACACAGGAATCCGCATTCCATCTGGAGAGGGGCCGTGTCTGTCTTGTCAATTACTCCCTTCCCAGAACCCAGAGTGGAATCTAATGGGTGATAAGTGCTCAGAACATAGTCTGCCAAGAACAAATGAACTTGCTAGATTCCACCCAGAGGATCATCATGGGACTTGATTCTGTGAATGTAGGAGATTCAGTTAGTTGAAATTTAATTTATCAACATGTAAAATGATAGTCTTCTTTTCCATAGAATACTTAGTCCTGACCCCTCAGACTAAAGTGGGAAAAACACAAGCTCTAGAGAAAAAATATATTCCTCCACACCTCTCTACGTGTTCCCCCAACTTCACTCACTCACATACTCTCCTGCATGGTTTGTGCCATTTCTGAGTATCACACATACCAAATATTTACTCAGGCTATTTTTCCACTCAACATTTTTACACTATCTGTCCTCACACTAAGTAGCAGGATTGGTGAAATGGATTGGGTGGGACTGTTACATATATGTATTTTTCCATATCACATTACAGTCAGTCCTGGGTTATTAACACATACACACACACACACACTTATATCTTCCCCATATAAAACTATCTCTTTCCACACATGGGGAAAGAGTGCATTACATATGAAGAGAGACGTTTACCCAGGGGATAAGCTCCCCAAGGGCAAGCATAACACCATACAACATGATGAAGAGCGCTAATATTTACTAAATACTCTCTGAAAGGCCCTGTGGAGGCACTTAATTTATTTTAAGACCTCCTTTCAGGAGCTACTAATATGATCTGTTTTGCAAAGGAGGACATAGGTATGGAGAGATTAAATATGTGCTCAAGGTCACTGCTAGGGACTGAATGTGTCCCTCCAAAATGCATATGATGAATGAAGCCTTAGCCCCCCGAAAGACAATTTTTTGAGGCTGGGCCTTTAGAGGTAATTAGGGTTATTCAGGGCCAGAAGGGTGGTGCCCTCATGAAGGGATTAGTGTTCTTATAAAAAGAGAAGACAAGAGATCCCCCTCTCTGCCGTGTGAGGACACAACAGGAAGGTGCCCATCTGCGAACCAGAAGAGGGCTCTCACCAGAACCCGACTGGGCCGGATCCTGCTCTTGAACTTCCCAGACTCTGGAATTATGAGAAATGAATGTCTGCTGTTTCAGGCACCCCATGCGTAATGGCCCACGCAAAGGCAGCCACACAACAGAAGTAGTAAGGAGCATGGGTGCTACTCAAATGCAGGTCTGTTTGCACGAGAGTCCTTCCTCTCAAACTCTGCTTCGTACAGCATCTTTGCACTGCGTAAGCAAGGCGTGCTTTGTATCCCAGCAAAAGTGCTTCTTTCCTAAGGTCCTAATAGGTTGTATTTGCCTATTTTATTTACCAATATGAAGGCTGAACATGCACAGTTGACTTTGTTTGCTCCTCCTAAGGAACAAGCTTGTTGAGAGAGTCAATGAAAACCAGCTCAGCCCTCTTTTCACCATTCAGTGATTTTAAAGTGCTGCTAATCTCATCACAGTCTTTTATACCATGAGACTTCTATTTTCATAATTACATGCTGCCAGGGGCTTCTTCCAAAGTCCCCTGCTACGGCTTCACTGCAGATCCAGGTGCAAATTGTTTTCTGAGCACCAGGGGGTATTCGCTGATAGATGACTGAATCTCTGGATCTCACTACCTAGGAGAGGCCTGCGGGGTTTGTCCCCTTCAGGAGCCTTTAGGAGACAGAGCACCCCATGGGTGATTTGGGTCTGCTCATCTCCTCACTCTCAAAGTGGAGTCGAGTCAGAGCTCTGCATCTGTGTTGCCAGCCCTTCTTGATGCTTATGTTGTAGCTACAACACCTTTAAGCTCCAACTTGTAGAAGCGTGTCTTCCTGGCTTACATGGCATGAATTGCATTTAAAAAAAATCCACAGTACAAAAAATTAAGAATAGTAGCTAATCTTTGCAGTGTTCCTATCAAGTATCAAGGCAAAGCTTTAAAAATTTTTTTAAGAAGTTTACTTATTGAGAGAAAGAGTGTGAATGGAGACAGAGAGAGAGAGGGAGAGAGAGAATCCCAGGCAGAATTCTTTGCTATCAGCGCAGAGCCCGACTCGAGGCTCAGACCCTCTAACCATGAGATCATGACCTGAGCTAAAATCAAGAGCTTGAAGATCAAATGACTGAGCCACTCAGATGCCACTTAAAATATTCACTTTTAAGAAAGAAAAGAAATAAATCCCTGTGGAATAACTACTTATTTTGTCCCCATCTTATAGATTAGGAAATTGAGATTTATAGAGGTTGTAGAATTTGCCTAAAGTCAAGCTGGGAGAAAAATCCAGAACTTCTTGTTCCAAAGCCTCTAGTCTCAAGAGCTACTATACTGTCAGTGTGTGTGTGTGTGTGTGTGTGTGTGTGTGTGTGTGTATTATGTGTACACACACACATACTGCTCTAACTGTCCTGACCTGACCCTTATGCAAAATTGTAGCAAACAGGAGGTAGATCAACTTCTACGAAAAAACCAGGTTATTAACAAGTATTGAAAAGAATTTGTTTTTTAAAGAAAATGGATGCTCCTTGTCTTTCAAGACCAATAATCCACTTCTGTCTTCACTTACTCTTCCAGGATCCTCTGAATGATCCTGTCACAAAGTCTCTCCTTATATTTATGTCCCTACTAGGTTATCATCAGGGTAAGCGTGAACACCCAGCTTACTCATGGTATCTGTCACACTTACTATCACGCTCTGAAGTATCCTCTTTTTTTTTTTTTAAATTGAAATATAGTTGACATTCAACGTTAGATTAGTTTCAGGGGTACGACACACTGATTCAACAATTCTATACATTATGCCAGGCTCATCACAAATGCAGCTACCATCTGTCATCACATAACCCTATTACAATACCGCCCACTATATTCCCTGTGCTGTGCCTTTTATCTTTGGGAAGATGAATTACACGACTTCCGTAACTACAAACTCCATAAAGGTGGGCTATGCTTATTTCTCTTTGTATGTTGCTCAAGAGTCCTCTCCCCTGCTAGGTGCAATATCTCCCTTATCAGATCTTCCAGGGCACTCTGCTTATGTCCCCGTTCCAGGAATTATTACACGGTGATGGCAGGCCTGGGTCCCTACTCACCTTTTACCCCTTGGGCACATGGTAAGATGCTTTTTCCATCAATGGGGTTAACAATCCACTGACAAGCTGAACTCAGTATTCTCTCAATATTCCTTCTTTCATGCAAACACTTACTAAGGACTTACCCTGTACAACCAGACCCTAGGGAAGATGGAAAGACATGTACGTGCTCATAAATTATGCACAATGTACTGAGAAACTGCAAATGGAATAGAAAATTAGACTACTATGCGGTAAGCGGTGCACAGAGTATTGGAAGATACAAGTTGGAATCCCCAGATGTTTGCCTCAGGAGCGGGAGGAAGTTTCAAGAAGATAAAGGACTAAAAGGCGCTCTTCAGGGAGAAATGTCCTGTGAGGAGGCTGGGGTTGGACGGGTGCAGGACAGACTGGGGGCAGCACTCTTTGGCTGCCCAAGAGCACAAAAGAAGGCGCACACAGAAGAAAGCACACAGCGTGGTGCCAGTAGGTCACGTGGCTCCCAATGGCTGGAGTGTAACATCCTGAGGGAAATGGGCTGAAGCAGCAGACGGGCCCACTTCCCCAAACACTGTTTGTTGATTTAAAGACCATAGAAGTAATTAATGAGCAATGCAAAATGTGTCCTCCTGAAACACAGTGATTTTTGGGATCATCAAAATCGAATTGTAACTGGGTACAATTATGGGACAGAAGGAGGGGACAGATGACCTCCCAATAGCTTATTCTGGACTAAAAGAGACCAAAACCCCTCTCTTCACCTTAGTACTTTTCTTTAACAGTACTGGCTGAGGACAAAGCCCTACTTAGGAATTTGATGGTGCTGAAGGAGAAGCGGTCATTTCCAGCTTCTACGAGGATCTGTGCTAAAGAGACCCAGACAGGAGGGCTCTCAGCCTGTTAGACATACCACTGTCATGGGGTGGGACTGGTCAGCACAGAGCAGATGTGATGTCTCTGAAGGAAAAGAGAGGCTGGGGGAGGGGCTCGCGGCTGGTGTCAGGGGAACACAACCCAGGATACCATCTGGAAAAAAACGTCCTGTGTTAGAGAACGACCAGTGGATACCAGAGCTGACCTGTGTTCAATTAAAAATTATCGTCTGCACTGTACTAACATGTTCTGTGACCCCCATGTGAAGCCTGCCTGGAATTCTCTCTCTCGCTCTCCCCCTCCCCCACTCACAGTTTCTCTCCCTCTCAAAATAAATAAATAATAAAAATAAAAGAAGTACTTGGGGAAAATGGAAAACTATGTACAAGGTCCAGTTGCAAGGAAGCAAGGAGCAAAGCAAAAATTGTCACCAAATATGTGTGTGTACGCACGCATGTGTGGAGATGAGAAATGGGAACCAATCATCATGCAAAAGCCCTTTTCCCTTGAGAAGGGCTGGTTTCACAGCAAGCTTCCCTCTGTGGACACTGAGGTCCCACCTCTTATCTACTGCCACGCTTGTCCCCCCTGCGATTGCGGGCTTTTATCTTCTTCTCTGGCAAGACCATCTATCTATGTAATGTGGTAATTGAATCAGGTTTAATTTAAAGAAAAATCAAAAGTCCTTTCCATGTGCCGCATAAGAAAGCACTTAATCTCAATAAACTAGCAGTTAGGATGATAAGAAAATCTACAAGAGCTGAAAGATACATAGCAAATCAAAATTCTCTCCATTTGGGCTAAGGAATAAAGCTGAAAAAAAGCTTTCTTTTTGACCTAAACCGCATAACATAACACATATTAGAGATATGGGTTGGGGCAATGAGCTGTGACCATCAGTGATTCTAAGGAATCCCCAAACACTCCCCACCAGTTTCACAGAAATGCATTGGCTCCGAAAAATGACATTTACTGAGATTCTTAATATAATGAACATATTTGGCTGTTTCATATGTTATTGGATTTTTTGGCATACATTTCAGAACTTCAATACTTTAACTCTGCCTATGAGTGAGATATGGATCCCCAAAGGACCACCTTCCCACCCCGGGAAATATTTTTATTACCCAAGTCAGGGGAAGTGAGGAGATGAAAATTTCATGACTCTTGCCATGTAGATAGCTTAATTCAAGTGTGCTATGTTTTTGTTATTTGCATTTCCCTTGGAATATGAGGACTGTCTTCAAATCTTGTGACACCTGTTTTCAACTGCCTCTGCTCAGTGACTTCCTGGAATAAGGAAAAACATGGCTTTCACTGAACAAACCTTTGGATTCTGCTTTCCCATATACCTTACTTATCCCCAGTTAGGTTAACTATGGGCCGCTGGACAAAAATATGCTTATAAAGACATTGAATAAAATATGCATTATATACCTTCTAGTTCTCTGAGCTGGGGCGAGGCACTATGTCTCTGTGTTTAAATTATGTCATCTTTAGAATAAAGGAAGTGGACTTTCTACATGGCATCCAATGCCAAGAGTCTGGTATGGTGAATTAACATTCATATAGGGCTGTCTTTGCTTTTTTAGTCAGTGCTCCCTATTTTTGCCCCTTCTTGACAATTTTATCAAAATGGAAGCTGTTTTATAAATTAATTATTAGGGGTTCCTGGGTGGCTCGGTCAGTTGCGCGTTCAATTCCTGATTTCAGCTCAGGTCATGATCTCACGGTTCGTGAGACCAAGCCCCTCAAGGGACTCCTTGCTGACAGCATGAAGCCTACTTGGGATTCTCTTTCTCCTGTCTGCCTAAAATAAATAAATGAACATTAAAAAAGTAAATCAATTATTAAATGATTTGTAAGAATTACAGAGAAGGTAGAGATGAGTTGCAAGAGAGGCCCATTATTTTTTTCTATCATGTTTTCAATGGTGGAAACTCATCCTCTATACCTCTGGCCTTACAATAAACAAGAAACAGATGGCTATGCCACTCCAGATTGTGCTTCATAGTGACAATAACAGTAATACAACTTTTCATTTTCAAACTCCCACTATGTGGCAGACCTTTATCCACAATATTGGAAGCAATATAAAATAAGGCTTGAAACCTCTGTCCCTGATATATTATAGGATCCCATTATGGAGAAAGTTTAGAATAGACAAATCCATAGAGACAGAAAGTATAGATTAGTGGTTGCTGGGGGACAGGGGTAGAGAGGGGATGGAGGGGTGATTTCTAGTAGATATGGATTTTGGGAGGGGATGATGTAAATGTTCTGGAATTAGAAAGTAGCAGTGATGGCTGCACACTCCTACAACTTTACTAAAAAATCACAGAATAGTTCACTCTTATAGGATGGGAGGTGGGGCTGATAAGTGAATTACATGTCTACTAAAAAATATATCAAATATGAACCTATTGTCCTAGACACAGGCTTCCCAGGTTCAAATCCTAGCCCCAACACCTATCATCTTTTCCATGCCTAAGTTCCCCCATCTGTAAAATGAGGAAACTCCCCTATATGGTAACTGGAGGAGTAAATAAAGACTATGGATAATGTTCCAAGGCCAATCTATACCATGGTGTGAACACTGTAAATTTTCCTTTTATTATTATTTAATATTGACAATTCCATAAGGTGAGCAGAACATTGCTGATTTTAGAGATGAAGGAACATCTGTATAGGGTGGGGACACAGACTTGGTTGCAAAGCCACTAAGTGACAGGATAGGATGGTCAGATTTGAAACCCATGCTATTTAATGATATATCACCCTCTTGATGTACCTATTAACAACCAAATGTGTACATGAACTGTTTACTGATTTCCTATTATGTGCCAGGTCTTGGGGACATAACCCTCAAGACAGCCATTACCTACAATGGGAGAGAAAGGACAATGCCCCGAGATTAAGGAAATAAGAAACAGGTGAAATGGTAAAGGCATCAAAGCCAGTGTTTTTGCCATGGGATTCAGACCTTGAGGACTACTTCTACCTACAAGGGGACTTTCCCACCAGGAGTAGACCAGAGTAACCAGGCTGAGAAAACCGTGTAGATACACTACCAAGGGGGTTGTATGAAACTAATTAAGTGTAATCAGTCACTCATCTCAATCTGAATACCATTTTTTATTTAGATTAACAACCTCATGGTCTAACACTACGGCCACTAGCCAGATGTAGCTATTTAAATTTAAATAAATTAAAATTAAATCCTATGAAAATTGTCATTCCTCAGTTTACTCGGCACATTTCAAGTACAACAACCACCTGTGTCTAGCAGCTGCCATACTGGAGAACACAGACAATGGAACATGTCTCCCAGTGCAGAAAGTTTTACTGGGTGGTGCCAATCTAAACCATAAAATCACATCATCAATAGTCATATACTAAGGGGAAAGGTATCACTTTATTTAATACCTTAAACATGGGCTTTGGTATTCAAGCAAATACCTACAAATGCAAATGTGTACCTTGGTTGTAAAATGGTATTAAAATTCCTCATTTACATTTTTAAGAGAACAGTCTCAGATCATATTACTCGGGTGCAGATGCAGGATTTTTTTCAGGGTGAAAAAAGTGCTTCCCTAGACTGTATCATATCATAAAATAGAAAATGCAGGTAGCATAAAACAAACAGACAATGAGCATGCAATCCCACTGCATCTCTGTTTTGAAAGAAATACAATTTACTTGACATGCAAAGAAAAGTTTAGAATATACGAGGCAACTCAATTGCTCTGGTCCCTGAGTTAATAGCCTTGTGAGTAGAATTGCCTATTTCTCTCAAAGAATTCTCCACATGTTTTCATAACCGTTCCAATTTTGACACAGATGGTCATGGCGACTGCCCAGAAATAAAGTAGTATTATGAGAGAGGATCAAAAAAGCTAATGGAAACCCCTCCCATCTTCCCCCCGAGCCAGTGTCCTATTTGTAGTATGGGATGAAAGATTTTCTATTCATTATCCTACTTTGCAGTAATATAACACACATATATACCACACAACATACAACAAGGCTATCCATAATTTGGTATCATCTGTATTTAATTTTTTAAAGTATAACTGACATACAAATTTAATTATTTTTCATAATCTGAACACTTCTCTGTAAACAGCACCAAAATTAAGAAACAAAATATTAACAGCATCTCAGAGCCTGCCTCATACGGGCTTCCAGGGATCACCTCTAGGGTAATCAACAATCCAGACTTCTTTTTTTTTTTTTTTTTTTACAAATAGTTTATTGTCAAATTAGTTTCCACATAACACTCAGTGCTCATCCCCACAAGTGTCCTCCTCCATGCCCATCCCTCCTCCCCCCCACATCCATCAGTCCTCAGTTTTTGTCAGCATTCAAGAGTCTCTCATGGTTTGCCTCTCTCCCTTTCCCCCACCATTTCCGCCCTTCTTCTCCCCCTTGGTCCTCCGTCAAGTTCCTCCTAATCCTCCTATACGTGCAAACATATGATATTTGTCCTTCTCTGCCTGACTTATTTCGCTCAGCATAACACCCTCAAGGTCCATCCATGTTGCTACACATGGCCAGATTTCATTCTTTCTCATTGCCGTGTAGTATTCCATGGTATAGATAAACCACATCTTCTTGATCCATTCATCTGTTGATGGACACTTAGGCTCTTTCCATGTTTTAGCTATCAACAATCGAGACTTCTAACACCACTGGTGAATTTGACTGTTTTTGGCAGTCTGTAGGCATGATACTCTTTTTGTGTCTAGCTTTTGTCCCTCCTAACATACTACCTAGTTTTGATAAACCCTCTTTGCTGCCAAATGATAGCCATTAAAGGCTTTCACACCACACCATAGAACCAATGTTTACTGAGCAGGTACTAAGTATCAAGTACAGTTCTAAGTGCTTTATAAACTTGAACTCATTTAATTCCCCCAAACAACCTCATCAAGAACATATGAGTAAATAGATGAGGACCCTGATATATTAATCTGCTTAGACTAGAGTCCCCAGTTATTCAGTTAAACACTAATCTAGGTGCTGCTGTGAAGAGTTTCTACAGATGAAATTCAAATCCCTCCTCAACTGAGATTAGGGAGATTATCCTGGATGGGGCCCCATTAGTTAAGTGAAAGGCCTTAAAAACAGCTCTGAGGCTTCCAAGAGATAAATAGGAGGAGGGAGGGACTTTTTCTGAAACAGATAACAATGAGCAAAGAACTCTTACATGCTAATTATAGATGGTGAACCAATTCAAAGGCAAGTGTGGGCAGGTCATTCTTGAATGAGAACTAATGGTAGAACTGGTAGGCATCATGTTCATAAAGGTTTCTAGGATTTTCCCCAAATCAGCCCTGGTATCATGTATTCTTGTTTACTGTCCCTGGGGGTACACTCTGACTTTTCAAGCCTGTGGTCAGATTTTAGGTTCAGAAAGTAAGGTCATTGAGTTTATGATAGACTGGTGGAAGGAAGTGGTTTTGGACAGCTAGACCTCTTAAACTTATTATTTTTCAAAGGCATATCAGTGAAAATCTTTCCCTGCATGGACCTGAACAGATCAAGGAAACTCTAAGTCTTTTAACAATAGAAACTACTTCTTCCATTATCATCTTCCCCTTCACATGTATCATTTAGGATTGAAGTTAAGTCTCAATAAATATGGATGGATACCGTTTGTCTTCTCTTTCTGAGTTTAAGGCTGATTTTATAACTGTTTTCCATTTTCAGAGACGCAATTAAAGTCAAAATGGAATTCCTAATTCTCCCTTCCCAACCTGTTTCTCCTCATGTATTTTCCATCACAGTGATTCATCTCCCACCTTCACTCAATTTCTCACCCCCAAATCATGGTAATGATCAACAAGTGGATTCTGCCTCCCAAGTATATCCCAAAGCTGACCACTTGTCTCCATTTCAATGATAAGCACCTCTGTTGAGGCCATGCTATTGCCAAACCCAAACAAGGAGTCCCTAAGTGTGATTCCACCTTCCACTAAACCCTGCTGTTATATACACCAGGGGGCTCTTTTTAAATTGTAAATTAGGTACTCTCACTCCCCTGCTTAAAATTCCAACAGAGCCTGGGTATTTGATGGCACTAAAGAATTACTGAGAAGTTGTAAGTGCGATAATGGTATGATGGCCATTTTTTTAAAGAGAGTTTTTGTATTCCCACCAACAATGCCAACTGGTGCAGCCACTCTGGAAAACAGTGTGGAGATTACTCAAAAAATTAAAAATAGAACTCCCCTACAACCCAGAAATAGCACTACTAGGAATTTATCCAAAGGATACAGGAGTGCTGATGCATAGGGTCACGTGTACCCTAATGTTTATAGCAGTGCTTTTAAAAATAGCCAAATTATGGGAAGAGCCTAAATGCCCATCAAGCAATGAATGGATAAAGAAGATGTGGTTTATATATACAATGGAATACTACTTGGCAATGAGAAAGAATGAAATCATTCTTTTTGCAGCAATGTAGATGGAACTGGAAGGTATTATGCTAAGTGAAATAAGTCAGTCAGGGAAAAACAGATATCATATGTTTTCACTCATATGTGGATCTTGAGAAACTTAACAGAAGACCATGGGGGAAAATATTTACAAACAGAGAGGGAGGGAGGCAAACCATAAGAGACTCTTAAATACAGAGAACAAACTGAGGGTGGATGGTGGGATGGGGGAGAGGGGGAAATGGGTCATGAGCATTGAGGAGGGCACTTGTTGGAATGAGCACTGGGTGTTGTATATAAGCGATGAACCACGGGACACTACCTCCAAAACCAAGAGCACACTTCACACACTATATGTTAGCCAATTTGACAATAAATTATATTTTAAAAAGATTGTGTTTTAGAGGTACAGAGTGAAATATTCATAAATGAAATAACTAGATGTTTGCTTCAAATAATGCAATATGGTTGGGAGAGGGAATAAATAAAAGAGACTGTCCAGGAGATAATTACTGAAGCCGGGAAAGGTATATATGGGAAGTTATTACACTTTTCCATTTTTTTTGTATGTTTGAAATTTTTGTAATACAATGTTTTAAAATCCATAATACTCCTGAATGCATTTACAGTGAAATTCCAAGAATGTGCCTTGGTCCAGAGGCCCTATAAGACCTAACTCCTCCTTACGACTCTCAGATCTCAGATCTCCTCAGGAGCCAGCTCTGCCCATTAACTATGGAACAGTGACCAACCAGGCTACCTGTATGCCTGAACCATGGCAAGTTTGTT
The DNA here is from genome assembly GCF_003009895.1 of Hyaena hyaena. Lineage (NCBI taxonomy): Eukaryota > Metazoa > Chordata > Mammalia > Carnivora > Hyaenidae > Hyaena > Hyaena hyaena. Next base: position 215,857 of record NW_024081173.1, read on the forward strand.
GACTTCAGGGACTTTACAAATGCCCTTCCCTCAGCCTGGAAGGGTTCACCCCAGATGTTCTCATGGGTAGCTCCTTCTTCTACAGATGCCCTCACACCTCAGCAGAGCCTTTTCTGACTATGCTCCCTGAGGGTATCTTTCCATCTCACCCTCAACCACCCCCCCTTCTACACTTCTCCCCAACTCAGCCTCTTTTTTCTTTTATTCTTTCACTACAGTTTCTTTATAATGCTTATCATTTTTGAAACCATCTTATGTCTCAAATGAGTCATTTTAGAAGTAAGTCATTTCTTGTTGGTGTCTCCACTCTATGTGCTCAGAAATAACCAGAACCTAGTCTGTCTAGTTCACTTGAATAGTCCTGGGAACATCACAGTGTCGAGCACACAAGGAGGATTCCAATGAAGACACACGAAATGAATTCTCTATTAGACCTGATGAGTAAGGCTGCATACATATCACATGAATGCCACTAAGAATAACTGCTGTCTTAGGGACACCTGCGTGGCTCAGTCAGTTAAGCATCTGACTCTTGATTTCAGCTCAGGTCATGGTCTCACGGTGCACAAGGTCTGCACTGATAGCATGGAGCCTGCTTGGGATTCTCTCTCTCCCTCTGCCCCTTTCCCCTGCTCATGCTCTCTCTCTCTCTCTCTCTCTCTCTCAATATAAATAAACATTAAAAAATATATAACCAATGTCCGAAAAGTTTAAATTATTCTTACATGTATATATCCCTGCATTATTAACAGTTAATATCTACAGAATTCCTTTGAATAAAAGATATACTAACATGAATAATTGTGTACACAAATTAATACCATTAACGAATAATTAATACCTGCAGGTTTCTTTAGAATTACAAAAAATATATTCATATGCATGCATACACACATATACAGAGACATCATTCTGATACCAAAAATATAGTAAGATTAATTACTGGTTAATATCGAAAGAATATGACAGCTTATGATGGCTATATTTTTAGTCAAGAAAAAAATGGCCAAATTAATTGTTGCCAGACCTCCTATTTTAAAATTCATTTCTAAGATTCTTAGCTGGTGTTAAACCATGTCAGCATAATAAGCAGGTTTTGATTTCCTTTTAGATGTTCCTACTGCTGAAAGAATTGATTTTTAAGATTTTTTCCATTGACCTAAAAGGCTGTGAAGAAGAGATAGCTCTTCTTAATCTCAAAGATACAAGCCGAGCTTACATTCCCTGGCCATTGTTCAGATGTGACCTTCAGAGCTTGCGTCTTTATGTATCTTTAGAGAAACACAAATGTATTAGGGACAGGACACCGCCTGATAGGTTTTCAACCCTCTTTCAAATGTTGTTTTAATATTGATAGCTCAGCATCATTCATTCGAGAATAACTATACGCAGTTATTATCGAAATAGGAAAGTATATTTTTAATTTTAATATAGCTACCTTCTCAAAAATAAATGTATTCTGGGGTCATATAGGGAACCCAAGAACACCCAGGGTAATGTTAAATACTATGTGGCTTCTTGGTAGACTGAAGCAATGGAAGAGCAATTGTAGCAATGTGGCTTTCTAACTGGTAAATACTAATGAGGAGGAATAGTAACAAAAGGGAGACACAGCATCTCAAATTCATCTATTTCCCTAAAAGCAGACTAGCCAAATCCCAATCCAGTGAACTTCAAAGGTCTTTTCCCCATCTTCCTCTCTCCCAAGACAAGGATTTTAAATTGCACAAGCTATTAAATATTATTTTCTTTCCCAGACATCTGAGAAACTCCAGAGAAAACTTGTATAAAGACTCATACTCAATCAAGAAGTCAACATACACAGTGACACCTTTGACAGTCTGCAACCAAGTGATTTAAGAGGCAATGATGGTCCAGTCTAATGCCACTTTTATAAAGGGAAGCCCAGAAAAAATCTCACAACAGGAAGTGTCACTTTTAACCGCACTAAAGAAGCTGTAGTTTGTTTCATAAACAGATCGGTTCCAATGAAAAAGGTAAAACAAATAGAAGCAAAAAGCAAAACTCACTATAGAGATCCTCCCAGTACTAGATTTAAAAGAAAGAGAAGAAAGAAAGTTCTCCTACGTTTCAAAGATCACAGAGCAGTGCTAGACTGGACCTCCTTTTGCAGGAAAACCCAGAGACACTGTGCATTCTGTCTCCAGCAGTCTCAGTCTTCATGAAGTTCCCCAAACACGCACTTCTACTACACATCAGTCTCCTCAGACCCAGGAGCTTCCCAACTTCCTGAATAATTCCTGGTTATTTTAAAACCCAAATTGGAGGCTACCCTCCTTTGGAGAGCCTTCTTGACTGGCGTCTCACTTCAAGTCAATCCCACCCTTCTATCTACTCTGATCTTACTGACTTCATAATTTAAATGCTAGTATTTTTACAATAAATTGTCATTCACTTTCCAAATGTTTGTCGCGCCAACTGAATGGGACTCTTAAAGACAAAGATGACCCCTTATTTGGATCTTTGTCGCCGGAGGCTTGCTTGGGACCTGGCACAAATGCCTTCCCAGAAAACACTGAATGAAAGAAAAAAAGAACACACAGACAAGTGAATGAATGAAAGGAGCCATTATCTCTTTAAATCTCTAGTTCTCATCCAGTTCCCACCACTAGGCTTCCACTTCTCAGCCAATAGAGTTTATCATCTACTTAACTTTCCAGTCCTAAACATTATTAAGCTTTGAAGTTTATGATCACTGAAGTGTTCTGGCACAATGGGTTTATGATTGAGTAATTTATCACTGTTGCTTCCTTAAAGAATAGTTCATATTTAGGTATTTTCAAATCGATATCTTCTTTGTGAATGGAGATGCTCAGGGATCCATCATTAGATGCTATTGATTCTGCAAAGTGATTGTGGGCTATAGTGTCCCCCTTTTTAGTTATATATACACATGAAAATACCCTCATAAAAAATTCAAACAATATACAAAAATTTGAAAACTCTCTCTTACCACTTCACCTAGTGTACTTCCCTGTCCAAAGGCATATTTATTATCAATGTCAGGCCATTTTCTTATCATTTAGCTATTTGTATGTGCATACATGTTTTGTATTGTTTGGTTTGGAGTCTTGTACATGGGTCAGATGTAAAGGTTTTGTAAACTTTCCTGTTCAATTAAGAAGAAGTCTCAGAACTGTTTGTAAAAAAAAAAAAATCAGATGAAATAAAATATGTGAAAGCAAAAAAAAAAAAAAAGAATAAGTCTCAGAGAGGCTGTCTGTGTGGCTCAGTCCATTAAGCATCAGACTTCAGCTCAGGTCATGATCTCACTGCTCATGAGTTTGAGCACTGCATCAGGTGCTGTGCTGACAGCTCAGAGCCTGGAGCCTGCTTCAGATTCTGTGTCTTCCTCTCTCTGACTCTCCCCTGGTCATGTGTGCCCTTTCACCTTCTCTCTCTCTCTTTCTCTCTCTCTCTCCAATATAAAACATTAATTTAAAAAAAAATGTCTCTGAGATATTCCCATGTGAGAGACACGCCTCATACTTTTTAACTGTGAGTATTCCATAATTTGGGTACACCATAGTTTATTCATTCTCATATTGATTGAAATACATGCTTTTCAATTTTTCAACATTAAAAATCCTTGCACATGTCTCTTTATACAAAAGTACCATGAACTACTGGGTTTAAGAGTATGCAAAGATAAGCTTACCTGAGTAGGAGCCTGTTTCTCCACATCCTCACACATGGAGTGGGTATTAACAGCTTTTATTTGTTTTTGGTCAGTCTGATGATACCATCTATTTCCACATGATCTAACCCAGTGTAGAAATGCCTATATTCATACCCATTATGGTAGACTATGCTTGCCAGCCAGGTTGAACTGAAATGTATCACAGAGACCCTGAAGGACTCCTGCTCAACTCTTTTCACTTCACATCCCAGTGACATCAACATCAATTCAAAATCAATTCATCTTTTGGAGCATCTGCATGGCTCAATTAGTTAAGCATCTGATGCTTGGTATTGACTCAGGTCCTAATCTCACAGTCATGGCAGTGGGATCAAGGCCTCTTGGGATTCTTTCTCCTTCTGTGCTTCCCTGTGCTTGCTCTCTCTCATTCTCTCTCTCGCTCTCGCTCTCTCTCTCTCAAAAGTAAATAAAAACTTTAAAAAATCAGCTCATGTGTAAACATGAGGAAGAATGTTTACTTCACATAAACATATATGCGAATAATGTCTTCATATAAACTATCTTGACATCCTCTTAATATCTGATGAGGTAGAAACTTCTGTCCCTGTTTTATAGATGAACACAATGAAAGCTAACTTCCCAAGTGTCCCAAGCTCTGCTTCATGCCAGGAAGTACTAAATAGTCTGAGAATTAGAGAAGTGCACCAGGATCTTATCCACTTTAACCTTTTTGTGGGCTATTCTTCTTCTTCTTCAGTGTCTAAGATACTGCTTTCTGAGTATCAGTGTTCACACCAAGTGTGAAAATGCCTCTACCCATTGTCATAACAAATGTTATGGCCTTAGAAACACTGTTAGCATGGTAGATGCTAGAAGACAAATATTTATATAGTGGCAACAAAAATGTTCTTCATTTGGCATCTACCCTTTTTTTTTTTTAAGGAGTTTCTCATGTTATTTTCCAGAACTAATGTCTGAGACATGAAACATCAGAGAATAAAGCCCTCAGTGGTTAACATAAAGTATAAGGGAATAGGTATTGCACTTGTTACACATCAGCAATATTTAAGAATTAAATATTTTAAAGTTCTACCCTGGACAAAACTCAATAAAACAAAAGAAGCCCCTGTTACGCTGTTAATTCAAGAAAAGTTCCCTAATATTACCAACAAAAATCTGTACTGAGGAAACAAATGAACTTTCACATCATTCAAGTTCTACTAAGAAAGAAAAGTACATCTTTTAGCACCAAATAAAATGAACAGAAAAATGCTTTCTAAAATGTTGAAAGGCATGAAATGAAAGGTTAAAATATTTCACTATGCATATGTTATGCTGGAACCTTGAAGCTATCGTCTACATGAGAATGGTACTTTAAAGATTACTTGAATGTGTTTTCTGAAAGTATGGAATGATCAATTCATTTTTAAAACCCTTAATGTAACAGTACTCTTACTTTGCCTGACAGATGACAAGGCTCAGGAAAGGCAAAGATCAGAACTGCAGGAACAAAAATAAAGTTGGCACCAGATTCACTTCCCCTTCATGCCAACCCTTTCTTCTCCCTTATCATACAACAAAGCAAAAAGAAAAGTATTGAATATGAAAACCAGAGAGATTTCCCATGACTGAGCCTTGGCAAGTACAAATGCATTAGTAATGGAGCTGATTCCTGTGACCTTTTCAATTATGATAATCCCTCAAAGAAAATTAAAACCATTTTCTAAAACATGGTCCAAGGATTTCCACAGATAATTGAAGAAAACATTTAGGAACATCCCTGGCATTTTTTTAAGTATATACATACTTAACACACATCTTTTCTACTCTACAGCCTTTCCAGGCATGATTATTCGTGAGCAAAAGGTCAACGTAACTTGAAAGATGTTTTGTAAAAGCCTACGGTTTCCAGAAATGTTGCCCTCCATTTCTCTCTTATACGTATTTATATTTTGAAATGGAAGATGTAAAAAGAGGGGGACTATCTACTGGTTTCTGACTCCCAAGGATTTGTTAGTTGAATGATCAATTAATATTTCACTGAAAGGTATCCTTCTATTTTGGATGTGACAAATATGTGAAGTGGCGTATACATATTTTAAGTAGGCTTCACACCCAGCACAAAGCCCAATCAAGGCTTAAATTCACAACCCTAAGATCAAGGCTTGAGCTGAGATCAAGACTTGCATGCTTAACTGACTGAGCTGCCCAGGCATCTCAATAAACAGACAGTATTTAAGGAAATCAAAGATCACATCATCGCTCTACTTGAATAAAGTGATTTCAGTTTAGAGTCTAGAAGGAAAGTCAAGTTTATAGATAAAATATCCAAGAAGCTGAGGCTTTGGTTTTCTACTCTGTCCTTCCTCTTATTTGTCTCATGGCACTTAGCTGGGCGGTTAACCTATCGGAGCCCCAATTTCTCACAGGGAAAATGAAGATATGGACATATGACATAGCAGACTCAAAACACTGCTCTCATTAGGATTAAATAAAACTAACAGATATGAAAACGTTTTAAAAATCTTATAATATGAGGTAAACAAGCAAACGGTGTTATAATTACTGGTTCTCATGTGCAGGTTTAGATCTTTAGTCTCAGTAAGCATAGATCTACCACAGCAAATCTGGGACAAGTTATACTGCTCAGGGAACTATAAAATGGATTCTGATCAACAGAAGCCATGTCTATTGCTGTTTTCTAAGAGAAAATGAGAGCCTTAATTGGAGAGAATAAAAGAAAAAGGCCTCTGTTTCAAATTTATATTTCTGTTGCACATACCCAGGAAGAAGCAGTTACATAGCTATTAAGTTACACTTGCAGTAAATATGTAAATAAATCTATCTATAAACAAACAAACCCTTTAAATTGCATCATCAGAAGATCAGCCTAAAATACATACTACAAAGGATGTGAAATGGCTAATGAAGACTTCAAAATCAGGATTATGACCCTGGATTTCACAAGGCACGGGTTCTATTGCGAGAGCTCAAGCACACTGAGAAACATTGTGGGAGCATAAATAACTATCCCTTCAGAGAATACTTTGCCTTCATTCAAGCATAATTTCATTTTTGTCCAATTCAAGTATCACAGAACAAAGAACTAGAAGGAGGAGGGATAATAAAAGCCCAGCACTCGGGATAGAAGTGGTTCTGCGCGGAGACTGGAAAGGACAGTGCAGCCTGGGCTCCTTTGTTTGTGGAAACAAAGTCCTCAACAGCTGGCAGGAAGCAGGAAGATGGTGCCTTTGCAGTTCACTTCAAAACTTATTAGCAACCCTCAGATCCAAGAGTTACAACTCCCTTGAAACAAACAGTGGGAAATGGGGAATAAGTGATCTCTTTTGGAGAAAAGAAGAGTTTAAAATGGTGAAAATATGTCAGGGTTTTCTCACAGAGGAGGAAATGAGGAACCTAATTATTTCGGGACTCACAGGGACCCTTTACTACAAAGCAGGCTTATTTGTAAAAATCTAGAAGCAAATATTCCTTCATGAAAACTTACCATAGTGCATACTTCTTAGGCACTGAAACTATTTATGCACTTGCAATGTTTTTGGGAAGTGCTGGAGGCAGAGGTCACTTCAGCGAGAAGTTCAAGCACACATCTGTCTGTGCATTCTGTTTCTTAAAGAAATCCCCTGCAACTTCTTCCTAAATTAGGCATGACCATTCCCAAAGGTGGTGTAAATCCTATTCTCATTCTTTATTAGATGCCAAGGAAACATAACAGGGTTCACAAATATTAGGAAATGTAACAAATGGCAAAATTGGAAGCACAGCCCATTCTGAAGTACATTCCTTCTCTTTGATGTCTGCATTACTTTTGTCCAACAATGATACACAAATTGTAAGCAAAATGAAGCTGTCTATTTATTTGTCAGCTTCCCCCAATGGTCAGCAAGCTCCAGAAGGCCTGAATTTTCCACTTACATCCCCAATGTCAGTACTGTGCCTCATATACGGAAAAAGCCTCCAGCCACACTGGCTGTTGTATTATTTTAATTATCATTTCCTAGGCATTATTTCAAATTATATTAATATTGAAAATCTTGAGTTTCCTACAAGTTGTTAATTCTCTCCTCAAGTTTCCGGTGATTAGAAATTAATATGTTTATATAAATATGTTTACATAATGAATATGTAAACAAAGTCATTTATTTACATATATTTATTACAGATAGGCCAAGAAAAAAATGTCTACATCAAGATAGAATCTTCCTTCTAATCAACAGCATTGTGCCTTTTCATAGAAAGTTGAAATAAAAAGAGAAGCAATAGATTATAAGTAGTAGAAGGGGAAAAATATGGTAGAGAAGCAAATTCCCATCAAGAAATCACCTGGAAAGAGTTAAAAATGTCAATTTTGGGGTGCCTGGAGTGGTTCAGTCGGTTAAGCATCACACTTTTGATTTCCGCTTAGGTCATGATCTCATGGTTCATGAGATGGAGCCTGGCGTCAGGAGTCAGGATCCTGCTGACAGAGTGGAACCTGCTTAGGAGTTTCTGTTTCTCTCCCCCTCTCTCTCTCTCCCTCCCTCTCCCTCTCCCTCTCTCTCTCTCTCTCTCTCCCTCTCCCTCTCTCTCCCTCCCTCCCTTCCTCACTTTCCTAAACAAATAAATAAAAATAATGCCAATTCTGCAGACCCATCCCCAGATAGGTACCCCATATTTCTGAGCACTGGGGAAGAGATGAGCTACAAATCTTTATAGCTAAATAGAAGTTTGCTTTTCTTTCTTTTTTTTTTTAATTTTTTTTTTAATGTTTTATTTATTTCTAGGAGAGAGAGAGAGAGAGACAGCGTGAGCAGGGGAGGGTCAGAGAGAGAGGGAGACACAGACTCTGAAACAGGCTCCAGGCTCTGAGCCGGCAGTCAGCACAGAGCCCGACGCGGGGCTCGAACCCACGAACCGCGAGATCATGACCTAAGCGAAAGTCGGACGCTTAACCGACAAGGCCACCCAGGCGCCCCAGAAGTTTGCTTTTCTTGCCTTTTTTAAAATTTTTATTTTCAGAACAAAAGGGATGATAAAAAAGGAAGAAGTGGGGCTTACTATAATCATATTTCATTATTCTCTTGATCACTATCATCTCCAGTAATTTTGTAATTCATTATTGTTATTTACCTAAGTTTATAAAGAGCTTAGTATGTTTCTTAGCTTCTAGGTAGAGATGAATTTTGATAACACAATCACTGGTTAGGAAAATGGAAATCACAACATAATCATTATACAGGGAGACTATGTCATTACACTGATGAGTAATATTGGGGAATTAAAAATAAATGTGTCTTCATTTCATATTTTCTTATCTCACATTTTCTTTCTTCTCTCTGTCCCTAATATCAGAATGTGTATGAGGTTGTCACCAAAAACGAAAGAAAACCTTGTAGTAGCATGCAGCTGATTTTTCCTATCTGTGGTAGAGCATTTCAAATAAAATAGAGATTTTGCTTATTTTTCACAGCAAATTTCTTTGAAACCCTACAATGTTACTGGGTGGCTTAAAATTCTGTGTTCCATTCCCAAATCACTTCTCAGTTCTTAAATGCTTTTTATTTTTTCATTTAAAATACCTAAACCTTTCTGGATGTTTATTCTTCCGCAAAGTACATATTACCAGCAGGCAAGTCATCTGTCTTTGTGTGTTTGCCTTTCCTAACCCACATAAGCTTGACTGGAAGAAGGACATAACTTCCTTCACTGCTATAACTTCAACCCCTAGAACAAGGGCTAGCAGACAGCAGGTGTACAGCAGTGGTGGATGTTAGATAACCCCAACTGGGTCAGATAAACCCCAGTATCACTTCAGTGCTTCCTTTGTAATTATGCTCTTAACTGTTAGCTGAATGTATGGCTGCCTGATATAGAGACCACATCCTCTACTCTTAAACTGACTGTTTTGCCCCTTCTTTTCTCTTTCCTCCTTTCTGGTGGCTAAAATGTGGAGGTGATGGCTGAAAAGTTCCATGGGACAGCATTAAATTAGACTGCTCCCCCTCTCAGTATAAACCCATGTGTTCACATACACACATGTATACACAGGCATGTACACACAACCCACCACTTTTTCTTATGCTCCTCCTTTTTTCTCTCAACATATCAACAGAGGGAGAGAAAGACTTTATTCTCTAAGCTAATAGGTCTTTCCTTGCATCAAGAAGCAGTGTTTTCAAGTGCACCACTATGGCCTCAAGTTGACTTTCTCAGGCCAACACTGTGACATCAGTACTTAATCAAGAACTGACACAGTTAGACTTGGGATGCTCGTATTTAACACTGCATGTGAAGCAAATGGATTATTATGTTTTTTTCTTCTCTTTCTCTACTTTCAGTCACATGGTTGCCATCGTTCACATAGAAACGCAGGTTGTCTCCAGGCATGAAATGCTGAAAAAAAAGTAACTCATTTTTTTTTTAAGTAGGCTTCACGCCCAGCATGGAGCCCAACTTGGGGCTTCAACTTACCACCCTGAAAGCATGAGCTGAGCTGATATCAGGAGTCAGACTCTTAACCAACTGAGCCACCCAAGCACCCCACACTCAACGTTATTTAGTCTTTCATTCAACAGCTGAACAAAATTGACTTGGACTCTGCATCCATCATGTTTACTTTCTACCAGGGGAAACAAAAATACAATAAATAGTTTTGTTCATAGAATTGGACACAACTGGAAAATAAGTTCGGCCAAGAACTAATAATGGTGGGGAGGTGGGTAGTGGAGGTGAAGGATAGCACTTGCCTGTGCTTTCCGCATTGTATACACCAAGGTTAAAATCATGTCTTTCTGTAAGTTCAATAAATGGCTATGTCTTTTGACTAAATTCCATCTGATGCTCTAAGCTACGGAACTCTTTTAGAAATAAAGGTAGGTGACATCTCTTATTTAATCTACAAATTCCAGTTCCATGGCAGAAACTGTTATCTTGAACAGGGTAACATCTATAACACTAAAGAATGATAACCTCCCTCCTTACACTCCGGAGATGTCACCTTACATTAGCCACAGGTGATACTCTGCGTTCTTTGACAGTATTATTCCACCACCAAGTTTTATAATAAACTTTTTTTTTTTTTTTTAAAGCCAGGAGAGGAGATAAAGAATCGATGAGATGTCAACACAGAACAGACACACGGACCAGATGTGGTCTCTAAATAATGTTCTACCAGAGTCAGTAGGGAGGGGCAAAATAACTTTTTCTAGGATCCTGACAGGTACCATCACCTATACTCTGTTAAGTGGTTTACATTGTTAACACACACACACACACACACACACACACACACACACACAAACCTTAAGATGGGTCTTACACCATTCACCTTCACTTCCGACCACTTAAGGAAATTCAATCAAGGGCTGAAGTTAACACACCACTTCTTGTTAAATCAAAATATCGAAGGTGCCTTTTCTGATTATAGCAATTCTCAGAAAATTCAGATGTAGTGATTGATGGCACTAAAAGTACAATGTGATGTATTTTCAACTCCTCATTCCAATGTTAAGTATATCAATTATTATACTTATTTCCCTCTATAAAACAGCAAAGAGGATACTGTTTATAGGATATATACATATATATGTGCGTATCTATGTATATGTATTATATATAAGAACGTATATACACACATAGTACATGTATAGATCTATATACATATACATACACATCTATACATGTTGAGAGAGAGAAAATGGGATTTTTACTTTTCTGTTTAAATAAAGAGATGAATTGTTACTATTGTTACTTTCTAAGTATAAATAATTTCCCAGTATCACTAATCTTCAAAGTTATACTGAATTATTCATTTAAAATCTTATTAAAACTAGAAAGTTAAGTAATACCTCTGAATATAACTCATAATAATGCAACAAGATAAAAATTCATGTTGATTAACTGTAAATAGCTTCTGGACTGAGTGATTTCTCTTTATGAATGTCAACATCACTTAACCTCTGTTGCCAAAAATGCCACAAAATTCTAAAGCAATGTCTTTCTGAAATGAGACCTCAAGGAAAAGCTTAATCTTTAAGATCATCTCCAGTGTTCTGAATTGTACACCACAGTATTTACTACATGTGCTGCTTGTTTTATGAGACAGACTACAAAAAATATCTTGAATGGGAGTTTTATTTAAAATTCTCTGTATTTCACATTTATTTTTTAAAGCAAAAGATCTTGAGTTTCATCAGCTTGGCTTTTAATTTTAGTTACACTTCTTTTAAAATATTCTAAGATATTCCTGATATATCAGAAGAACAAAGTATTACTGTCTGTCAACTCATTTTTAGGAAAGCTATATCATAAAAAATGTATAGCTTCATATAATTAAAAAATTCAAGCAGTGTGCATTGACTACAGTAATATGGACTATTAAATAATTCAAAATTGTGTTTAGCGGCAGCAGCTGTTTAATTAAAAGGTAAAGACTGAAACTAATCCACTATGGTTGACAGAAATATAGCCTTATCAGTAGTTAGATCCCCTAGGATAGAAACTATGGATATGATTTCAAGAAATCATGAGCTTCATTTAATGAATATAATGAAAATAACGACAATAAATCTGTACAGAAAGATATTTTACATCAAAGATTTTCTGGATGTTGCTTCACTTTTAATTTCCTTGAGGCTAATAATTTTGCATTTCAGTGTAGCAAAAAAAAAAAAAACAAAAACAAAAAAACCCCACAACCCTTTAATGTACGCATTGTTAGCCACCAATGCATACAGCTTTTATTAAAGGACCCACAGCTTAAGCTCAGCTCACAAGGTGACTAGAGAAATTCTCAGAACCAGTTAATCCCTTCAAGTTCTGAACTCCAGGCTCAATACTCAACATACTTTCTCATAATTATCCTTTTACTTGGAGAAATGCACAGTGCCAATAACTGCATAAAGTTAACCAGCTTCACCCACAACTGATTAATTGAAGTTTACAACTCCATGGATTTTTTTTTCACCTACTATATCACAGGCAAAAGCTCTTTGGTAAGTGAAAAAAGAAACTAGCGATAGGACGATATAAGTATTTATGAAGAATAACTAAACAGTATGAAGAATGTTCCCATCTTTTTGACCCAGAATTTCCAAACGCAATCAATTGTCTTCTGAAACAATAATACATGTGGGCATAACTTTATGTATGAATAAGCTTATTGCAGAAATGTTTTGAATACCAGGCAAAAATTAGAAAAATATGAATCTCATTACTGGAAACTTAGCAGGGAATTATGTCTTAATCATACAATGAACTAGAACAAGCCCATTAAGAAGAAGTAGACAAAACTATTCAAATGTATTACATTCTATGCAACAAAAAGAATTATTGAAAAGTAAATACATTTTTACGAAACAAACTACAGAATCAAAAGACAGAAAGGTAAAGACTATTTTCTTTGCTTTTGCTTATGTTAAAGTAAATCTTGTTAATTCATTGCATCATTATCTGCTAAAAAATGCTTATTTTTATATTGGAAATTTCCGCTTACCCCGCTGTAATTCAGACAACAGATTGGAAAAGTATGAAGTCGGGCACACCAATGAGAGAAGCCCTGTAGTAACACAGGCAACTGAGGTAGAAATGAAAATGGAAAGAAGTAGAAAGGTTAAAAAGGCAAAGAAATGAATTATTTTTGAACAGTTACAGTGAAATGAAATTATATATAATTTGCTTACATATATTATATATATAATTTGCTATACACACACACACACACACACACACACTTGTTTCAAGGATAACAACAAAATTATTTCTATAGACTTTCTTTACTTCCACAAAGGGAAGGAAAAACAAGTATTTATAAAATGGCAGGGGAGAAAGAAGAAAAAGGGGAAGGGTCCCTATTATACTTCACAAATGAGATATAGTTCATAAGTTTTTTACCATTCATGTTAAAAATGTCCTGTGGATTTTATTTATTTGCAAATCATGGGGCCAGCAGAGCAGAAAATGGAAGTCCTCAATTAGGAAGAACAGGTGGCAGAGAGTCACAAGGTGAATATCGGCCACAACTCTATCCTGTGCCAAAAATTACAGACCTGAACTGTGGAAGCATTTTAAGGGTGAGTTAACTGTCTCCAAGTAGTCATCTCGAGTGGAGTTCAAGCTCCATGGTCATGTTTGTTAAATTATGTTTGCTCTATTTAATGTGCATCAATTGGAATTTACCAACTTATAAATTATTGAAATTCCCCACACTACCTACAAACCTCTTTCTGCAATTGAGGCAAATTCTTCCTCTGCTAAGTGGTCCTGTTTCTCTTACTGCGGTTTGGAAATGACAGTTTAATAAGTGTTACGGCATTAGGATGACTTAATATACAGCAGGAAAATACTTGTATCGGCAGAACGCTAAGGAACTTCAGGGCAGTGAAACTACTCTGTACTATACTACAATGGTAAATACATATCATTATACATCTGTCAAAACCCATAGAAGATACAAGACCAAAACTGAACCCTAAGGTAAACTACAGACTTTGGGTGATAATAATGGGTCAGTGCGGGTCAATCAATTCTAACAAACCTAACACACTTGTGGGGGGTGTGGATAATGGAGGTGATGCATGTGTCGAGGCAGGAGATACATGGAAAATCTCTGTATCTTCTGTTCAATTTTGCTGTGAATCTAAAACTGCTTTAAAAATCAGTCCATTAAAAACCTGTATATACCGGGGCGCCTGGGTGGCTTAGTCGGTTAAGCGTCTGACTTTCACTTAGGTCATGATCTCACGGTTCATGGGTTCGAGCCCTGCGTCGGGCTCTGTGCTGACTGCCAGCTCAGAGCCTGGAGCCTGTTTCAGTCTGTGACTCCCTCTCTCTCTGACCCTCCCCTGCTCACGTTGTCTCTCTCTCTCTCTCTCCTAGAAGTAAATAAAAACATTAAAAAAAAAAAAAACAAAAAAACCTGTATATACCAATAGAAATGTATTAAAATTTTTCTGCCGTGAAAAAAACCTGAATTTGCAAACTGAAACATTTGGGCATGCATATCTAAAATAGCAGTCATCTTATCTTAAAGTTCATGATAATCATTTGCACTCGGCTTCTGATTGTCAGTTATACAGCTCTGCATACATGGGCAAATTCTGGTGCAATGAAATGCCAGAACTTACCACCTATTTGGCCTTGGACAAGGGCCATAATATCTTCTGCCTCAGTTCCTTTACCTAGAAAATGGGAGACTCAGGGTCCCACTTCAGTTGGGGTTCAGTGAAGTGATTAGCATATAGGAAAGACTTCAGAAATCCAAACTCCTTTTGTTATTATTGACCACAACTTAAGGCCAGTAAATCTCCTTTATTTTTACCAATGTCACATCAAGTGGTCCTAGAAGAAAATATGGCACCTTCAGAATAAATAGGCAATGTTTGAAATTCATTACTTCAGTGTAGCATTTTTACTGGGTTTTCAAATTGTAGTTAGACTTATTCAGCATAATAAACCACTAGATGAATTACTTATAACCGTATCTAGAAATTGTAATTCTTCAATGTGTGATTCTTCATCTACATTTGAGGCTACCTAGCTGCAAAAAGGCCTCAAGATAAATAATTTCGGCAGCTCCCCCCTAAGAGTTTAAAATCTACTCTCTGGTTCATTCTTTGATATACGAAACTTCCAAAAGCTGATTTGCCGATGATAACAAATTTATTTTCAGGAATAATATTCCTGATCTAATATGACACAATAAATAATTCAGAAGTTTCACATTATCAGGGAATTATATTTAGGTGATCGACTGGGGATCTCTGTAATGAGAAGCATTCACCTTGCTAGAGGAATACTACTCTGCATTTAATCTTATAATATTCCCTTCAGGGTGTACAAGACAGCTTGTGGAAAAATAGAATGGTTCTTGACTCTATTCAGAAACAAAAAGAGAGAGACAGAGAGGGAAGGCAGGTAAAGGACATAGTACCATGGAAGTGACATTGAGATTCCATTTGAATTCTAAAGCAATGACTGAATTAAAAAATTTTTCCATTTGAAGGAATTCTGAAAATGTGTCAAAAGTGGGTATAAAATATGATAGAGCTTGCTACTTAAGATACAGTGCTGAAGAATGTTTTCAAACGTTCAGTCTAAATAGTTGGTGTTTAGGTGCTTGTTCTACTGTTCTTGCAACTTTCCTTATATTTGACAAGCTTTACAACAAAAAGTTGGAAGTAAAACCTATTGTTAACAAGTTGGGAAAATGGGGATGCCTGGTGGCTCAGTTAAGAGTCCAAGTTTGTATCTGGTCATCATCTTGCGTTTCGTGGATTCCAGCCCCAAGTCAGGCTCTGTCCTGACAGCTCAGAGCCTGGAGTCTGCTTGAGATTCTGTGTCTCCCTCTCTCTCTCTCTCTGTCCCTTTTCTGCTCTCGTTCTGTCTCTCTTTCTCTCTCAGAAATAAACAAGCATTTAAAAAAATTAACCCACATACTCCAGAAGAGCCTGACTCCATCACTTGGGCCTTCTCAGCTTTTCCACAGGACAATCAAGCAAAATCTGTGCCACTGGCCATTGTGACTGGCTCAGGGACAGGAAGAGAGTGACATTGGAACAATGTGACTGAAGCTCAGGATTTCTGTTCAACAGTGATAGGAAGAACCCTTCCCTTTTCCTACTGAGCATGAATGGAAGAAAGAAGATGAAGGCCCATAGCTGGGAGGAACCATATTAAAACCATGACCACAGAGTCTGTTGGAGACTGGCTCACTCTCAAGGAACTAGATTTGAGAGAGACAAAGAGAGAGACCTAAATAAAATAAAAACTAGCATAATACTTCTCAATTATTTGAGTCAGTAAATTCCATTGTTTGCTTACGGTAGAATGGTCCTTTTTTGTGTGATTACAAGTGAAATTATTCTAACCTACTCATAGGCAAGACAAAAATAGTCTGAGCCATGACTAAAGGAGCCCATTTTTTATTTCAAATACTGACACTCTGAGAGTATTATTGTATCATTTGCTGCCGAATGGAGAGGAAAGTTGGTTCCTAAGGATCCCCTCGGCCAAAAACCAAAAGTAGAAAACATCTGGTGGAGTCATGAGTGACTTGTCAATGAAGTTCAGCAGCAGTAACATCTTAAAAACAGATCTTCTCTCACCACTGGGTATTTATATAATTAGGGTCAATTACAACTCAGAATTTCTGGGGCATGGGGCTAAATTACAGTGACATTTAAGAACTCCGCTAAATTTTCCCATTCATCTTGAAGATTTCTGGAGTAATTATGATGTAATTAAGTAATTTTATTCTTTTCACTTTTATTATAATTTTCTTCTTCAGGCCTGGTAATTACCCACTACTCCAGGGTACCTTCCTTTAGAGGGAAAAAAAAAAACAAAAAACACCCGATTTTCAACCAATAGAGGAGGTTTTGCTGCCTACTAAGTGATGAATGCTGATGTGTGCACCAACCTCTAAATGAGTAGCCCCAATGAGATTCTTTCTGTTCCCACCTCCCCCAAAACCCAGAGCCTCCCAGAAAATTATTAAATTGCCTGAGTGAGTAATCAACAACAAAACAAAAAGTGAAACCTGACATTATGATGATTCAGCATCTTTTACACAAGAGGTAATGCTTAAAGTGGCCCCTGGGAAATGTGCAAAGTCTATTACTTGCCTGCGGGTTTTACATATGCCTCACCAGTACAGATTTTATGAAGACATACCTTCTGAGCTTTATGCAATAGAGACGAAAGATAGCTTTCATTGGATCAGGTTATTCCAATTGCATTTACTTCTCACAAAGAAGTACATTGCATCCATAAAAAACAGCCAGAGGCCTTTAAAGTTTAGGTCAATAGTACTTGACTATTATATGTTCCTAAGAGAAGCTATAACAGGTTGTGTTGATGTTACAGAATATTAGGCTCTCTCTGTAGACGGAATAGGAAGGGAACGATGACCATGATTATACCAACTATCATCAAACACTGTTAAGTGAGGACTCGCTCCATTCAGGCACCCAACCCCATTGAGGAAGGGTATTATCAGTCAAATTGGGGGGAAAATGAGAAAACAGTAAAAACAAATAATAAACTTGTCTGGCCTATAATCATCCAACTCACAAGGAAAACTTTAGGTGGGGGAGGGAAGACCACCTGAACCAAAGTTGAAACCCCATCCCTCTGATTCCCAAAACTGCATTCAAAACCGTATTTCAAGTGTTGATATCTGGACATTACGGTAGTTATTCGAGTTTCTGACTCCATAGATGATAGAATTCATGTATGTTCAGGTGCCTCTAATACCGTCTTTGATCAAGTCCAGACACTTCTAGTTAGAGATTCCTTCAGTAATCTTACTCATCTCTAGTGTCTGGGTAATTGATCATGCCATTTCTTCTACATGGTATACATTTCTTCTCCTTCCTATTTCTACCTATAGAAAACTTCCTTATGTTTCAAAGTCCTGTTACTCCTTTATGTCACCACTATTTGTTTGGTGCAAGACACGATAAAGCTTGCAGTAAGTAAGACAAATAAGGCTCCTTCCCTGCACACCCCATAATAATACAGGCACATGACAGTGTTCCCAAGTTTATGAAGGCATTCCAATGCCTTCCAAGGACAACTACAATACTCACTCTAGAACATGCATTCCAAAGATAGCCAACTAGAATAAAGGGAGAAAACTTTCATTGTATGTGTGCCAAACATGTGCCCTGTTTTGCATATGCCCCTAATGTAATCATCAGCTATGCTGACAAAATTTGCATGTAAGCATATTAATGTATTCATTCAAAAATACTTTTGCAACAGCTACACGGTCTAAGATGTTGTATTAGATGCTTGATGCAACACAAAGATGAATCAGACCACAGGAAATAAAGTCTGCACAATGATCAAAGCAACGGCAGTTCTTTATCTTGGGGATTTAAAGAGCAATAGATGAGGGTATTTCGATGTCATTTGCTTCTCCATAGTGAAGAGAGATGATTCTTAAGGATTCCACCAGCCCTAGAAGTTTGCATTTGGTGAAGTTTTGAGGCTCCCCCAGGGCAGGATTTGGATGGTGGTGGGCATCTCTGTCTCAGCAGCTAGCACTACTTCTGAGCAACAGCAGTTTCTTCAATAAGTAATCAAATAAAAGGTATAGACTGTGGCTTCACGGACCTTCTAGTCTAGCACACTACTAAAGAAGCACAGAGTGTCGAAACTACTGAGATTTCTAAGTTTTCACTTGCATTCTACAATTTACTAGAATAAAATAACTACCCTCCACCTCTAAAAAAAGCTAATACATATTTTACTTACGTTTCATGAGTTGGTCACATTTTGCCACATATACTTCCTCTCTTAACACCACGTACACTAACACACACACGTACAGACACCACACTCTGTTGCTATTACCATCCATCTAAGCTGCTCCTTATGGCAGGATGCTTTGCGTATTCCAGAAAGCAAAGACGAAAGGCTTTATCATTGCTACGGAACAAAGTGAGACCTCAACTTTGTATGAGATGTATTCAGTATCTTCCGTAAAATAATCTCTCTCAAGGGGTGGCTGGCTGGCTCAGTTGGTTAAGCATCCAATTCTTTATTTTGGCTCCGGTCATGATCTCATGGTTAGTGAGTTCGAGCCCCGTGTCAGGTTCTACACTGAGAGTGATGAGCCTTCTTGGGATTCTCTCCTTCCCTTTCTGCTCTCGCCTCCACCCTGCTCACACTCCTTCTCTCAAAGTAAATAAACAGATGTTAAAAAAAAAAAGAAAACCTCTCTCAGGTGAAGAATTCAGTACAGTGGGCAGTGGCAAATGTAACTGGAGAAACAGGTGCTAACAACCCTAAACATGTAATCTGTTAATGTTACCTGATGGAAAATGAAGCATTGCTGAATAATCTTGAGTGGGCTTGGGATCAAATAAAAATGGCACTTTTTCCAAGATAATTTGGAGATGATACATCTGAGACAAAGCAGACACAGGCAAATAACAGAAAATCAGGCAAGTTCAAAATGCAGAAAATAATAGCAAAACAGAATGACACTCGACCTGTTTTGCCTCTGTAATACTGTAACAAAGGACAACTAAGTAGATTTTAAAAGTCACTGACCAACAATATTTAACATAAACATATTCAAATAGCATATTTTTCAATTAATTAGGCTTGTAGAGGAGTAATGCGGTATTTGGACTTAGACATTAAATCAATGTTGGCCTTATAGACCCTTCCCACGTTCCTCAGCCTTCCACTCCAATGCCTTCCTCCCCCATCAAATAAAAAAAAATACCTTATATCAACCAAAAAGTACAGTACTATTTAAGTGGAAAAAACAATCTAAATTACAATTGTAAATGTCTAAAGCTTGTAGTTTGGGGATTTTCCTAATGGGAACATGTGATGTGACTTTTTGTTATTCTGATGGTTCTGTTCATGAGCACATCACAAGGGTGATTTAGAGGCCTAAGTGACATAAATTAGATTTTCTTTAAGAAATCATGTCCTTGACATATTTTTTTCATTATCTGAGAAGAACGAAACAGATTTTTCGGTTAATTAGTGCCAAGGCATGTATTTTGCATTAGCATTAAGTTTACCAAAATGGCTTTAAAAACTTGAACAGATGGCAGAATTATAATAACTTTTACTTATGATTTAGGTTAAGAATAAAGTGTCATGAGAATTCTCCTCCTGCCTAACTTTTCCGTAAAGCTAATGCCTTTAATAGGTATGATGTATTGTTTTTCTCACTGAGGTGTAAACAACTGTATCTCACCTTAGACGCATATAATGAGCTGGGGGAGTACATGTCAGTACTATCTATCTAGGGTATAGGGATTTTCCAGGGTTTAAGCATTGAACCACATACAAACACCACCAAAATCTGGATAATAGCTGTGCAAAGATGGAGCGGGAGGTGCAAAGACAGATTTCCACAGAGGCCTGGCGGGTATAACATAAAAGAGTCAAGTTGACTTGCTCTAAAGGAACAAGGAAGAGTGGGATTGCAATCAACTGGCCTGGACAAGAACCAGTGAGAGACCGCAGACTATGGGGCTCTCATCAACTGCCCTCAACCATGAAATGGAGACCCTTTGCAGCCACAGTAGCCAATTTTTCCAAAGAAATATAAAAATCTAAATTTTGTATATAAGCTCTCTCAATTAAATATTTGGCAGCTATTTTGTATTTGCTTAAAAAACAAAAAAAAACAAAAAACAAAAAAAACCAGACAGACAAGAGGACCAAGGAAAACAGCTTCCTGCTGGCCACGGGGACATCAGTCTGCAATGCTGAATGCGAGAGGGGGTTAATAATTAGGGTTCATGGTCAGTGCTAAGGCTTATTTCATGCCCTATTCTTGCAGGGAACTCAGTCCCCAAGTGAAACACTTTAAGTTGGTAAACCAGATCTGTTTTATAGCCTAGTTTTCAAAAATGAGTTTCAAAAATGAGTGGTAGACCAGCCTGAGTCATAATGAATAGACTATATGAGATGATCTTGAGCTCTGTGACCACCACTGAACTCACCAGTGTGCAGCAAGCTCTTACTCCAATTCTTTCTTCTGGACTTTCTGTTAAAATTCTCTTTAGTGCCAGTTCACCTAGTCTAAACTCTCACCTAGTGCCTCTTAAAAGTTATTAGTCTCTGAAATTAGCAAATTTTGAGGAGAAGTATCCTTTTCCCAGCCTTCATGTGTTTTAACTTCATGGCAGCATTGGATATCTCACCTTCCCGTATCTCTCACCAATATTAGTTCTCCAAATTTCCTTGACTCCACTAAATTCATTCTTCATTCTTGAACTTTCTCCTCCCAATCTCTGTGATATTATTTCTTGGTTAACTTCTCATCTGACTCTTCCGAGATCAACTCCTTTCTTACCCTATGACTTACCCTTACTCTTACCCTACGATAATAACGGGTAATGAGTAATACCCATCCATCTAGTTTTTTCATTTACTTCCTCTTGCCTACTACATGGAATCTTCTCATCATAGGCCCTTCTTCTCAGGTAATACTTCCACTCGATCCTAGGGTTTCACCCTTGCTCTATTCAGGATAACTTTCAAATCTCTCCATATATATTAAAATTTGGATTTACCAACTCTGGGCTTAAAATCTGAAAGTACATGTAGTAGAGACAGAGAAGAGGAAGTAGAGGAAAGAGGAAGTAGAAAGTAGAATACTAGTAACAATAGCAGCTGACATTTTTTGACCTATTACTATGAGATAAGCTTACCTGACATGCACTGTCTTATTATGTGATTTGCACAATTCTAGAAGATAAATGGAATTTTTATGCCATCCTACAAATAAGAAAACCCAGGCTGAGAGAAGTCACATCTCCCTCTCTCTCTTTCCCTCCCGCACAGTTATGTAAAGTCACAGAACTAGGTAGGTCCAGGATCCAAATATAGATCTACTCTTAGCCATTAGGTTCTTCCTCTTGCCTCTGACTTCTAATTAATTGGTCACTTTGGTAGATCTCACCATGGCTTAGTAACTTCCTTATCTCACTCTGCTCCACCCCAGCACAATCCACCCAGGCAGCCACACTCCTCAGGACTCCCTGTTTTGGCCATTACAATACTCTCTATTGTTCTTTATGTTTCTAGTTTCTTTCCTTTCAATCCTGTTTTCACAATTTTGTGATCTTACTCATGTCTAGCTTCTAACATATCCTATTGAAAAGACAAAAGTGTTTCAGTAGGAAACTACACTTTTGGGGCACCTGAGTAGCTCCATCGGTTAAGCATCTGATTCTTAGTTTTGGCTCAGGTCATGGTCTCATGGTTCATGAGTTCAAGCCCCATGTTGGGCTCTATACTGACAGTGTGGAGCCTACTTGGGATTCTCTGTCTCTGTCTCTGTCTCTCTCTCTCTCTGCCTCAATACCATTCTGTCTCAAAAATTAATACACACTAAAAAGAAAATAAAACTACATTGTCTCTGTCATTGTTTGAATACCCTACAACCCTGAAAGTTACAAGTAATTGATAATAATGCAAACGTTGAGACATGAAACATTATTTTCTGTATGGTAGAAGTTTAATGGACCTCCTCTCTCCCTGCCACTCAAACCCCCGACCCCACAATTTGCACAAAACAATTTTGATTCCATTTGCCCATTCATCTCTACATTTGTATTCTATAAATGTGAAAAAATTGTCACTCTCTTTTAAACCAGTTACCCCACCTGCAGGTTTCTTCATGAATTAATTAAAATATTTAATACACTGTTCATTTTTTATATCTATGAGAGTCATAGCTTTACCTATTACTAAAAATTATTTTTCAACATGTCCAGCTCCCAACAAATCTGTCCTTTGCTCAAAAGCTTACAATGAACCCTATAGTTCAAAGCCAACATTATAACTTACTCTACTCTGTCAACTGTACATTCATTCTAATTTCCACCCATTCACATCTGATGTAGAGGCCAAAACAAACTCCTCAGGTCCCAGATACACATTTTATTCTTCCAATTTTCTTCTTTTGCTGATGCTAATTCTTTCCCCTGAACTGAGGCTATTCATATAGCATTCAATATAAAGGACTACCATGGATTCTTTAAGCCCATGCTTCTTAAACATGTACATGGAAATGACACAGGTGAAGAGAATTACTTTTGCTTTGCTGGATTGGAAGAAGGGGGGAGAGAAGGAAATAGACTACTAGAAACATAATTTTATAAGGTCTCCTGTTTTATCTTAAAAATGTATGCAGATTTTATCTACTCCTTATTATAACATGGGTTTTCATGAAAAATATCGCCACCTGCAAATGTTATAGTAAAATTGATATTCCAAGAGAGTGACTTACCTAACCTGTTGCTTTGTGTATCCCTTGCCTAGCCCTGTAGTCTCAGAAAAAAAAAAAAAAAGCAATGGTTAAGAAATACCCTCCCCCCCACACTCTTTTTATGAAAAACAGTATTCTGAATAAAATTATTTACTTAGTTGTCCAGTACATTGTCTTTAACACATGACATTCTGAAGAGTACACCCCACTCTGAAAAGTGCATGACTTCATGTGATGTTTTCAAGATTATAACCATGAATTCTTGGGCTTCAGGTACATTAAATTATGATAGAAAAACAACATCCAGATTTTCTATGTCTCCAATGAAATTCATAAAAATGAAATTGGATCATTAACTTATACCATACACAAAAATCAACTCAAAATGGATTAAAGACTTAAATGTGATAACTGAAACTATAACACTCCTAGAGAAAAACATAGGGGAAAGCTCAATGACATCACTCTTGCTAATAACTTTTTGGATATGACACCAAAAGCACAGCCAAGAAAAGCAAGAATAAGTAAGTGGGACTTCAAACTAAAAAGTTTCTGAATAGCAAAGCAAACACTCAACAAAATGAGAAGGCAACTTATAGAACGGAGGAACATATGTGCAAACTATATTTCTGATATGGAGCTAGTATCCAAACTATAGAGGAACTCCTACAATTCAGTTGCAAGAAAACAAATAACCCAATTAAAAAAGGGGCAAAGGATCTGAATGGACATTGTTCCAAAGAAGACATCCAGATGGCCAGCAGTTCTATGAAAGGTGCCCAGCATCACTCATCATCAGGCAAGTACAAATCAAAACCACAATGAGGTATCTATCACTTTGCACCTATCAGGATGGCTGTTATTGAAAAGTCAAAAGATAACAAGTATTGGTGAGGATAAGGAGAAAAAGGAACACTGTACAATTGTTGATGTAAACTGGTTTATCATTATGAAAAATAATATGTAGGTTCTTCAAAAACTTAAAAGTAGAATCATTGTATGATCTAGCAACGTCACTTCTGGGTGTACATCCAAAGGAAATTAAATTACTATTCCAAAGAGATATCTGCTTCCCATGTTCACAGCAGCATTATCCACAATAGCCAAGATATGGAAACAACCTAAGTGTCTGCTGACAGATGAATTAAAAATGTGGTATATACTCACAATGGAATATTCTCACGCCTTAGAAAAGAAGAAAATTTTGTTATGCGTAACAATATATATGAACTTGGAGGACATCGTGCTAAGTGAAATAGGCCAGACAGAGAAAGGCAAATACTGCATGATGCCACTTATATGTGAAATCCAAAAGAGTCAAACCCATAGAAACAGAGTATAAAAGGGTGGCAACTAGAGGAAAAGGAGGTGAAATGGGAGATATTGGTCACTGGGTACAAAGTTTCAGTTATAAGATGAGTAAGTTCTGGAGACCTAACATACATCAAGATGATCATACTTAAGAATAATGTACTGTAGCCTCGAAATCTGCTAAGAATATCTTAAAGATTCTCACTACATGCACACAAGGAAGATAATTTTGGGAGACGATGAATATATTATTTAGTTTGACTGTGGTTACCATCTCACAAGATAAGTGTACATCAAAATATCATGTTGTATACCTAAAGTCTATCTAATTAGTCAATTTTTGTCACTTACACCTCAACAAAGCTGGAGGGGTCACAGCGACTACCAAGGGTACACCCACAAGAATGACATAAGAATAACTGCAGCAGGTTGGAAGAAACAGGAAGCAGTGGGCACCGATCCCTCCTAACACCCTTACGATTTCTGAAATGAAGACTGCTAGAAACGGACACAAGTTTTCATTCCGTCTTCTTTCAACACCTATTGCTAGGACAGAGATGAAGAGGGGGTGGGGACTGGAGTTAGAATTTGCTCAAGAGATAGCTATGGAATCTTGATTAAAGCTTTGAAATTCAAACAAAGATAAGGTTCAAGAGATGAAGATGAATGGGGAGTAGGAGCTGGAGGTGCTTCAGGGCTGCCACAAAACATCAAAACATTCTGAGCACAGGATGGAAAGAGCTTAAGTTATGAAAACAGCAAACAATAATGGCCTGCATTAAAAAAAAAAAAAAAAAAAGTAAAAGCTTAAAATATGCAGGAACTGAGCTAATTTACATTCATTAACTCAGTAAATCCTTAAAGTAACTCCAGGAGCTAAGTACTATTATTATCCCCACTTAACATAAAAAGTAACACAGCCCCAGAGAGGTTAATTAACTTGCCTAGGGTCTTGGAGACAGTAAGTGGTTGGGCTGTCCAACACAAAAACCATACGGAAAGAATCCTTCCCAAATGCTGCTCCCATAGGGCTTCAGGGAAGGGCACCCAATATAAATTAGAATCTGGAGTGGAGAGGCCAAGGAAAAGTAAACACGAGGTCTGACCTCCTACGCCAAACCTGGGAGTCTGAACTTCACCTGGAGACAATGGGAAGGCAAAGACTTCCACGGAAAGTAAAGTAGGAGGTGGGAACCTAGCAAAGGAAACCTAACTATTAGGGGGGACCAACCCCAAGGTGCCCTCCAGAGCACCAAAATGAAGGACAAGAGAAAAGAAAGCAACCACAGGCTACAGTTCTTCAATAAGCACAAAGTAAGAAAGGACTGACTGTGAGGGGTACCAGAGTATACCAGCCCCAAACATGCTTCTTTAGCATATGGACTATTTAGGGCTAACCTCCAGGGAGAACCAACAGATAACAGGAAAAGCTCTAAAACTGGAAACAGAATTTCCTGTTGCAAAGGTGTCTCCTTCTCCCATAACAAACAGGAAGACTCTTAACAACTCTCATCAATGGAGAAAGCACAGATTGAACTCATAACAAACCTTGTTTAACAACCCTTGTCGACTATACTTTCCCTGGTCACCATCCCTGACTTGCCTTCCCCACCCAAATGTCCAAAATCCCTTTTCCTTTAGCCTAAGATGGTATATAAGCCCAAGTTCTAAAAATCCCTCTGAGTTACTCTCTCTGGATACACTCATGTGTTATGTAAGCAATGCACGTGTTAATAAACTTGTTTGTTTTTCTCTGGTTAATCTGTCTTGGGCCAGTCTTATGGACAGGGCCCCAGATGGAGAAACTAAGAAACCAAGACTAAAAGAGACGAGTTTCCACCCACCCTCGGCTTCAAGAGAGGACGATACTCAAAATATCTTTAAATATTTGAGGAACTCAAATCTCAATTCTGTGCATGTAATTACTACAGTTACTTGAGGAAAAAAGGAAAACAAACATCAGTGCTCTTCGGGAAGCCCTAACAACAACATCCTACCACTCACTCTAACGGCTACTGAAGTGTGGGTGCTTGGTTCACCCTTCAGGGTGTGCCAATTAAATATGGCGACTACTGCACACTAGTGAACAGCCCAGTCAGATATTTAAATACCTCAGTTACTGGATTCCTGCCACTGCACTAGGCTTTTCTTTCCCTAAAAAAAATTAACTGTGAAGTCAGGAGGGACCAACTATAAAACACAGAAGTTATTTTTCTTCCTCCAAGGTGAGAATATTAAGAAATTTGGTGTATTAACTTTTATTCTCAAGCTTGAAATTGTTGAATAAATGAATAGAGTACCAAAATGCAAACAATTATTATGGCTTCAGATGTAACAATATTTTTAAAAACTGCTTCTGGAATTTTAATGAATTTTAATAAAAGTATTTATTCTATCGCTTTTTTCTTTGTCTCTGATATAGGAGAAAAGGGATAAAAGGCATAGAGACCCAATTCTGTCAAATATAAGATGGTATCATCATGGAGATTCCAAAGAGGCTAAATTAGGAAAAAAATAAATTCTTAGGATCAACAAAATATAATGGTCATAGCCATGACACTTGTTGACAAGGAAGTTTTCAATGTCATAAAGCACAGGAGTTTTTAGCACAGGGAATTCCTATGCAAGGGTACCTGTTGATGTTTCAGGAGTCAAGCAAGAACAAACATTGGGACATACAGCAAAGAAACCAAGCTGATATCATACTCTTTGGCATAAATACTGCCCTCCTGATAAATTAACTTGAGGAGATACTTTAAGGGACAAATGTGTCTTTAAAAAATGTGTCTGTCTACATATAGGAGGATTAGGAGGAACTTAAGGGGGAGGGCCATAGGGGAGGAGAAGGGGGGGAAATAGTGGGGGAGGGGGAGAGAGGCAAACCATGAGAGATCTTGAATGCTGAGAACTGAGGACTGATGGGGGGAAGGGGGAGATGGGCATGGAGGAGGGCACTTGTGGGGATGAGCACTGGGTGTTATATGGAAACCAACTTGACAATAAACTATTTGTAAAAAATAAATAAATACATGAATTTTTAAAAGAATAAGTAAAAAAAATGTGTCTAATATATATGGTACATGCCAATATGTAATGCATGTCACAGCATAACTTCATAAAAGTTCAGAACATTGCTTTCATACAAATATAAAATGAACGTGTGTCAAAAATGAATTTTACTAATGAAGGAACCAGATTTTGGGAGATACCAGAATATGTTGTCCCAAAATATGCCTTTTTGGCCTATGAATTATTTTGAACTAAAGGCCAATAAGGGCCAGCAGACTCCCGAAAATCTCCAAAAACAGGACACAGGATTTCCTTTTTTAAAGGAAATCTGTATTTGCAAAGGTGTCTCCTCCTTCCATACAAAGAAGGAAAACTTCTAAAAAGTCTTATCAATGGTAAAGGCACCAACTTCAATACCTAAAGCAAACCTTACTAAACAATCCTTATATTCCATGCTTTTCTTGGTTACCCTCCCATACCTGGCAGCCCCCCCTCCCCAGAAACCCAAAATATCTCTTTGCTTTAGCCTAAGATGATAGATAAACCCAAGTTCTAACTACCCTTTTGAGTTACTTATCCCTGGGTCACTGGGTGCTGCCATGTGTAGATGTACAATGACACAGTTTAATAAATTTCTATTTCTGCTTCTCTGGCCAATCTGTCTTTTGCCAGTTCTTACGTATAGGGCTTGAGCTGAAGAACCTGAGAATCATAGAGAAAAAGATTCTCGCCCCCAACAATGCTAACACTGCTTCAAAAAGAATTAAAGGATCCATGTATAAAAAGGCACTGAAAGTGCAGAATTTTACCTAAGACCTGTTCCTGGATAACAGTGATGGTTAACATATCCCTTCAACTTTTTGTTTTCCAAAATCTCCATACATATTGTGTCCTGGGAAATAGCTTACTGAAAGGAGCTCCTCTGCTTCCTTGTATGGCTTAGATAAAATTGATTGATCTTACTTGCTCATTACATATGCATAAGATTGCAGATAATTTACCTGTCACAAGGACAAAAACAGATTCTTCTCCTTTTACCCCAGCCAACCTCCCATTCTTTTCCTAATGAATAATCAGCTAAGATTAAAACTGTGTTAAACCCTCAAATGACCTAGACATAGAGATACAGATTTTCTGTTCAACTGACTGTAATTCCCTCTGATTGCAAAACAACCACAAAAATTCCAACTATAATTCCCCTCACCAAAGTTTAAGATTGTTAGGTCCTCTTGATGAATTGGCTACTTTATTACTATGAAATGATTCTCTTTATCTGTGCTAGTATTTCTGGTCTCAACTTGTAAAACCTAACTAATGATAAAATTTATTTATGAAACTACAAAAGATTTAAAAGAGCCAAAACAATTGTGAAAAAGAACAAAGTCTGGAGTTATTAACTACCTAGTTTCCTAACTTAATAAAAGTAATAATAATCAAGACAATGTGGTTATAGTTGTAGAGATAGGTACATAGTTCAGAATCCAGAAATAAACCCGTGCATTTATGGCCAGTAATTTCACCAAGCAAATTCAACCAATAAAATACAGGATTGTTTTTTTTTTTTTTCAACAAATGATCCTTGAAAAAGAAACAAATTTCAACTATCATTTCATTCCACACACAAAATATATCTCAAAATTAACTATAAATTCAAGCAAGAAAGCTAATGCTATAAAGCTTTCAGAAAAAAATATAGGAGAAAATATTCACAGCTTTAGATTAGACAAAAACTCCTTAGCACATACAAAACATAAACCAAAAAAGTTTTTTAAAAGGCATGAATTTGATAAAAGTTAAAAATGTTAGCTCTTTAAGCTTTTTTCCTAAGGTCAGGAGGAAGACACTGATGCCCACTCTCACCACTTTTACTCAGCATATTACTAGAAGTCCTAGCTACAGCAATCAGACAAGAAAAAGGAACAAAACACATCTAAAATGGTAAGAGGTAAACCTCACTATCTGTGGATGACATGAGACAATACAGAAAAAACCTAAAGACATCACCAAAAAATTATAACTGATACCTGAATTCAGGAAGATGACAGGATACAAAATGAAAATACAGAAATCCACTGCATTTCTAGACACTAATAATGAAGCAGAAGAAAGTGAAATTAAGAAAACAATCCCATTTACATTTGTACCAAAAATAATAAAATATCTAGGAATAAACTTGATCAAAGAGATGGAAGGTCTGTCATCTGAAAACTATAAAACACTGATGAAACAAACCAAAGATGACAACAACAAACGGAAAGATATTCCATGCTTGTGGATTGGAAGAACAAATATTGTTAAAATGTCCACACTACCCAGAGCACTCTACTGATTTAATGAAATCTTCATCAAAATACAAACAACATCTTTCACAGAGCTAGAATAAATAGTTCTAAAATTTCTCTGGAATCACAAAAGACCCCAAATAGCCAATGCAATCTTGAAAAGAAGAACAAAATTGGAGGTATCACAATCCCAGATTTCAGGATATACTACAAATCAGTATGTACTCATCAAAATAATATGGTGCTGGCACAAAATGTCACACTCTATGTTAACTAGATCAATAGGACAGAACAGAGAGCCCAGAAATAAACCCAAGTTATATGGTCAATTATTAATTTTCAACAAAGGAGGTAAGACCATACAATGGTAAAGACAGTCTCTTTAACAAAAGAGCTGGGAAAACTAGCCAGCTCCATGCAATAAAATGAAAGTGGAACACTTCCTCACAGCTTCCACAAAAATAAACTCAAAACAGATTAAAGACCTGAATACGAGACCTGAAACCAAAAGAAATCATCCTGGAAGAGAGCAAAGCCAGTAATGTTTTTAACACTGGCTACAGCAACATTTTTCTAACTACGTCTCCTGAAGCAACAGGAATAAAAGCAAAAATAAACTATTAAGACTGCCTCAAAATAAAAATCTTCCTCAAAATAAAAAACAATCAGCAAAACTAAAAGATGACCTATAAAATGGGAGAAGATATCTGCAAATTACATAATCCAATAAAGTGTTAGTAACTAAAATATATAAAGAACTTATACAACTCAACACCTAAACAACAAATAGTCCAATTAATATGGGCAGAAGACAAGAACAGACATTTCTCAAAAGAAGACATTTAGATGGCCAACAGACACATGAAAAGATACTCAGCATCACTCATCATCAGGAAAATACAAATCAAAACAACAATGAAGTATCACCTCATACCTGTCAGCACGCCTAAAATAAAGAAAAGAAAAGAAACAACAAATATTGAAAAGGATATAGAGAAAAAGGATCCCTTGTGCACTGCTGGTGGGAATGCAAATTGGTGCATCCTCTGGAGAAATGAATAGGAATTCTCCTCCAAAAATTAAAAACAGAGTTACCCCATGATCCAATAATTCCACTACTGGGTATTTATTCAAAGAATACAAAAAGCACTGAATTGAAAAGATATATGCACCCCTATGTTTATTGCTACATTATTTACAATAGCTAAATTATGGAAGAAGCCCAGGTGTCCATGGATAAATGAATGGATGTAGAAGTGGTATTTATGTATACATACATATGAACATATATACACATATATGAACATGTATGTGAAGATAATGTATACATATATGAACGTGTATATGACCATATATGAACACATATATGTGAACGTGTGTATGCATGTGTTCATACATGTCATATATGTATACATATATATGAATATTACTCATCCATAAAAAAGATGAAATCTTGCCATTTGCAACAACATAGTTGGATCTAGAGAGTATAATGCTAACTGAAATAAATGGGACTAAGACAACGTATGATTTCATTCATATGTGGAATTTAAGAAACAAAACAAAGAAAAAAAGAAACCAAAAAACAAACTCTTCACTAAGGAGAACAAACTGATGGTTATTAGAGGGGGGATGGGTGGGAGATGGGTAAAACAGATTAAGAGAAGGATTAAGTGTCTTGATACGTACTGATTAATGTACAGGATTGCTGAATCACTATACTGTGTATCCAAAAGCAGTACAACACTCTGTGTTAACTATACAGGAATTAAAGAAAAACAAAACTTTAGCTCTTTAAAACCCACAGTTAAAACATAAAAAGGCAAGTCACAGACTAGAAGAAAATATTTCTAATACTTTCTAATATATATCTAATAAAGGACTAACACTCAGAATCTCTTACAACTCAGTGGCAAGACAGCCCAATTAAAAATGGGTAAAAGAATTGAGATGACACTGCACAGAAGAAAAAAAAAAAACAAAACATAAGCACAAGATGTTTATCATTAGTCATTAGGGAGATGCAAATTAAAATCCAAATGAGACACCACTACCACCAACAGAATGACTAAAATTAAAAAGTCTGACAATATCAAGCACTGATGAGGACAGGCAGCAATTGAAACTTTCATATGTTGCTGATGAAATATAAATGGATATAACGACTTTGGAAAACAGCAATTTCTTATAAAGTTATTTATAAATATATTATTTGACTCAGTACTCCTTCTTTTGGAAGTATTTAATGAAATGCACGCACATTCCCCAAAAAGACTTGTACATGAAAAATCCTAACTTTCTTTATAAAAGCCGTAAAGCAGTAACAACCCAAATGCCCATTACTAGATGAGTAGATAAACAAATTATGGTATAATCACATGATACTACTCATCAATAAAAAGCAATGAATCACTGATAGATGCATAACAAAAGTGAGGGGGGGGGGGACCAGACACAAAAATGTGCATGTTGCATAATTTCATTTATATGAAATTCTGGAAGGGCCAAATCTAATCTGCAATGGCATAAAGCAAATTAGTGGATGCTTGAGGTTAGGCATTTGTAGGAAGGAGGTTGACTGCAAAGCATATAGAGGAACTTTGTTGATGTTGTTGTTTTATTTTTATTTTTATTTTTTTATTATTTTAAATCAAAAATTTTTTTTACAAATAGTTTATTGTCAAGTTGGTTTCCATATAACACCCAGTGCTCATCCCCACAAGTGCCCTCCTCCATGCCCATCTCCCCCCTCCCCCCCACACCCATCAGTCCTCAGTTTGTTCTCAGCAGTCAAGAGTCTCTCTCAGTTTGTCTCCCTCCCTCTCCCTCACTATTTCCCAAGAACTTTTTGATTCAATACAACTATTTTACTGCTTGTGTGGTTACACCAGTGCATACGTTTATCAAAATTCAAAGCATGATGCAGTTAAAAAGGGTGTGTTTTATTATATGTAAATTATATCAAAATATAAAAACAAAACAAGTAAGGTGCTTGGCTTTGACAGGTTTTTCACCATGTTCTTCCTTTACAATCTAGCTGGTCACTCTGAAATAATTTGAAGCCTCTCAGGTAAGAGGTCTGAGAGAAAGTAAAAGTTGTATTTTTTTAAAGACATTTTAGATTTCTTTTGGTACCTTTACCAATTATCTGAAATATTTTTTTTCTCTTTGATCATTTTGGTCTATTGAAATCAAACTTACTGTGTCCAGAGATGGTTGGCTAAGAATACCACTGACAAAATGTGCATTATCATCTTCTGTCGCATTCACCAGAGTGTAGGGAAGAAAAATAATAGAGATGGGTCCAAATAGAGAGCCTTCTACCAAAACACCCATTCATCCCTACTTTTCCATACTGACTTTCTGGGGAGAATGGTCTCTAAAAACCATTGCGTAGGTAGCACCCCCGGGCAGGAAACTATAATGCTCTTGTATATATAGACATGATACAGTAGCAAAATCGAAAGCCTGGAAAGACAGACTCAACTGGTAAAGAGACTTTCAATCCATTTAACTGTACATTCACTAATAAAGCCTTTCTACCAATATCTTAGTCCACATTAGACATATCAGAACCAATGGGCAGAAAACTTACAGTTTCTAAAGCAAGAAGGAAGCCTGACAGTAGAGGGTTATCACAAGGGATATTAGATTCAAGAAGATACGAAAATCCTCAGTGCACACACCCCATCTCTCCCCTACAAGATCCAGCCTCTACTGTCTTACTTAATCTTCCTAAAATAAACAACAAGCCTATTGCAAGATACTTAGTTAATAGATGGTTCATATAAAAGTTCAAGAGTGCAAACACTGCAGGTGAACCATTCAGAATTCTGTAAAAAGCCTTTACCGGGAGTGGCTCAATACCCATGCAGTTGGATACTGATGCCCTTCTACTCCTATTCTTTATGCAGGTGGTTCTCAAATACTCAAGTGCATAAAAATTACTGAACAGTGTCAAACACTAAAACCACGTTTATACATCATGGGTTACTTAATGGCATTGCCAAGAAAATTCTCAAATGCCATTTACACCTAACCTAATGTTCTTCACCTTTTTTTCCATTATTGTCTCCCTAATAAGCCCTTTTAGATATTTTTAATATTACAGATTTCCTATATATCTGTTTATGTACTATATGTATGTCTGTGCTTTATACCTGAAAAAAGTAAGATTTTTACTTTCCCCAAGAACTTTTACCCACTTGGGGGCAATATCACCCCTCCTGAGAATATATGACCTAAACTGACCTCTAGCTTACTACAAGCTTTCCTTGCATATTCTGCATGGCTTCCTTCAATGAAAAATCTATGTCTTTTTTTTTTTTTTTTCCCATTTGGAACCTTTTTTTTTTTTTACACATAGTTTATTGTCAAATTAGTTTCCACATAACACTCAGTGCTCATCCTCACAAGTGTGCTCCTCCATGCCCATGCCCCCTCCCCCCCACATCCATCAGTCCTCAGTTTTTGTCAGCATTCAAGAGTCTCTCATGGTTTGCCTCTCTCCCTTTCCCCCACCATTTCTATTTCTAAGAGCCTTCTTGTTTGGGGTTATATTCATTGTAGTTTGTTTTCTTTATACCAGTTTTTTCCAAACTTTTCAACTGAAGCACATAGTGGTAGTGAAGAAGGAATGCACGTACTGAGATGAAAAACACATATGAACATAACTAACAAGGAGGAAATGCATTAAGCTTTGATATCTTTAAACATTATGTGGAATGAAAAAAATGGCTGCCTTAACCATTATCCTAAAACAAGTGGGTATCCACGTGTTTAAATAAATGAAGCTGGGTTCCTACCTCACAGTATTAAAAAAATGAACTCAGAATGGGGCACCTGGGTAGCTCAGTCAGTTGAGCATTCCACTCTTGATTGCAACTCAGATCATGATCCCAGGGTTGTGGGATGTAGCCCCACACAGGACTACATGCTAAGCATGGAGTCTGAGATTCTTTTTCTCTTTCTCTCTACCCCTCCCATTTCCCTGCTCTCTCTCTCTCTCACACAAAATGTATAATAAAATAAAAAATAAATTATTCAAAACGGATCAAAGATCTAAATGTAAGAGTTCAAACCCTAAAACTCAAAAGAAAACATAGGTGTAAATCTTTATGGCCACAGGTTAAGCACTGGTTTCTTAAAAGTGACCCCCAAAGTGCAAGCAACAACAAAAATAGATATACTGGGGGCGCATGGGTGGCTCAGTTGGTTGAGCGTCCAACTTCAGCTCAGGTCATGACCTCATGGTTCGTGGGTTCAAGCCCCATGTCGGGCTCTGTGCTGACAGCTAGCTCAGAGCCTGGAGCCTGCCTGCTTCGGATTCTGCATCTCCCTCTCTCCCTGACCCTCCCCTGCTCACGCTGTCTGTCTGTCTCTCTCTCTCATAAATAAATAAAACCTTAAAAAATTAAAAAAAAATAGATATACTGGACTTCATCAAACTTAAAAACTTTGTGCTTCAAAGATACTATCAAGAAAGCAAAAAAGTCAAAAGAATGAAAGACAATATTTGCACATATATCTAAAAAGGGACTCGTATGTAGTATATATAAAACTCTTGCAACTCAATAAATAGACAACCCAATTTCTAAAAAAATGGATAAAGGCTCTAAACAGGCATTTCTCTAAATGAGATAAACAAATGGCCGGTAAGCACATACAAAGTTTCTCAACAACATCAGCTACGAGAGAGATGCAGCTCAAAATCACAATGAATGATCCCCTTCTACCCACAAGAATGGCTACCACAAAAAACACAGCTAATTACAAATGATAATAATAGGAGAAATTAGAACCCTCATACACTGCTATTGGTAATGGGAAACTGTATACCCACCTTGTGAGACATTTAGGATTTTCCTCAAAAGGTTAAAACATAGACTTACTGTAGGACCCAGTAACTGCAGTCCTATGTATGTACTCAAAGGAAACAAAAGCATACACCCACACACAAATGTACACACGCATGTGTATAACAACATTATTCATAGTTGCTTAAAAGTAGAAAAAAGTCAAATATCAATTGATAAAAAGACAATAAAACATAATATTAGCAATAAAAAGATATGAAGTTTCTGATACATAATATAATTTGGATAAAGCTGAAAACATATGCTTCCAAAAGAATCCAGTCACCGAAGACCACATACTGTCTGATTCCATTTAGATGACATACTCAGAACAGGGCAACATAGAGAGTCAAAAAGTAGATTAGCAGTGGTCTAGGGCTGGAGGAAATGAAGAGTGAATGCTAATGAGTTTTGGGTTTCTTTCCGGGATAATGAAAATATTCTGAAGTGATGGTGGTGAAGGTTGCACATCTCTGTGAACATACTTAAAAACCATGGCATTGTATACTTTAAATAGACAAAGGGTATGGTTCAAGACTTGGATCTCAATAAAAGTGTAAGGAAAGGAAAGGATAGAGAAGGGAAGGGAAGGGAACGGAAGGGAAGGGAAGGGAAGGAAAAAGGAAGAAAGAAGAAGGAAGAAGGAAGGAAGAAGGAGGAAGGAAGGAAGGAAGGAAGGAAGGAAGGAAGGAAGGAAGGAAGGAAGGAAGGAAGGAAGGAGCGAGCGAGCTGCACATCTTCTCTTCCACTCCCTAGAGCAGGCAATTGCCCTGCCTCTCCCCTGGTCAGTGACGTAAGCTCTGTTCCTTAGACAGTATAATAGAGGGTCTCTGGACAGGTAGTACAACAGACACGTTAAAGAATGAGCTTCCGGGACAGGCTTCTTCAGGAACATGAAAAGTGATAGAAAACTGGAACCATATAAACATCTTGAAGAGGTAGTGGGACAACTAGTGAAGAGTCTGGTGCTGAGGTTGTGGTAAATATTTAGAAAAAAAAAAACTTATTTAAAAAAGAAGACATTTATTACTTCCAGAGAAAACAACAGCTGGGTAAAGAATAGAACTCCAGGTTTCAACTTGAGATGGCATTTATATAGTACATTAAAGTATCAAACAGTGATGACATCAAAATCAGAGTAACACTATTTTGAGGTGGAAAGGGGAGAAAAGGGAACCATGACCTTGCAAGGGGAGCATTGAAGGACAGTTAACTTTTCTGCTTCCATAGTGACAAATCAATAGAAAAAGCTCCAAATTAAAAATACAAGTAGCAGTATAAACATTATTTAAAGGTTATGAAGGCCAATAACAAATTAATCGGTTAAAACATTTTTTTTTTTTTTACAAATAGTTTATTGTCAAATTAGTTTCTACATAACACTCAGTGCTCATCCCCAAAGTGCCCTCCTCCATGCCCATCCCCCCCACCCCCCCACATCCATCAGTCCTCAGTTTTTGTCAGCATTCAAGAGTCTCTCATGGTTTGCCTCTCTCCCTTTCCCCCACCATTTCCGCCCTTCTTCTCCCGCTTGTTCCTCCGTCAAGTTCCTCCTAATCCTCCTATACGTGCAAACATATGATATTTGTCCTTCTCTGCCTGACTTATTTCGCTCAGCATAACACCCTCAAGGTCCATCCGTGTTGCTACACATGGCCAGATTT
Source organism: Hyaena hyaena (assembly GCF_003009895.1). NCBI lineage: Eukaryota > Metazoa > Chordata > Mammalia > Carnivora > Hyaenidae > Hyaena > Hyaena hyaena. The sequence goes on from NW_024081173.1 coordinate 253,389, forward strand.
CATTGTTTCTCATTGCCATGTAGTATTCCATGGTATAGATAAACCACATCTTCTTGATCCATTCATCTGTTGATGGACACTTAGGCTCTTTCCATGTTTTAGCTATTGTGGAGAGTGCTGCTATGAACATTGGGGTACATGTGCTCCTATGCCTCAGCATTTCTGTATCCCTTGGGTAAATTCCTAGCAGTGCTATTGCTGGGTCATAAGGGAGTTCTCAGGTTAAAACATTTTTTAACAGTTATTTATGTTTGAGAGACAGAGGAGGAGGAGGAGAGAAGCAGACAGAGAAGGAGACACAGAATCCAAAGCAGGCTCCAGGCTCTGAGCTGTCAGCACAGAGCCCGATGCGGGGCTCAGACTCCCGAACAGCGAGATCATCACCTCAGCTGAAGTTGATTGCTTATTCAACTGAGCCACCCACATGCCCCACAAAATAATCATTTAAAAGAAGGATGGGGAGGGGCGCCTGGGTGGCTCAGTTGGTTAAGCATCCGACTTTAGGTCAGGTCATGATCTCATGGTTCGTGGATTTGAGTCCCGTGTCGGGCTCTGTGCTGACAGTTAGCTCAGAGTCTGGAGCCTGTTTCAGATTGTGTGTCTCCCTCTCTCTCTGACCCTCCCCTGCTCACATGGTCTCTCTCTCAGAAAAATAAAACATTAAAAAAAAAAAAGATGGGGAATGAGGAAGAGGGAGGAAGGATATTGGAGAAGGTGTGGCCAAGGAAGCCACCCGGGCACCCCATGTTTGTTTGTTTGTTTTTAAATAAGAAAACTTGTAGAGCTATTTTATTTCACACACACACACACACGCACATGCACACACACAATGGGAAACACTTCCAAGTTACATAATGTTATAAAATTTTTCAAACATTTGATAAGAATTAGATATAAATAAATGCACTTATTAGAGATATGAATTTTGGGCTCCTGGGTAGCTCAGTCAGTTAAGCGTCCCACTCTTGGTTTTGGCTCAGATCATGATCTCATAGTCCCATGAGTTCGAGCCCTGTTTGGGGCTCTGTGCTGGCAGCACAGAGCCTGCTTGGGGTTCTCGTTTTCTCACTTGCGTGCTCATTCTCTCTCTCTCTTTCCCTCCCCTACTCCTACTGTCATGTTTCTCTAAAAAAAAAAAAAAAAAAATTAACTTCAAAACAACGTGAATTTTATTACTAATAATTATTTTGGCTGTATTATAAAAATATTTTAAGTTACTCAGCAAGTAAAATATTTAACTTAGTTCTCACAAATATTTAAGTAAAATGTACTTCTAAGAAGATGCAGTGTTTATCCTAAGTATCCATGGGTCCCCCTAAAACAAAACCAATTACCCCAGGGATGCCTGGGATTCTCTCTCCCTCGTTCTCTGCCCGTCCCCCAGATCACACCTGTGTGCACACACACTCCTCTCTTTTCCCCCAAATAAACTTTTAAAGCACAAGGCCTTAACTATCTTGTGACTCTTCTATACTTAGCACTTTCACCATTATTCAGCAAAGAATGAGTAAATAGGTAATTCAGGTAAAACAAAAACATCTCATCTACGACTGTTCCCAACACATTTTTTCTAGAATTATATTTTTTCTTAGATAGTCGACCACCTAGATTATATGGGTACAAACCCCTTTATTAAGGCTGAGTTTGATATTTAGTCTAAGCCCTGAAAAACTTGGATTCAGTATTCTATGAAGCTATTATGTGCGCACATATTTGAAGGACATTTTAAAAAGTGCTAAACTATAAATATTCTGATTCACTGCTCTTTCACTTGTACTAAAAATGACTTCACGCAATCACTAACCAGGAGGAAGGTTTTGTATCTCACTGAAAATGTCACTTAATAAATAACCTTCAAATTTAAATGCAAACTATGGATATCATTCATAGATCCTCAACTCGTCCTTGAAGTCTAAATGGGCAAAGTAGGTTAAAAAAAAAAAAAAAAAAAAAAGATTTTCTGCCATTAACACCCTATTGCTTTAACTCTGCTTTAACTCCTCAAAAATGAGTTCAAACTTTAGTTTTTAGCATAATATTCTTATGTTTAAGAATCTGTATCTCTTATAGGATTTAGCTTAAGGATTTTAAGTACAATTGAACTTTGGGATAATTTGCAATTTTCAACTTCTCATTCTCAGACTTGATCACTAACAGTTTTAGGGAAAATTACTTTATTTCATACTTTATTCATAAAATATGCATTTGTCTAGTTAAAAAGTGCTGATGTTGTTAATATGATATACCCCAGTGTAATAATTATATGTCTTGACATACACTAGATGCTCAAGAGAGGCAACCCTATAACTATGGCTAGGAAACATAACCTGAGACTGGTACACAGACCAAGAGGCTGGACATTTCAGTTAGTGATGAGAAAAATTTTGAGATAGAGAATTTGCCACCAGATAGATTTAGGGTATCTGGAATTGAGTTATTACTTACTTATTTACATTGATTTTTTTCATTAGACAATAGACCTCCTTGACTGTAATACATTGTTTACTTTTATATCCTCCATAGTACATAACTACATCCACAATAGGTGTGATGGGCAGAATAATGGTCTCTTAAAAATGTCTCTCTCCTAATCTCTGGACTTCGAATATGCTACCCAACATGGCAAAGTGACATTAAGTTTGCAGATGAGGTTAAGGTTGCTAATCAGATGATCTTAAAGTACAGAGATTAATCTGGATATCTAGGAATATCCAGAGTTACCATGAGGATCTGGAAAAATTACAAGAGGAAGCCTGAGGAGGTCAGAGAGATGAGAAGGAAGAGGGACCTGATCTGCCCTTGCTGGCATTGAAGATGGAGGAAAAGCCATGAGCCAAAAACGCCACCGGTGTGTAGCAGAAAGAAAAGGCAAAGAAATGAGTTCCCCCTTAGAGCTTCCAGAAAGGAACACAGCTCTGTCCAAACCTGGACTTTAGCCCAAGAAGACCTGATTCAGACTTCTGACCTCCAGAACTGCAAAATAATAAATATAAGTGCTTTAAGTCACAGCTTTGGATAATCCATCATGACAGCAATAGGAAATCAATAGTTTTAATCAGTAAATACTTTCAAAATAAAAACTAAAAAATAGCATCTAAGGATAGGTATGAGCATTCAAGATATTTTCAGATTTCCACATCTTCTACTTACTTGAAAACCTAACTTGGTATATTCAACTCCTGGAATTTTACTGTCCATTCATTTGAAAATATAAATTCTTAGAATCAGAAATAATTTTCTTCCACTGACCAGAAACTGCACTTATTTGAGACCACCTACTGGCCGTTGCCATGATGACTTGTGCTGTTTTCACAGTACACTGTGGTGAGGTTATGAGCGGTGCATCTCAATCACATAAAAAGTTGTTCTTATTCATCATTTTAGGCAGATATTTTGGTCTAAGTTATATTTTGGTTGTTTCTGACTCAAACACAAAATGGACACGGTACAAAGAGGTAACTTTTCATATAATCTTTTATCTATGTTTTTGCTTGATCAGCACCTACTAGCGTTGTGCAGGCACTGAGTATCTGAAGGGTGAACAGTGAGGTCACTGTCCACACAAAGCTCACAGCCTCATGAAATGAAAGACAGCAATGTTTGAAACAAAGTCAGGGATTAAGACAAGAATCCACAGAGTGTTACGGCAACTCAGAAGACACAAAAATCACTCAATTCATTTAAAAAATGTATTTCCAGTCATCAAAAATGAGTTCTACCTTTATGGATGAATGTGCTCTAAACCTGCAATTAGTTATGAATGCATGAGTTGGTTAGAAGACTCCTCGCCCATATAAGTCTCATCTGAAAATGAGGCTGCCACTAGCCCCCATCCCACCCCGGACAGAAATGTCGGAGGGTGGATACCTGAACCACACTGGGCCAGCCAGTCAGATTCCCTCCACCTAGAAAATTTATCGTTAGAATTCAAAGAATGAGTGGGTCTCTAGTAATCTAGTGGGGTCAGGCGATAGAGACTGGGTGACCTGGGAAGCCATGTCAGGCAGGCGTGGAGGACCCGCGGCAGAGAGACAGAGAGAAGGCTGGGGAGTAGAGAAAAACAGTAATGAAGCAGAGACACAATGACTGTAGTTCTGCCCTGCGTTTCCTTGTGAGGCCCTGCTGCACTATTTCCTAGTGCAGCAAGACAAACTTGGGCCCTTACCATAAAACTCTTATTTTTGGTGATGGTTACTTGGAGTTTCTGTTGCTTGCCCAGTGAGGTAGTTGTGTCTTCATGACACAGATTCCACCTGAAAAGCAGCCCAGACATTTGTCTCAATGGCCTCCCCTGCAATAGAGGGAGAGGAAAATGCTTTCTCTTCTCAGAGAATGGGCACCAGAATTCCTAACAGATGTGCAAGCACGAAAGCGCTTGGACCATAAATTATCATATAAATGCAAAACTTTGACAACTGTAACTGGTTATGAAATAGTGTTCACAGAATGACCCCTATTAAAGCCAAATGGAAGGATTTTTCAGCAAAAATGAGGAAGGAAAAAGCTCAAATTAAAATGGGCTATGATTCAAATAAGTGCTTTATATTCAACTTCAGAGCTTAGTTCATCTTTGGCCATTTCAAAGTGTGGAAGAGAGACAGAAAGAGATAATGGTAGAAAAAGAATCCACATAGAAGCATGGGAATGAATTCTGGGTTGGGGGGGATTTATGTTCTCAAAGAAAGTGTGTATTGCTATTAAACCACGTTGCACAGCAGACACTACAAATGAAGTTCTTCTTTTGATAGAATATAGAAATGGCATCAAAAGACAACTTTCAAAGGTCTCCAACTAGACAAAGCAGGGTGTTCTACCACAATCAAAAGAACATGAGCCATGTCTGACCAATGGGGCATTTTCTTCCTGTTGTCTGTTGCCAAGAATCTATAGAATGATAGAGTAAACAGTTGCTTGGGGGACTACCTCCTGCTACCCATCTCTGAGGTCAGTTGTAGCTTGTTAGCATTGGAAAACTAACATAGACAAAAACCACAAAGAAGGACAGCCTTCATTTCATTCATTTATTCCCTATTAACAACTCTGAAAATGGGTCTGTTTACTGAGGAGTAAGAAATAAGCTAAAGTAGAAATTAGAAGTGATCTGGAAGTGATCTAGAAGCACCTGAGTGGCTCAGTTGGTTAAGTGTCTGGATTTGGCTCAGGTCATAATCTCATGGTCTGTGAGTTCGAGCCCTGCTTCGGGCTCTGTGCTGACAACTCAGAGCCTGGAACCTGCTTCTGATTCTGCACCTCCCTCTCTCTCTGCCCCTCCCCTGCTCACACTCTGTCTCTCTCTCACACACACAAATATATAAACACTAAAATATATCTAAAAATAATTTCACTTGCTGATGTTAGAATCCAGGTCTACATATAGCATCAGGGCTTAGAAAATATGAGATCAAGTGATACTCATTTTATGGTACATATGAACTCCTTTACCATGGAACATTTTTACTATGGAATTCCCTTCACCACATCATTGCCACCCCCACACCCCCACACTCCCACACCCCCACACACATACACATTCCAGGATAACCCAAACTGAACTATGTTGCTGGTATTGATTCTTCCTCTTCCATGTTACAAAGATATTTAGCATTCATTTTTGCAGTCTTAGCACTTAGCCAATGCCTAGCAGACAGCCAACACTTAAAGATCATCTGCAAATGCATAATAAAGGTAGTAAAGTTTAAGCTTCAGGCACATTCTGAATTCTTATCCACCATGCCTATGAGAGTTCTATGAGTACTTACTCAACTCCAGGTATAGTACTAGATGTTTTAGGTGCAGTGTTTCATTTAACCCTCATGGCAACCCAATGAAGAAACTGAGGCACAGAAAGTAGCCCGAGGTAATAAAGCTACTAGTTGGTGGAGTTGTCATCTAGATCCAGTAAGCCACCCTCCAGAGCTCAAGCTCTACATCACCCTGCAGGGCTGCCGCACATATTCTAGGCGACTCAAAAATGCTTTCCTGATGGGCTGGCAGATGGTCAGTGCTCTGACAGATGCAAACACAAATCAGATTCTAAAGTTAAAGTGGTGTTTTTACAACTTATTTGTATATGAGACAGCATCGGATAAGTACTTCTAGAAATGAGGCTCCAGCTGCAGAAGACATCAACAACTCTTAGCTAGGGAAGGGCAATCGGGGAGGGCCGTGTAGACCAGAGACACATGGGCTCAGCCTTAAACAACAGAGGATCTGCCTTGATTTGCAGAGATGGGGGACCCAGATGCTGTTCAGGAAAACTGTCACCACAGGAAAAGTGTGTTTGGGACAAGCTTCATCGTGGGGCACCTGTAGGAAGTGGTGACAATATGTTGTGTTTTATTCATACTCCACCAGCTCCCCACAAAGCACACTCCCCAAATCCTGAGCTTGACTGACTGAGGACTTCTACAAGTAATCAAAGGCTACTCAGAAGTTGTCAACTTCAGTGAGAACGGGGATGTTATCAGAATGGTCAACTTCTGTACAACTGGAGTCTGAGGTCATTAAGACAGATGTTAGAACTGCAGTCCCCGAGCTCAGTAGGGAGGCAGGGGGATGGGCCTACCAAGGAAGGCAGGCAAATCCCCGACTGCAGACAACTCAACTGACAGGTGTGCAGGGCCTTCCTTCCAACAAGTCAGGTGCAAACAGCGATTTTGAAAATGGAATTCTGAGAGGGAGGGAGGCAAACCGTGAGAAACTCTTGAATGCTGAGAACAAACTGAGGGCCGATGGGGGTGGGGGGGAGGGGAAGGGGGATGATGGGCATGGAGGAGGGCACTTGTGGGGATGAGAACTGGGTGTTATACGGACTCCAACTTGACAATAAACTATGAAGGGAAAAAAATTTTGAAATAGCAAATAAATAAATAAATAAATAAATAAATAAATAGAAAATGGAACTCTGGAGTTGCATGCATTCACCACTAACAAAAGCAGAGGACGGACAATGATGGTAAATCAAGGGGTATCCTTCGAATTGGGTCTCACAGACACTATCAAAAATAACCAGGAGTGAATTCAGTTTAAATTTCTCTGACTCATCTCTAGGTAGTTAATCTGCCCACTATTTCTCTAACAAGGTAAACAATGGATTGATGTAAAAACCACACACCCCAGATGTGATAAGCCACTCTATTCAAAATGTAAGATTTACATAAAGAAAATGTCATTGGTAGCAGATGATTTGCTTACAGAGACATTTTATGACTGCCTTTCAGTTAGTTGGGAAATAAAGATTAAGAGATTTGGGGATTTCTCTCATGTTCTGCATAAGCACAGGATAAAATTCAAAACTTCATTTTTCTTTGAATTAATATCCAATTCTCTCTTAGAGGAAACTTTATTAAATTAGAAGTGTAAGTAATTCTATGTTAAAAAAAAAAAAAAGGCCTCCCTATTCTTTGGGATGATTATACTGCCGGTGTGATTCTAGTCGCTGTCAAACAAAATGACTAAACAACCATTTCAAGGCAGCAATTAACACAAAGGCACCTCCAAAGTTCTAGGTTTGTTTACTTACGGTGAAACTACTATTTCTGTTGGCAACTATGCAGATGAGAGCTCAGTCTTAAAGAAGGACATGTTAAAAGATCTTTCACAAATGTTGAAAATTATACAAAAAGAACTGAAACTTGGAGAAATTAATGAAAACATTTCATTTTTGCACAGATTAAATATTAAAAAGCACTTATATAGCTTTCATTTAAATAACAAATATTTTTTACTGTTTATTTTTCAGCGGTGGAGAGAGAAAGAGAGCGTGAGAGCATGTGTACGCACATGAGCAGGGCGGGTGCAGAGAGACAGGGGGACAGAGAATCTGAAGGTGGCTCTGCACTGACAGCAACAAGTCCCTGACGCGGGGCTCAAACTCACAAAGCGCTAGATCATGACCTGAGGTGAAGTTGGATGCTTAACCTATTGAGCCACCCAGGTGCCCCTAAATAATATTTTTTAAAAATAACTAATATTTAAATAATATAACATGGCAATGACAAATTCCTTTCAGCAATCCTGATAAGTGCTTGAGTTCTAGTCCTTTCTTCTTTGGTTCCTGCATGTCTGTTCTCTCTATCTAGATGGTTCTTTGTCTCACTGTCTTCTATTTCTTCCATTCTTATGCTCCTCCCACTCTCAGGCCTGTTTGTATAACATCAGATCACCCTTTCATACCACTTATTAGGGCTCCAATGCTGCACTTAGGTACTTCACTCTGGATTCAACATCTTTCTCCCTCACTCAATGGTAAGCTCACCGAGGGCAGACATTGTTTCCATTCTGTTCACCTCCTAATCCTCAGCTCCAAATACCCAACACCTGGGATATATTTTGCAAACTATGTATCAGTCACTCAATAAATACTTGAGGAAGGATGAACAAAAAATCTTTACCTGAATACTTGCCTAAGAATATATCTTAAATATGAGACGAGCAAAATAAATTTAACAATTATCATGTGGGTACATCCATTTAAATATTGTATTTCCCTTTGCTCATTTGAGAATAATCATCAGCAGCTATATTTGAAATGGGTGGATTTTATGGAAGCAAAAATATGTAACAAAAATATATCTATAACAGCAAGTGTTTCCAAAATTAAGGCAATAGCCCAACTATTTAAAATAATTTAAGAAAAGCACAAATCTTTTAGTACGAAGAATAGGCAGTCTCTTGTGGTCTACTGGAATGAGTCTAGGAACTTCAGATCCAGCAGAGAAAAGGGAGAGAGACTGGAAGTATGCATACAGCAGGCCTGAGAGCCCAGCCAGCAGACATGGGCCAGCCCTGGAGAATCTAAGATCTAAAGACCTAAATGAAAACACTCATGTTTTCAAACTGAACATGGATGATTGTAACAGCAATGGGCTTAAAAATTGCTTTCATTAGAAAGGTCTATAACTTTAGGGAAACAAAATTCTGTTTTGTTTTGCATCTCCAAATAGAACTATATTGGAATAAAAAAATAAATTTTCCATATACACCTAATTATAAAAGACAGAGAGAGAGTAACAAGGAAGAGAAAGATCCTTTTCTTTCACTTAACTGGATAAGAATTTTGCCTTTTACTTAAATCCTCCTGATGGCTCCATTTTAACGATTTCAGTTCATTAACATGTGATAGCTGGAACTAACAATTTCTTGTTCCTTTGTGAAAATTCTGAAACTAGTTACTATCTTATTCCTCTGTTCGTTATTATTAACAACAAATAAAAACAACTTAGCCACCTGTTCTGGGAAATACGTACTCCTGGAACTACTAAACTATCACTAAAATAGTTCATTTAACAAGGTGATCAGTTTATTCATCAAGGTTACTGTAAGACCCTCCCTCCCCTTTCTGTAGCATCAACACAAAGCTGTTTTGTCCTAAACTCTAAACTCCAGTTTCCTGACTTGCAACACGTGTGTTAAAATCACTTGGTTCAAACCCCAAGCTTAATAAATGTACTCCCTTAATTTCCCTATTTTGAGGATCTACTCAGATTCTAAGTGGTACACCCCTTACTGTGTTAGTTCTAAAATCATAGCTTTGCTTCTTCAGGATGATTTTCTGGCAGTCTTGGGCAAAACCGACAGTTGACATTTATCTGATGTCCCACTAAAAAGAAAGTTCTTTGAGTTCACCCATGTCATGCTATCTTGGTTGCCTAATACAACTGTGACTAGCATAGTTGCTGGTACATAGTATGTGTCTGATAAATTCACAATTAGGAAGGAAGGTGAAGTCTGAGTAATCTTGTCCTACTGGATGATAGAGTCCAAGTGCTTACAAAGGAAAGCCAGGAACCCAAACTAAACTAACAGATGCACTCTGTTCTCATGTGGTATCTCAGGATCAGCCCTAAAGTTACCGTGTATAAAGGCGTGCAATCTGTGGTTTTGAAACTGGATACCTACTTATGTGTATACACATCTAGTTCCTACAAACTAAAGGGCAAGGCAGTAATTAATGCCCTTCTCCTAGATGACCATCAAGGTAGGTGTAAGCAATAGTTTGGAGAGAAGCTTTGTGTTTTATACTCCAGGGTCCCCTGATAGAGACAGAAACAGCCCAAGAGATGCATGCTTAACCACCTTGCTTATTTTGTGAAAAGGCCACACATTCCTATAAAAGTTTTCTTCAGGATTGAGAAAAAGGATAATGACGATGTAAAGCTTACTTGGGTACTCAGAGCCTTGTCTGAGTCTACAAGATGTAAAATTGGTGAGAGAACCTTCTCAGTGAATGGAGATGCCCCAATAGTGTTGTGTTTTGTTTTGTTTTATTTATTATTGAGACAGAGAGAAACACAGAATAAGTGGGGGAGGGGCAGAGAGAGATGGAAATAGAATCTGAAACAGGCTCCAGGCTCTGAGCCGTCAGCACAGAACCCGACACAGGGCTTGAACCCACAAACCATGAGATCATGACCTGAGTTGAAGTCTGACCCTTAACTAACTGAGCCACCCAGGTGCCCCAACAGTGTTTATGTAACAACTGAACAAGGTAAGTCACAACATATTTTTTAAACTATTTCATGAGGTACCTGGGTGGCTCAGTTGGTTAAGCATCTGACTCTTGATTTCAGCTCAGGTCATGATCTCACAATTCATGAAATTGGGTCCCACATCCCGCTCTGTGCTAAGGGTGCCGAGCCTACCTGGTATCCTCTGTCTGCCCCCTCTCTCTGTCCCTCCCCTGCTCGTGCTCTCTCTCTCTCAAAATAAATAAACATTAAAAAAACAACAACAACACTCCACACAGCTATTTCAAATGTACAAAATTTCAGTACCTAAAACTTATGTATTTTTTTAAATCTTAGAGGCCTCTTAATCCTCTGTTGAAGTGGTGGTGGTGGGCAAGAAATTAGTGAAAACATAAGAAATTATTAATTTATATGTTAATATGACTACAAACATCTGAGTTTGCCTATCAACCATTTGAATGAACATTCCTTGGGAAGGATATATCAGGAATTGGAACCCATCATCCCCATCTTCACACAAAAAAAGTGCACCAACCAAAAAACCAATTGCTTTTCTTTTTTTAGAACCATCAGAGAATTGAGGTTACAGGGCAAGCCACCACTCCACAATCTGCAGAGATAGGAGATTACAAAGAATCAGAGTCACGATCAGTTTACCTGAAGCTAAAGCAGAAGAAGATAGTAACTAATAAGAACACAAAAATGGAAATTTTAGCAAATTGCTGGAGGCTCAGTAAGAACTAGCTTGAGAGTTAAAACCCCTAGGAGCCCAGTCTTAGGACAGACTCCACACTTTTGGTGGCTTTATCTCTAGGAACCCTACCCTATTTTAATGATGAAGATTGGAGAAAAGATTCCTTCAGAGGAAGGGGAAATAACTGTTTTTGAAAGTTTTCCAGATTATTTTCATAATAAAGGCATGTCATCCTAGGGACTCTATTTTACCTGAGTTTAACCTGGCCTTGGGGAAGAACAATTAACCAATTCTGACCACTTCTACTTTTTCTGACTCAATAAAGGGAAGGGAAGGGAAGGGAAGGGAAGGGAAGGGAAGGGAAGGGAAGGGAAGGGAAGGGAAAGGAAAGGGAAAGGGAAAGGGAAAGGGAAAGGGAAAGGGAAAGGGAAAGGGAAAAAGGGAAAGGGAAAGGGAAAGGGAAAGGGAAAGGGAAAGGAAAGGAAAGGAAAGGAAAGGAAAGGAAAGGAAAGGAAAGGAAAGGAGAGGAAAGGAAAGGAAAGGAAAGGAAAGGAAAGGAAAGGAAAGGAAAGGAAAGGAGGGAGAGAAGGGAAAAGGGAAGGATGAAGGAAGGAAGGAAGCATGTAAGGAAAAGATTATGAGATGCTTCTAAAGATCACAGTCCAGGAAATCAGGACCACTAACAAATGAGATTTGATTATAGCATTATAGAATATTAGTCATCCCCAATACCTCTCATCACCAGATGAACAGGGCTTTAGTATAACAATGGATTATAACTGAGAGATGAAAGGTACAGACTCTATCTACAAATGATTTCTTAAGGAAACACAGAGAAAACATGGGAGAAAAAATACAACTATAACAAACATCAAACACAGTTCAGCTCCTAGACCTATTACTATAAAACCTCACAATGAAAGTCTAATAATTTCACTTCTTATGACCTGAGATACCATTTCCTGCTTTCAACAACAACAATATATCACAAGACACACTAAAGGCAAGGAAAATACAGAGTCTAAAAGACAAAGCAAACACCTGAAGTAGACTCAGATATGACAAAGTTTTGGAATTATCAGGTAAGTAATTAAACTTTGGTTAATATGTTAAGGGCTCCACTAGAAAAGTAGACATGCAGGAACAGATAGGTAAGATAAGCAGAGAAATGGAAGGTCAAAGAGAGAATCAAAAGGAAATGTTAGAAATCAAAAAACAGCATTATAAAAGTGAAGAATGCCTTTGATAGGCTCATTAGTAAACAAAACATGGCCAAGGAAAAAATCAGTGAGATTTACAAAATGTCAATAGAAACCTCTCCAAACTGAAATTCAGAAAGAAAAAAAAAATAGAACAGAACATTCAAGAACTAAGAGACAATTTTTAGAAAGTATAATGGGAAGAGAAGAGAAGAGAAATATTTGATCTAACAATTGTTGAAAATTTTTCAAAATGACAGATATCACATCACAGATCCAGGAAGCCTGGAGACCACCAAGCATAATAAATTCTAAAGTACCTACACCTAGGCATATTATATTTAAACTGCAAAAAGACCACAGACAAATAGAAAACCATGAAAGTATGTAGCAGAAAAAATACTACTTTTCTGTAGGACTTTTCAGGGACTTCTTGCTATGAATGATGGAAACAAAAGAGGAACAAAGGAAAGATTTCAAGTACTGGAAGGAAAAAAATCTCCAACCTATAATTCTATATTCAGAAAGATTATCATTCAAAAGCAAAGGAGAAATAAAGGGTTTCTAAGACAAACAAGAAATAAAGGATTTCTCACCAGTAGATTCACCTTGCCAATGTGAAAATATCTTCACAGAGAGATGGAAAATGACACAGAAATGTTAACTACACAAGGAAAGGAAAAGCATCAGAGTTAAAAATAAGATCTTTTGTTTCTCTTAACTCAGAGTTAATTTAATAGGGAACTGCTCAAAGTAATAAAAATATTTTATTGGATGATTATGGCATGTGCATAAAATAAACAAGAACAATTTCATAAAGGAAGAGAGAGAGAGAAATAGAGAATACTTTGTTATAATATATCTGTACTATCATCAAGCAGTATAATGTTATTTAAAAGTGGACTTAAATTAGTTGTATGTTTATACTGAAAACATAATGCCAAACACTGAACCATTTTTTAACCATAATTGATGAGCTAATTACAGGATAGAAAATGGAATCATACAAAATCCTCATTTAAGACAAGAGAAGAGTTAAAAACACATGATGAAGGGGAGCCTGGATGGCTTAGTTGGTTGAGTGCCAAACATCAGGTCTGGTCATGATCTAATGGTTTGTGCATTGGAGCCCCCATCACACTCCTTCCCATCAGCCAGAGCCCACTTGGGATTCTCTGCACACCTCCTTCTGTCTCTCCCCACTCATGCTCTCTCAAAAATAAATAAATATTTAAAAAAAAAAAAAGAAATGTAGAGAGATATACGATGCTAACACCAATCACAAGAAAGGTGGAATAGCTATGTTAATATCAGACAAAGCAGCCTTTAAAACCAAGACAGTTATCAGGGATAAAGAAGAGCATTGCTTAATGATAAAGAGGTCAGTTCTCCAAAATAAACAATGAAATGTTCCTGAATATAAGCATCTAAAAACAGAGACTCAAAATACATAAAGCAAAAAGTAACAGGAATGCAAAGAGAAACAGAATACCCCATTATTATAGGTGGAGATTTCAACAACCCTCTCTTAATAACTGATAGATTCAGCAGGTAGGAAGTAAGTATGTGGTTGAAATGAACAGTGGCATTGGTCAACTGGACCTAATAGACATATAAAGAATAGTTCATTCAACAGCAGTTGAGTTACACATTCTTCTCAAGCTCACATAGAATAGTCACCAAGACTGATCACATCTTAAGCCATAAAACACATCTTAACAACATTACAAGAAAGGCAATTATACAATATCTGCTCTTATATTACACTGGAATTAAAGTAGAAATCAATAATAGAAAGATAGGTGGAAAACTCCACAGTAATTGGAGATTAAACATCACTTTTCTAAATTGTACATGAGTCAAAAACTAAGACTCAAGAGAAATTTTCAAATACTTTGAAATAAAAATAAATAAAAATGAAAATACAACTTTTATTTCAAATACTTTGAAATACAAGTAAATAAAAATGAAAATACAATTTATCAAATTTTGTGGGATATAAGAAGAATAGTACTTAGTAAGAAATATATAGCCCTGAATACATATATCTGAAAAAAGAAAGATTTAAAAATTAATAATCTAAACTCTCACCTTAGAGAACCAGAGATAGAAGAGCAAATGAAACCTAAAGCAATCAGAAGAAAAGAATAAAAATTTGAGCAGAAATCAATTCAATTGAAAACAAGATATCAAGTAGAGAAAAATCAACAAAATCAGAAGCTGGTTCTTTAAAAAGCTCAGTAGAATCAATAAACCTCCAGCCAAATCAAGAAAAGAGAGGAGAGAGAAGATTCATAATACTAATATTAGAAATAAAAAAAAGGACACCTGGTAGGCTCAGTCAGAGGAACGTGCAACTCTTGGTCTCAGGAATGATTTTGAGCTCACATGGGGGTAGAGGTTAAAGAAATAAGAACGATCATTACTACTGATTTCATGGACATTCAAAAGATAACACACCAAATATTATGAACTACTCTATGATCTCAAACTTGGTAGCCCAGATAAACTGGACCAACTCGTTAAAAGAAACAAACTATCAAAACTCATACAAAAAGAAATACAATGTCTGAACAGGTCTGTATCTAATAATGAAATTGAATCAATAAAAAATGACCTTCCAAAAAAGGAAGTATCAGGCCCAGAAAGTTTCACTACTGAATTCATTTAAAGGGACAAATGATACCAATTTTCTATCATCAATTTTAGGGGAAAAAAAACAAAACAGAGTGAACACTTCTTAAGACATTCTGCAATGCTAGAATTACCCTCATACCTAAATTATATAAAGATATACCAGAAATGTAAATTAGAAATCAGTACCACTCATGAACACAGATGTAAAAATTTTCAAAGGTATTAGGAAATCAAATCCACAATGTATAATAATTGTACAGCATGACTAAGTTATACACAACTGGTCAAAATTCAAAAATCAATTAATGTCATCCAGCCTATCCATTAGTTAAAGAATAAAATGCCTCTTATATCAATAAATATAGAAAAAACCTTGGGAAAATGTTTTATTTATGAAAAAAAATTCTCTGCAAACTAGGAACAGCATTAACTTCCTCAACTCCATGAAAAAAAATCTACAAAAACATGTAACTAACAGAATATCAAACCTAATGGTGAGAAACTACATGCTTTCCTCCTAACATCACTGTAGTTGGTGGAATAATGGCCAAGATATCAAGTCTTAATTCTTGAAACTTGTAAATGTTAGCTGACTTGGGGAAAGAAAGAAACAAGAGACAGACACACCGATAGACTTCGGAGCCAAAAACATTTAGACACTACGAGTTTACCTTGAATTATTTGAATGGGCCCTAAGTGCCATTCAAAATATCCTTATATACCTTCAAATTAGTATTTTTGTATTCTCGGGGGTTATACCTAGTAGTGCAATTGCTAGATCACAGGATAGTTCTATTTTTAACTTTTTGAGTAACTTCGTCCTGTTTTGCACAGTGACTACACCGGTTTACATTCCCACCAACAGTGTAAAAGTGTTCCCCTTTCCCTGCATCCTTGCCGACACCTGTTGTTTCTATTAGTTACTTCCTCAAAGAATACAAAAATGCTAATTCAAAGAGATACATACACCCTGCTGTTTATAACAGGATTATCAACAATAGCCAAATTATGGAAAGAACCCAAATGTCCTTTTACTGATGAGTGGATAAAGAAGATATGGTATCTGGCTATACAGAATAGAATACTACTCTGCCATGCAAAGTACTGAAATCTTGCCATTTACAAGGATATGGATGGAGCTAGAAAGTATTACGCTAAGCCAAAGAAGTCACTCAGAGAAAGACAAATACCAAATGATTTCATCCATATGTGAAATTTAAGAAACAAAACAAATGCTCCCAGGGGAATAAGCCAAGAACTGGACCCTAAATTACAGAGAACATACTGATGGATTCAGAGGGGAGGTCAGTGGGGGGATGGATTAAACAGGTGATAGGGATTGAAGTGTGTACTTGTTGCAATGAGCACCAGGTGATGTATGTAAGTGCTAAGTCACTAAATTGTACACCTGAAACAAATATTACACTATATGTTAACTGGAATTTAAAGAAAAACACACCCTCTCTCTATAGATAGATATTGATATATAAGGGAGAAAGGAAATAACATAGATACACATAGAGAAGGCAGTGTGATCAAGACACACAGAATGAACTGATGCAGTCACTATCTTAGGACATGCCTGGAGTCACCAGGAGTCAGAAGAGACACAAAATGGATTTTCCCACCAAGGGCCTGATGGGAGTGCAGACCTGCTAACACCTTGATTTTGGGCTTCTGGCCTCCAGAACTCTGAGACAATAAACCGCTATTGTCTTAGCCACCATTCGGCAGTAAACTGTTACAACAGTCACAAAAAAAAAAAAAAAAAAAAAAAAAAAAATTAAGGCTACTGGGAACCAAGCAAGTTTATCCCCTTCTCAACTCCTATTCAACATGATATTGGAAGTCCTAGCTAACGCAATAGGCCAAGAAAAGGGAAGAAAAGGTAAACATAAAAATTGTCTTTGTTCACAGATGCAATGATTATCTAGTATAAAATACCAAATAACCAATGAAAAAAATTTTCTGGAACTCATAAATGACTCTGGCAATGTGGCAGAATAAAGGTTAACATAAAGTCATCAACTGCCTTCCTTCATACCAGGAAAGAACTGGAACTTGTATTTAAAACACAATGACATCTATGTTAGTACAAATCAAATACTTAGGTATAAATCTAATAAAACACACATAGGATCTTTATGAGAAAGAAGGCAAAATTCTGATGAAAGTAATTAAAGAAGATCTAAATAAATGAATATTCCATATTTGTGGACTGGAGAGTTTAATACATTTTAAGAAAAGAGGAAAGAAGAGGGAACAGGATCTAGAAACCAGAAACCCCTAAATTCAACCAGCTAGGAACATTCTTAGAGCTGTTAAGAGTTCAGTCCATGGTTTTAAGTCTACAGAGCCCCAAAGTGGATACAGCAGACAGTTTGAAACAGGTTGAGTTCCAAGAATAGGGCTTGAATTTGAAACAAATAGAGGATTGCTGGATGTTCAGAAGCGATGGATGGCAGAGCCCAACTCCCTCAAGATCAAGATCTCTCCAGCGAAGGAAGACTTTAGAAGGTGCACAGTGGTATAAATATGGTCTTGGTTTAGGTTCTTTAGTGAAAAGCAAATGTCCAATGCGTTTCACAAGTACACCAAAATCCCTTTCACTGGAGATATGGAAAGAATTTATATATAAGAGTGAATAAAAGGGAAAATGTGTGTGTGTTTACAATGTCAGAAGATGCTCAGCTTTGCTCCTTCAACTCATTCCGTCCCAATATTTTTACTGAAATAAATACAAACATCCCCCCCCAAAGATATATAAATTCACAGACCCTAAAATTTACCCTTTCGAAGTATGAAATATAATGCTTTATGTATTACTCACCACTACCTAACTCCAAAACCCAAATTTTGTTTCTAACACATACCTTAAATTCCAAGTACACAAAAAGACCAATCAAATAGAGAGATGTTCTTTAAGAAGAATCCTTGATTTTTTTCAAATATTTAGTTTGTGCATGAATAAGTCTATATTCTTCCTGTTATTTAGGAAGGTCCCCTTCCTCTCCAGCAATCAAGTAGGCTGGTACTTGTTAAAGCTTCCACACAGAAGACTGTCATCCTGACCTGGGGAAAAATTAAGTGTAAAAATGTATACATTTGGACTAAATAATGAAAAAGGGGTTGAGGGAAAGCACAGTGGAAGAGGCAAAAAAGGAGACTATGGTCAAAGACATACAACAGGGAATGTAAAAAAGTTTCTAGGGCACTGCAGAAAGACAATGGATTCTAGAGATTACCTTTATTAGACTCTATTGGATCAGAAGCCAATTCATTAAACATTAATGGCGGGGGAATGCCATCCATATATTATAAAGAGTCATTAAGTTGAAACAGACAGATCTGCACAGGGTCAGTATGAATTAATAAAAACACTGAAGCTGGCATTTTAGAATCATAAAAAGACAGATTTAGTAGAAAATATTCAATAAGAATAAGGAAGAACAATATATATTATACTCTTTGTCTGAAGAAAAAACTAAAAATGAGAACAAATTTACCATAAACCTAAAAGTACCCTTCATGAAGAAACACTTATTTCTTAAAAATGAGTGTTAATTACATTTAAGAATCTTAGTTCGGTGTGTGACATTGGCAAATGGTAAATGCAAAGACAAGTAGAAAGTAGACATTCAGGTGGAAATTAGACAAAATGTTAATGAAACCAGAATAACCTCATTGAATACAGTCCCCAGTATATGTGACAGCAGCAGAATTGAGAGGATTAGCAGACAGGGTCTAATTTCAAATTCCTCTATCGGGTTAATTCTGGAATCTACCCCATCTGACTATATTTACAAGGTAGGTCATCTAGAGGGTAACCATAATTTGTTAGTTTTACCATCAGTTTTCCCAATTTAGAGAGTGGAACCGTATTATAAAAATCATGGTGTCGGTGGCTAACTACATCTTCACAACTTATTTTTCTCACCTTCTTTGCTCATTTACACTCATTGTTTCAGAATAATTTCAAGAAAGAATTAAGAGATTCAAATACCTTTTTGTGATATCTTAATGTTTCTAAGAGAACAACACATAGATTTTCATAAGAATTTCATTGTGTCAGCTATTACTACACAAAAATGAATATGACCTTTGTTAAAAAATACCATAAAACTGGAAATAAGGTGAGGTCAGTGGTGGTGGTACATAGCTAATCCTTCCAATAGCACACTGGCATATTGTTTTAGAAGCCCACCTAAGGATTTAATTGTCTAAGAGAATGTATCTGCGTGTAAATTTGCCAGGTACTTTCTGATTATCATACACCGACTATAAAGTTACAGGTTAACTTGCAAATTTGTGCCTAATACAAAAAAATAACCACAAAATTACAATATTATTGTTCTGCAGGCTATTAAGCAGTCTTGTATCTCATCTAGCAATCTCACTCACATATTCTTTTTTTTAACAAAATCCTCGTAAATACCCAAGTATCCAGGTTCTCGGAACCCTCAGTCATCTCATTGGTTTCCTCTATAAGGCTTATTATAACTTGGTACATAATTATTCTATATATATATAGTAGAGTCATATCTGTCACTCCTTAAAAATAATACTTTTCCCTCTATCAGGCACCTGTGTAAGATTTTTTTCAAAATAAATAAGCCAACACCTTTCTCATGAACCCGTGAAAGCCAAGACTTACACGAATTTGCCTTGTGACAGTCAAGCTAACCCTATCAACAAAGCGGAAGGCTTTATTTTTATTTAAGGACTTCCACTGAAAGTATGTAAGTGTGAAGCAACAGGAATCTATTCCTGAAATCACAACTACACTGTATATTAGCTAACTTGACAAAAAGGTTTTAAAAAGACAGAAAAAACAAATAATATAATTTTAGACACATGGAATGTCAAATGTAAGAACTTGAACAAACTCTACTTTGTCAGTGTTTTCAGAGATACATCAACAAAAGTAAGGTATCATTAACAGTGTCAAAAAGTTTCATTATCCATGAGTTATCATTACAAGGGTCTGTCCCCCCATCCTTCCTAGAATTAGACCTTAGAGTTATATCACAGAATGAGAGAAGTATATTTCTAATGCAAGGAGTGTGTGTGGATACATATTTACAAGTATGTATGATGCTTATATAGGATATGTTTATGTATATTTATAAATGAGGGCATCCTCATGGTGCCTGTGATGGTTCTTTAATATGTTAACTTGCCTAGGCTGAACCATAGTCCCAAGTCATTCAATCAGATGTTAATCAAGATGTTGTGAACAGATTCTGCAGATATAATTACAGTCTCTAATGAGTTGAGTTTCATTTTAGGAGATCGTCATGGGTTGGTCTGATTTAACCAGCTTTTAAGACAGGACTTAGGATGTCTCCTATTTTATGGTGGCTCTGAGCTGAGACTTTGGTTGGGGTTGTCAGCTAGAAAGCTTATATCCCATGGTCCTCTTCTTCACATGCCTAGGGTTCCCTCATCACATAATGATTGGAATTTAGGGGAATATATCCCAAGATGGGGAGGGGACAGGGCAGAGGGGCAGATAGAGAGCATGTGCCCACACTGGGTACATTCTACTCACAGAGGTAGTCACAAAGCCCCACCTTGGTATAAGATAAAAGTAAATAGATTCTACATCTGAAGAGCCTCACAAGATTCTGGAAGAATGTGTCAGGCTGGAAACACAGTTGTGGCCATTTGTGGAAAACATAACATGCCACAGTGTTCTAAGGAGACTTTTCTGTGGGATCACTGATCATTTTCCTAATCACTTCTAGAAGCTTTGAAAAACCTAGGCAAATTAACTATATGAGTGTGGCATGAGTTGCAAATATTTTTCTCTCAAACAAGTACATTTTTGTTATGATTTTTATGTATCTAACTCTTTTCTAAGTCCCTTGATGGTATGCATGTTTTATTGAATAGAAATAAATTTTAAAATGAGGTACTTATAAAGGGTGTTTTCAATATTAGTACATATCAGCTAGGTAATTTACTATAATTCTCACAGCACCCAATCTTGCTCTCAAATAAAAAGATATTTCCAATTTGAAATGTATTTTGCTTTGAGTTTTCCTTCTAACTAGCAGGCTAATCTACTATGGAAACAATAATGAAAATGTTATTTAAAAATCAGACAGGAAAGCAACAGGGAAAGTTGGTGTTTGGTATTTAAATTACATTTTTATATCAATAGGCTTAGAATGCTGTGGAGATATATCATTTCATTTCGTTTTCTTTCATTTTAATGCCACCAAAAGGTCAAGGGATAATCCAGAGATCAATTCACCATCCAGTGCACATTGCTTTCCCCCCAGTTTGGGAATTTAAATTCAAATAGTAAGATGGTCTTTGCCCAAGTTCTTCCAAAGAAATGTAAAAGCTTCAGATATTTTCATATCTACATAAGCAGAGAAGGCATTACTTCAAATAAATGCTGTACAAATTAGCCTGGTGACTCTTCTTTTATCTTTTAATACTTTCATATCAGCGGGATATGAGATTAACTCCAATCAGGGGTAGCAGGTTTCTACTTTTGCTTCTAACACAGGAAAACCATGTTGATTTAGCAAGTCCTTTCAACAGTGAACTCAGCCAAGTCATCTATAAAATGGGGACATGTCACCTGCCTACCCACTGACAAGGTTACTGTGAAGATCAAGGGAAATTTCATTTACTTTCTGTCACAGTAGGCTGGTAAGAGCATAATATACGTGACTGTTATTGGGATCGATTTCGACACTTAGAAACCTGTTTAGAACACATATTAATGGTTTAATAAATTTTATCCGGTGTTTGTTACACTGCTTAATTTCCTTTAAGAAGTTAAGGGGATCTAGTGAGGAAATAAATGACCCACTACCTCATCAACTGTCAAGTGCTATATATCTATGGTATGTGAGAGGAAGAGAGAAAGAAATAATGAAGGAAAAGGAAGAGAAGAGATACACAGTTCTGTCTCAGAATACTGCCATCTTGCTACGTGGAGGAAAATAGCACTCTATCATCAAAAGCTTAGTTGCCATCCTGCCTCTACCATTTACTAGTACTCCAACCCTGGGCAAGTTACAAAAGCCCTGGATATCAGTTATCTATTGCCATTTACAAACCATACTCAAAATCCAGAGGCTTAAAACAACCATAACTAACTACCTCACAGGTTCTGTGGGTCAAGAATTTTGGAAGAGGCTTAGATCAATGGTTCTGACTCAGGGTCTCTCTGGAGGTAGGACTCAAGATGTCTACCATGTCTGGAACAATCTGTAGGCTTGACTGGAGCTGGAAGATCCACTTTGTAGATGACTCACAAGGCTGAGAAAGTGGTACTGGCCATTGGAAGACCTCAGTATTTGTCACATGGACCTCTCCATAGACGGTTTAAATGTTCTCATAATATGATGATGAGCTTCCTCCAAAGTAGTAATCTTTTTATGACCTAGTCTCATAAGTCACAGAATGTTGCATTCACTGTACTGTAGTGGTCAAAGGATACACCGTGGGTAAGGACTTCACATAGGGGTGAATATGAAAAGGTGAGGATCATTGGAGGCCATCTTGGAAGATGGTTACCACTAAGCCCCTGACCCAGCATCTGTAAAATGCCAATGATAATGACCTCTCCTAACAAAGTTGGTAGAAAGTCTAAAGGACACCATCCATTCAAACATCCATTCAAAGTGCCTAATATCCAATACTTGATCAATGAATGCCAGGGCTCCTCACTCATTCTACATGCTTTCTTGGTTCTAGCACTATGTGAGAGTGTGTGTGTGTGTGTGTGTGTGTGTGTGTGTGCCTGCCTGAACTCCTTTGGCCCCCAGATAAAGCCTATGTACTGGTTCTAAGAATATTTTTTAATTAAAAAGTACATAGTATTATACAGAATATTAAACTGAAATACAGCTATGAGAATATTTTAAAACTTATTTGTGATAAAACAACTTGTGTTTTTGCTTTTAGACACTAATAATGAGTCCTAATAGCAGGTCTAATAACTCTTTTCAAAGGAGCAATAAGCCAAATGATTTTTTGAGAGATTTGTAATAACTATATACCCATGAGTTCTTTTGGTAACAACGTCACTATTAGTACCATTGTTACTCTGGCATTATGCCTATATTCATATTTGAAAGAAATGCTAAATTTCAGTTAGAGATTAGTGTAAATGAAGATGTAATGTGTTTTTTTTCCTATCTAAATTCACAGATCTCATGAACACTCTCCACGGACTCAGTGGCAGTCAGTGGACCCTGGACTCAACTTCTAACTACCCTTATACTTGAAAAGAAAGGGGGAGATAAGAAAAGCAGTTCTAATATTTAATATCCTCTACAAATAAAATAATTTTTTCCTATTGAATTTCCTACTCTATGTAGGAATACCTAATGTCTTCCATGGCATTCTCATTTCAAAGTGATCACCCCTTGAATTGGACACATACCTATATAATGCTTTCATTTAAATGGATTTTAATGAATCTTTAGACCTAGATAAATGGATTTACAGAAGTGGTACATTAAAAGGCCGTTTTAAGTTTTGGATCCAAAGCACCTTTAATTTATAGCTACAGAAAATATCCATTCTATGGCTCAAAGATCCTTGTGGATTATAAAAGAGGAAACGACTAACAGAAAAGGAATTATTCACCACATTATTAAACATGACAAAAAGCTTCTGAATTGGAGCTTAAAATGGGCTATTTAAGATTCCAGCAATCCCTGGGACTTTGGCAACAAAAATGTTCAAAAGCCTTTTATAGTTGCTGTCAGATTTCTGTAAAGCATTTGAGATTCCTGTGAACTTATTTATGTAACAAGCTAAAACCTGAAGCCGACTTGAAAGTGTTTCTATTCTAATTATGTAGAATTGGAAATGCCTGGAAATGATGTTCAGTGTTCTCCCAAGAATATCCTCCTGAAATGGTGGTTTCGGAACTGGGTGTTTAGAACAAGGGATAAGAGTGTGGCTGCTTTGGCTTATTATAAGGAGCAGTTACAGCAGATATACAAACTATAGTTTGGTGAAGTGGTTTCAAAGAACTGCCATTTAGCAAGTCTCTCTGCAGCGGCGCATTCTAAATGGCTGCTTATATCGTTCCCTCCTGGCCTGCTATAGCGGTTTATTTCTGACGCTTGGTAGTTCATGTGTAATCATGGAGCAAAATAATTCAGGAGATAATGACCCACCAGGATACCAGCTGATTGAGGTTCTTATCACAATACTGTTCCTGATGCTCCATGTGGCTGTCGAAGCCTACTCTTTAACCTCTTATGCTTCAGTTTACCCACTGTGCTCAGAAGGTATGGCAGAAGGAAGAGGCAGCACCTACCCCAGGCTCAAATAGTCAGGATATACTCCAGAGAAAAATAATACAGGTTTGGGGGGAGGGTCCTACCCTTGGTAGTTTCTAAAACGGTACCTACGGATTCCACCTTCTGAAAATCACACCCTTGTGTAACCCCCTCACCTTCTGAGCGTGGGCTTCCCGGGCAGAGGAGACGCAGGGGTGAGAAGAAGGAAGGGGCATCAAAAAGGCCTGCTGTGCTCAGAACTTCCAAGTCTTAGCAGTCTGCTCCAGGGGGCTTCTGGGCATGGAGGGAGCGCAAATGCCTGAAGAAACAGATAAACGCCCCACTTCCTGATGTGAAGTTAGCTCTGAGTTGATCCTGGGGCTCCTGCAGATGTAATTCATTAAGAAAATGGAGATGAAAGCATCCAAGATTTACGGTGACACTTGAATCTAATGACTGGTATTTTCAGAAGAGAATGGAGAGGTGATGTGGACACAGAGACGAGGAGCGGAAGACAGAGGCAATGAGTGGAGTTAGGGGGCCACGAGCCACAAAATGCCAGGAGCCACTGGACCTGGAAGAAGCAAAAAAGGATTCTCTCTTTAAGTCTTTGGAGGGAATGAGATCTTGCTCACACCTCGCTTTTAACGTGCAGAACTATGAGAGGGTAAAGTCCTGCTGCTTTGAACCACCAAGTTTCCCTGGTAGTTATGGAAGTTCTAGAGAACTAATACAAGTCCTGCACGATGTCAATGTCCACCAGAAAGGAAAGCCACTCCTTGAAGCCGTTGTGTCTGTCTCCCCAGGTCAACCTCAATTTGGTCAAGTTAGGACCCACGTGGTGATGACAGACGGTAAAAACAAGGGCCACAACAGTAATCAAAACACTAACTTCACCTCCAAAACACTTAAAAGTCAATGTTACCCAAAGAAAAGTGATAATGTTTTGTCTATGAAGTTCCTGTGAAAAACATAATGAGAAATAATAAGTATAAACTCAGATGTATATTATATTACAGTGGAGTATCATCTCCAGAGTACTATAGTGCCAGGCATCAAGCAGACCCTCAGCCAGTAAAAGTGTCCTTTCCACTTCAGACATCAAAGTCAGGGAGACTGAGAAAAGCAGGTGGCTCACTCTAATTTAGAAGTCAGCTACTGTTCACTACTCTGGAACTTTTTTTTCCCTTAACTTTTAAAACCAAACCTTTATAGTAGGCTGTGCCCTAAGAAAGCCTTAGAAGACAATATAAGGGCATCTGATACTCAGGACAAAATGGTGTGGCTCCAGCAAGGTCATTCTAATCTGTGACTTGATAATTAGATGTAATTAAGATGCTGGCCAGGACACCTCACACCGCAGCAATTATAAATACTCACTGGTGAAGGAAGGCTATCAAAGGATGAATACTGAACGATATCAGTAAATATATCAAAAACCTCATGCAAAGCTTTACTATGCATAAAAAAAAGTGTGCAACTCTGTTAAATTGCTTTCTCTTATGTAGTTGTCAGATAAAATTAAAAGTGTTTTTTTGCTTATTGGCTATTTTTCAAATGACTATTATTACATCCTGGTAGTCTATGAAAACACATTCACCAAACTAGAAGTCTGCTCAAGCATGTATGTATAAACAAGCATAAATATATTATAAACTATTGAATTGAAACATTAAAATATTCTCCATAGCAACCCTAAATCAAAGTGATATTTCATTTTTGTTCCTCTGATGCCAATACATATAGTCCATTAAACCCACAAGCTTTGAAGGTATAAAAATGCCTTTGAAAATATAAGTAATCCAGAGATGATATTCAAATACACTATACTATACATCTTTTTTTACAGGTATTATTTCTTTCCCAAAATTACATCTCTAGGAGAAAACAGTCGCAATATGATATTAGGTCATTCGTTTTAACAGTGGAAAGAGAAATTTGGACTTGGCAAATTATTAGGGTTTCTATGCCCATAATAGTAGATAACCTGTATCTAATTTGCACTTTTTCCAAAAAACTCAAGTCAAAGACCAGAGAATTTATAAACTATGGAAGTTAAGGAGGAAGGACATGACATGAAAAAGGACAAAGATTGTAGTCTTCTACTTCAAAGCCACTAGTCTCCATAGAAATAAAGCAAGCACACACCGTACCCACCTTCTCTGACAGTAGACAATGCTTAGTAAACGTCTGTTAATTCAGAAAGAGGTGAGGTATAGATCTCAAAATCACCTAACTATATGTCCTCTTTCCAATATTAGAAGGCATAAGGAAAGACACTAAAATATGCCTGCTGTTTGGCATTGGAAATGAGGTAGCCCCGTGTTCAATGCCATGAAAACCATCCTGAGAGAATATACTTCTCAGCTCCCTTCCCAGGACTTAGGGAAAATCAACAGTGAGCACTAGACAGAATTCACAAGAAGGTAAAACCACAGCAAATTACACTTCAAAAAGCAATCTCAGCAATACATTCTACCCTGAACCCGTCAATTCCCTTTCAACCAACATTCACTGAGTCAGTTTCAACAGCTTTCCATGAGCAAAGTCAAGCCATGTCTTCCAAGGCACAAGAGGTAATCAAAAGTAAGTAATACAAGGACAATTTGGGGTCTCTGCCTTTGTCACTGTTGAAAAGAAATGCTATCAAGTTCCATGCATTAAAATAACCCATGCAAAACATGCTTGATGGAATCAGATAACTAACATAACAGATGCATTCTTGCATGTCTGAGTATACTTTTGAGATGCTGAAATGCATTTGATGCACTGAAACATGAAACCATCAAATTCTACAGCTGGGCGGACTCTCTGAGCTTCATCACTGCAAAGCTCTCCGGAGGAGCTCCAGTTCCATCAGACATGAAGAACACAACCAAGGTCACAAGTTAGTTGGCAACAGAAGGTGGATCCAAATACATGATCTAATTTCATTATACCACACTTCAGAGTCTAAGCACCAATGGGCATGAATATAGAAACAATGACTATAATCATATGCTGTGCCTGAAATAACCATTACAAAAATAAACCTACTGCCCCAGTTAAATTCTTTACCTTTGTGTGTTTTTCTCCCTAAAGAACATTTTTGTTACTGCAGATCTCTCCTGCTGCCCATTTGTGGCCACACCCATTTCCCTTCTGCCCCACTTCCCTATCCATCCTCAATCACTGGCAGCCACTGATCTGTTCTCCCTTCTATACTTTTGTCATTTTAAGAATGTTATATAAATAGTATCACACAAAACGTGACCTTGTGAAATTGGCTTGTTTACACTCAGCATAACTCACTAGGGACTGACGCAGTTCTTTCGAATGCTAAACAATCTCCGTCATGTAATGCACCTCATTTCATATAACCAGTCACCTGCTGAAGGACATCTAGGTTTTTAATTCTTTTTTCTTAGCTATTATGAATAAAGCTGCTATGAATACTCATGTATAGGTTTCTGTGTGGATCGGAGTTTACATTTCTGTGGGTTAAATGCCCCAGAATGAGAATGTATGGCTGTATGGTAGTTGTAGGTTTAGCTTTTAAGAAACTACTAAACTGTTTTCCAGAGTGACTCACCATGTCACACATTCTCACTAGCAAAGGTGCAGAAAATAATTCAACAGAGGAAAGGGAGATTTTTCAGTAAGATCTGCTGAAGCATTTGGACATTCATAGCCTGCCTCCAGCCAAAGGACACTGATTGACTTACAGTTCACAACTTGTACGCCCATTAATTCAAAATGGATGATGTGACCCTTTTTTCTCCATATCTTTGCCAGCATTTAGTGTTGCTACTTTTAGTCATTCTGGTAGGTTTGAAGAAATAGTTTGTGGACTTAATTTGCATTTTCCTTTTGGCTAATAATGTAGAACATCTTTTCATGTGATTATTTGAAGAAATGCCTTATTCCTGTCTTGTGGCCATTCATTGATTGGATTGTTCACTTTTTTTTTTCCTCCTGTTGAGTTCTGAGAGTTCATCATAAATTTGAGGTGACAGTCTTGTGTTGGGTACATGTGGCTTGCAAATGTTTTCTCCCAGTCTGTGGCTCATCTTTTCAGCCTCTTCACAGAATGCTTCACAGAGAAAGACTTTTTAATTTTGATCGAGTAGAACTTATCGATTTTTCCTTTCTGGCTCATACTTTTTGTGTCAAGTCTAACAACTATGTCTAGACACAGATCCCAAGGATTCTCCGTTTTTTCCCTAAAAGTTTTATAATTTTACCTTCAAGTCCTTGATACACTGGAATTATTATTTTTTTCAATATGTGAGATTTAGGTCAAGGCTTGTTTTTGTTTTGTTTTTTATTTTTTGCTTATAAATATCCAGGTATACTGATCTCTACCTATTTATTCTGTTTCAAAATTGTTTTAGCTATCTTATTTCCTTTGCTTTTACATTAAGTTTCAGACTAATCTTATCTATATCTACAAAAAAAACCTTCTAGGAAATTTTACAGGAATTACATTAAATCCGTGTATTCCTTTGGAAGAATTGATAATTTTATTATGATGAGTCTTCTAATATATGAAAACAGTAGGTATTTCCATTTATCCAGATATTTGATTTAACTCATGAGCATTTTGTACTTTTCAACATAGAATTCCTACACATATTTTGATATTTTCACCTCTAAGTATTTCATTTTTTGAGTGCTTGTTAATAGTATTGTATTTTTAATTTTGTGGCCACAGGTCCATTGCTAGTATAAAGAAATATAACTGATGTGTGTATGCTGATCTTGTATTTCGCAGAATTGATGAACTCATCTATTATTCCTGGGAATTTCTTTTGGAGGGGGAGTTGGAGTAGATTCCATAGAGCTTTCTATGTAGACAATCCAGTCATCTACAAATAAAGACGTTTTTATTTCTTCTTTTTCAATTTGTATATTCCCTTTATTTCCTCTTCTTGCCTTACTGTGCTGTTTAGATCCTCCAATACTATGCTGAATAATGGGAGACCGGCCATTTTCGTCTTAGTCCAGTCTTAAGGAGAAGGCATTCTGTATGATGTTACCTGTAAATTTTTATAGACATTCTTTATGAAATTAAGGTACTTCCTTTCTTTTGCTAGTATTCTAAGGGTTATGATCATGAATAGGTGTTGAATTTTGTCAAATGCTTTTTCTGTAGGAATTGTTAAGATCTGTGATTTTTTTCATCCTTCGTCTACTCATCTGCTAGATTACATCATTTCATTTACAAATTAATCCCTTTGGTCACTGTTCAGAATTCTTTTTATTATTTATTTTTTTAATGTTTATTCATTTTTGAGAGAAAGAGAGAGAGAGAAACAGCAGAGAGAGAGAGGGAGGGAGACAGAACATGAAGCCGGCTCTAGGCTCTGAGCTGTCAGCACAGAGCCCAATGCAGGAATCAAACTCACAGACTATGAGATGATGACCTGAGCCACATTTAACCAACTGAGCCACCCAGGAATCTTCTTCTTCTTCTTTTAATCTGTGTATTCTATCTGCTAATACTTCACCAATATTGCTAACATTTCACTAAAAATCTTTACATCTGTATTTATGAAGTATGTTAGTCTGCAGTTTTCTTTCCTCTATTGTTTTGGTATTGAGCAATACTAGCTTCATAAAATGAATAAAGGGATAGCTTTCCTTCATCTGAGAATGTTTTCCTTGCCCCCTTACTCCTCAAAAATATTTTCGCGAGACATAGAATTCTGGGTTGGTAATTCTTTCTTTTCAAAGCCTGGTACCACTTCCGTATAACTAGATTAATGTGGCCTTGTCACAGATGAGTAGTGGTGAGGGTCCTAACTCTCCATTAGGCCTACTTGGATGCCACTCCCTCGAGGAAGAGAGGAGCACTTCCTTATTGCTTGTGGGTGGAAATCCAGGCTCCCCACTTGGAGTCGTTACCATAAGTGGCTATGAAATTCCTAGTTCCCTATCTGGCCTTCTCTGACACAAATCTGCTAAGGAAGTTGGCGTGTTTCAGCAGAGCCCAGTGAGGGTAAAATCTAGGCTCCCCACTTGACCTCTGCTGCTGGAGGTGGAGTGTGATTACAGTGTGGATTTGTTTTTTGTTTGTATGTGGTATTTGGCTGGAGTAGAGCAGATACTGTCTAGAAGTTTCCTGTATTGCTAGACTTCTCCTTTTCCTAATCCTTTGGCTAGAGAGAACAGGTTTTTGATAGGACTTTTCTTGGTCTCTGCCCTTGGTGTTTAAGGGTTACTGGCTTCTTTAGTTCTAGGGCTGGGATAGCTAAGGCAAAAACAAAAGCTAAGGAACTCACTACTGTCTTGTTTCTTCTGTCTCCAGGTCCCTAACTGGTTGACTTCCTCTCTCCACCTTTCAGAATCTTTTTATGTTTGTTTTATATATACTGCCCAGTAGTTAACAGCAGGAAAAGAGA
This sequence comes from Hyaena hyaena, assembly GCF_003009895.1. Taxonomy (NCBI): domain Eukaryota; kingdom Metazoa; phylum Chordata; class Mammalia; order Carnivora; family Hyaenidae; genus Hyaena; species Hyaena hyaena. The sequence goes on from NW_024081173.1 coordinate 284,031, forward strand.
CAAATACAACTATCCCATCTTCCCAGAAGGGGAAGTCCCTTTACCTTTGTTTCTAAATAAATGTTTTTTCTCTTCACTCTTTTTTTTTTTTTAATATTTTTATTTATTTCTAGGAGAGAGAGAGAGAGACAGTGTGAACAGGGGAGGGTCAGAGAGAGAGGGAGACACAGACTATGAAACAGGCTCCAGGCTCCGAGCTGGCAGTCAGCACAGAGCCCAACGCGGGCCTCGAACCCACAAACCGCGAGATCATGACCTAAGCGAAAGTCGGATGCTTAACCGACTAAGCCACCCAGGCACCCCTTTTCTCTTCACTCTTAACTCAACAGATCCTATCATGTCAGAGGATTAAAGACAAAGAAGAGGAAACAAGAGGAAGCAAGACTCAAGTTCTCAGGGAAGGATTCTCACTTAACAGTCTTGTGACTCAGTCTGTCACTTACACATTCAACCAATCTTGGCTTCTTTCTGTATGATGGAGATGATACTTGCCTAGAAACCCCTCCACAGGTACTGTCAGCACAGGATGACAGAGGGTATGGGGAGATATTATGTCAGTTTTCAGTCACAGTACAAAAAAAAAAAGGCACATTATTTCATTGGAACGATGAACCTTCTGCCCACTGCCCATCCTGCTTCAACAAAACCTGGTCCTTTCCAATTTTTCCCATTTTTCAGCATGGATCCAGCCACTATTGCTAAACTAATGCACGTTAGACACATATGAAGCATTTTGGAGATCTGTCACTCGCTCCTTCCCCATTGGTCTAATAAGAATATCTAAGACCTGCTGTGGTACTTCTGGATATCTCTTAAGTCTGCTCATCTCACTCCATCAGCCTAAATTCACCCCCATTGTCTCTAACCTCTATCATAATAGCTACCATACCGATTTCCCTGGTTTTAAGTTTCCTATGCAGCAGCCAGAATTCCCTGTCTCGTACCCTGTTTAGATTCCCCTTACCCAAGCTAGATTCTCCAGGGTTTCTTAGGTCCCTGAACCCCATTCTGGCTTCCCCTCTCTCAAGAATATAATTTGTTCATTCATTCAAAACACTGAAATGGTTTGCCCTTAAATGATTTATTCTAAAATAAAAATCTAATCTAAAAGCATTATTCTAACTCTTTAATAGCTTTATGATCAATGAAATAAAACTAACATCACTGCTTTAAAAAAGGAAAGTAGCTCTGACATCTGGCATTAGCACTGCTTTGTAAGGATAAGAAGAAAAATTGGAAATATAGAGCAGATCTAGTATATTTCACCAGCTGTCTTACAGTGATATTACTTGGGAATGGAAGCATCAACCACAACTTGCAAACCCACACTATGACTCACAAATCAGGTAAGCTGTACCTAACCTAGCCATGTTTACAGGCAAAGCTTAAGCTCTTACTAGTTTACTCTGATCCATGTGTTCTCTTCACAGGGTAATAAGCTATGACTTTTGCAAAAACTGTTTAGTTAACATGTTCTCACCAATACTTAAGACTATCCCAAGACAAAGGCCAGTCCTTGATGACCTACCTCTTCCCACATTCTTCCTTTTGAGATGCCCACGCTTCTCCCAGTATGTATTCACCCCTGCTGTAGCAAGCTAACAACTTCGCCCACCCCCCCCACCCCCGCCCCCGGGAAAACTGTTGTGTTCCTCGTGATCTAGAATCATTCGGCGTTAGCAAAATAAACACCTAGAAAAAGGTACCAAAGAATTCATACCTAACTTTGAAAAGTTATTACCTCTTGTTGGTAGAGAAGGTCTGAGGGGAAAGTAGAGGTGGGTGGGGTGCGGAGTAGTGGTGGCGCCTGAATTTTACAAAATGAAAATGCATTAGCATATTAACCCCTGTGGTTTGGAAACCATTACAGGCTTAATATAGGTCCTGTCAGTTAGAAAGGATGAGTAATCTTACAAAAGAAAACAAAATGCTTGCTCTCAGGAGATCATTAAATCCCTACATTGACTAAATGTATTTAAAGTGGCTATGATTCAATGTCAGGTTGATATTTTTGCATCTATTTTAATTGCTTTTTAAAAGAAGTATCAGGAGGTTGAAATTAGAAATCAACTGAAGGCCACTTTAAATCAATATGCTGTGGGCATTTAGTGGTATTTTGTGTTATACTTTTTGAAGATGCCGGTCATTTTTTTTTTTCCTTTGGTAATCACTAAGAGTTCAAGAAAAGCTTGGTATTTATTGAAAGAGGCAAGAAAAACAGCTTCTGACTAAATGTCTATGATTTCAGTGTGGGGTGCACTTCATCTTCTCTCCCCTCCTGCCATATTTAATCAACAGAGTATTCACTGACCCTTTATATCCTACCAACCTCTACTCTGACCTTATGTGATTTCTTCTGCCTTAGCTCCTCTGACTTTTTTAAATGTTTATTTTTGAAACAGAGAGAGCAGGAGTAAGGGAGGGGCCAAGAAGGAGGGAGAGAGAGAGACTCCCAAGTAAGCATCACACTGTCAGTGCAGAGCCCAATGTAAGACTCAAACGCACAGAGGTGCTATCATGACCTGAGCTGAGATCAAGACTCAGATGCTTTACAGACAGAGCCACCCAGATTCCCCAACTCCTCTGACTCCTTTATCTTGAAAAACATAACTAAGTATTTGGTTCTATGCCATATTTTTCTCTTTCTCTAATCTCAGGTTTTAGGTTTAGAAAAAACCATAGTTTTACATCAATCTTCATCAAAGTGTCTGCCACGGTGCCTTTAACTAAATAGCCTTTTAAAAGAAAACAAATTTCGATGATTAGGGCCAGTATGAACAACCAGGCACACTGTGAAAGAATTGTGAAATATACTTCCCCATTTCAAAAGGTTTCCTTCACTATTCTTCAGCCTTCCAAGAATCATATTTTATTGCCGTCTAACTCCTATCTCTGGCTTGGGAACATTTTGAGGCTATGTCCCTTCATCAAAGTAAATTAGGAGACAGTGTCACCCACCAGAAAATTCCATCTAAATAAAAAGTAAACTGAAGTGGACAGGTTCACATGGGGACTGATCTAAATTTCTCAAAAGGCAGCATTTTAAGGTGTCACAGACAAGATCATCTCGAGCTGCAGAAAGCTTTGGTGCCAGCAGTTTTACTCCAGGATCAAAAAGCAATTTTCAACTTTTATTGCAGTTAATAAGTTTCTCCCTTCTTCGTCACAGTTATGAAAAACTTCAAATATTTTTGTTGCATGGGAATAAAGCCAGGGAGGAGTTAAATTTCAGGTAAATTGGAGAAACATTTTTTAAATAGAATCATCGAGATTGATGGATTGGCAATATCTGAAAATCACCTTTGCCCAAATCAAACAGAGCCTAGAGTGATGGTAAATTCAAATCAATGTGTATGAGCCTTTGATAGAAACTATCGTAAGAACCCATTTCCACTCATTTCTAAAATACTAATCATTACGCATGAAGCCAACTTCCTACCACAAGAGGTGTTTTCGCTGGCTTACGAGAGAGGTATAGTTGATGGCTAATGGGTTTCAACCCTCTTGCCAGCTTTGTTTGCCAACTACTGCCTGCCACGCGATGGAGAAAAATTCGGTTGTTGCTTCTGGGCTTTGTGGAAAGAAATAGTACGATCAATCAGCGGCAATTGCCAGGGTGGAAAACTAGCACAAATTGTTCTGGGTCCTCTGCTAAAACATGTGTTGCTGGGCCCTCTCTGCAGCTGGACAAAGACACATGACCAGTTTGGGGGTACAGGCTGTGATCAGTGGTAACCTGTCCATGTCTCTCTTCTGCAATAGTGGAAGACCTTGAAGTCTTCAGATAAAGAGAAGGGTCGACTGCATGATAAGCTTCCCTTTGGAGGACAGTAGCCCTGGAGAGCCACTTGGACCACTGTGGGCCTTGCCAGGATCAGAACGACATCACAGTTGGTTAAGCCAAAGATTTTTGGTGTCATTTGTACTGCATTAAAAACGCAGCTACTCTCTTCTACGTTGACTTTCAGAGCAGGGACAAAAGGGAGGAGGGCCCAGGACTGTGCATTTCTTAGAGGATAACAAATTCATAATTAGGAACGTTAGCTGACATTACATTTAAGATGTCCACCAACACCATGGTGAAACTTCCACCTGGTGTAATGGGAATCCTTGTGCCCTCACACCACTTACCTTCATTTTGATTATTATCAACTATGACTGGCACGTTGGCTCTTACCTCTCTCCTTTATCCTTTCTCTATTTCTTCAAGGAAGCACCTATGTATTCCAGAGCAGACTTGATGTATCATAATAAATATAAAAAAAAGTCTCTATGAAAAGGAAAAGCAAAAGCTGCCATTGTTGTGGCTCTTTTCAATACCTGTGAACACTCCGGCACTTTCAACTTTTAAGTATTTCAGTCAAGGGTCACTTGGGCCAAACTGTATTTTGGCAGATGAACTGTAGTTTCTGTCAACTGTATCAGGAAGATACAGTTTAAATTTTAACAGATGTGTATCAGTAGGATTCCAGCAGAGAAGTTGTCTAACAGTGGAACAAAGGACTACCACCTTAGGGACAAAACCTTATGCTTCCACTATATGCTAGGAGTTGTTCTGGAAGCTTTACTCATATCAGTGTGTTTAATTCTTTCAACAACAGCTTTGGGAGATCTCTAGTTTTACCACCCCTTTCCTTACAGCTGGGATAACTAGAGTATGAGTTTACATGCTAGAAAGTCCTGATCTTTTATCATAAGCTGAGTTCTGAGGTAAAACATAGGATGAGCAGCTGGATTTCAGATAAAAAAATAAAAACAAAACAAAAAACTTGTAGCACATTACGTGTCACATATCACTTGGAGACATAATTACACTAAAACATTTCTCACATTTATCCGAGACTCAGATTTAAGTGGGCCTCTGCCTTCTTATTTGCTAAATCTGGCAATTCTAAATTAGAAGCAATATTTGAAATGGTCATCAGTACTCAATATTATTAACTTTATTAAGCAGCCAAGCTAAGCTGATTGTACATGTCTCTATCAAAGAAAGTTAAAGGAGATGTGGGGGTGGGGTGGGGAATCTTTTAGCTGAGTCTATAATAAAAATAAAATTCCAGGGGCATCTGGGTGGCTCAGTTGGTTAAGTGTCTGACTCTGGCTCAGGGCATGATCTCATGGTTCATGGGTTCAAGCCCCACATCAGGCTCTGCACTAGTGCATTAGTGATGTAGAAAGTGTTTGGGATTCTCTCTCTCCCCTGTTCTCTCTGCCCCTTCCCCAATTGCACGCTCTCACACTTGCTCTCTCGCTCTCTCGCTCTCTCTCAAAAGAAATAAGCTTAAAAACTTAAATCCCCAAATTCCAGCTATAAAATAAGTCACGGAGGTGAAAAGTACATAACTAGGAAGATAGTAAAAAATAACTAAATAAATATACAAATGGCACAAAACATTTTCTTATAAAAATGTGCCTTTCATTCCCTACTATACAGCCTGAGGCATTTCAGAAGGATCCATATGTTGATACATCAAATCTGTTGAGTGTCACCTGATATACCTAAACCAGAGAAAATCCTACCTGTACGTCGCTACAGTACTCAGTTTGTTTGGATGTGGGGGTGGGGGTGGAAACACAGAATATTCTTTTTTTCTTTTTCAATGCTTATAACCTGAAGCCTGTTCTAACAGCAACGTGAATATTCTAGCTGAGGCAGAGATGAACATAATAATACAGGAAAATACCACTTTACCAATGTATTCCTGAAAAAGTCCTTGTCAATCATATTCAGTAAAGGGAATCTAAAATAATGCTTACCATGGTAGGAGCAGGCAGTGGGTTTAACATGCCTGGGACAAATAATGAAATAGGTGTAGGGTGAGACTAATAAAATTTTCAAATCTGAGGCACCTTGGAATAAGTGCTTCCAGAGACTGGTAATAACATTTAAACTCTTCTTCTCTCTTTCAGGTTCTGTTGCCTGAGTAGGGCCATGAGTTATTGCCAAAGAGCTACTATCTACGCTCAGCTCAAGCACAGCATGTGCCCAATCGCCATTCATCAAGAGCTTCAAAACAATGTGTTTATCTTTTGACTTGTTGTGAATATTAATAAATTAAAGTCTTTAAGCTGTCTAGAAAGAAGTAGGAAACAACTGCCACGAGCTTGGGTGCAGATGATGTATTTACATACATTAAAGAAGTACCATTAACAGTAATTAATGGTGCTTTTACATCTCAAAATGCATTGCAATTGACTGTCAATTTGTTTTGGAGGTGTCTGCAATCATAAAATAAATATCATTCTAAATGGATACTTAGCAATATTTAATAATTTTAAACTCCAGTGTGCTACTTAATGCTTTGGCAACAACACACTGCTTTATGAAGACAGTATTTTAAATTTAGAATTTTTATCGAACTTTATTAAAGTTAATGAGACCGCAGTGCTTACATTCAACCTCAACTTAGAATGTTTATAAAGGTCACGAAGGCTAACTTAAAAATTTGTATTTTGGAAAAAGCAAATTTAGTCAGTTAATGACTACGCAATTAAAACATAATTCCTCTACTTTCTAAAGGAACCCGTATTTAGCACCGTGGTATGTCTTCATGAGAGATTTTATAAAAGAAAGGTTTAGGACTTAACACTGTTAAGAGACTGAATAGACACAAATGTAGAGGGGAATTTCATTAACTCCTGATTCTCTTGTGGACTTAGTCTGACTTGTGATTAGAGCTAGAATACACAGCACCTGCAAACTATCATAAAGAATACATCAAGTGAACTTCCAAAGAAGTTAAAAGTAGAAAATGCATCTCCTCTAAGTTAACACAGTCTTCAATAGTTCACTGATGACTTAAGTCCCATTTTTCTTGAGACAACTACAAGTAAAATAGGAAATATATTTGCTTTAAAGTTGCCAAGGCTGTGTGCAATAGAAATTTGGAGCGGGGGCGCCTGGGTGGCTCAGTTGGTTAAGCCTCCTACTTTGGCTCAGGTCATGATCTCACTGCTCATAACTTGGAACCCAGCATCGGGCTCTATGCTGACAGCTCCGAACCTGGAGACTGCTTCAGATGCTGTCTCTCCGTCTCTCTTTCTCTGCCCTCCTCCATTGTGCACCATCTCTCTCTCTCTCTCTCTCTCAAAAATAAACAAACATAAAAAAAAAAGGAATTTGGAGATAAACTACTTACCCCAGTCTACAGCCTTTCTGTGAAGGATAGCCCTGGTAAAAGCAGATCTAGGAGGAATCTCAATAGGAGTTAACAAGGTGTCGTTGGCAAAGTCCCCAGACCGAGACTTTCCTCAGATCCTTTTTCTTTCAGTCCAGTTTACTGCTGCTAACAACTGTTCAACCCTTTGATAGTAGCTCTTCATAATAATTCCGCACACCAATTCATGTGCAAAAGTAATTCAGTTTCTTTGTACTGTTCACAGTATTGGAAGAGAGTTTATAAGGCAATAATTCTAAATATAAAACAAACAAATGTTACATTTTACAAATTTAAGGAAATATGTAGGAGGAGTACTAAACACATTTGGCATGTTTAAAAATATACTTGGTGCTTGTCAGCTCTCATAGAGTACAGACATATTGTTTGTATTATCAATAATAACACGCAAATAATGGAGAATTGATCACTAGAGTATCTGCCTTTCTCCTGATCACAACAGTAACACTTTCATGCTGCATCTGCTTTGTGATTAGGCAAAAATCTGACACATGAATCCTCAGAAGGCAAAGCCAGTCATCTGTAGGTGTTCTTAAAGAATTCCAAATCAAAGGGCGCCTGTGTGGCTCAGTTGGTTAACCATTCGACTTCAGCTCAGGTCATGATCTTGCCACTCCAGGGTTCAAGCCCAGCCTTGGGCTCTTTGCTGGTCGCTCAGAGCCTGGAACCTGTTTCAGATTATGTGTCTCCCTCTCTCTGTCTCTGCTCCTCCCTGACTCACGCTCTCTCCCTCTTTCTAAAATAAACAAACATTAAAAAAAATTTAAAACAGGGGCACCTGGGTGGCTTAGTTGGTTAAGCGTCCGACTTTCGCTTAGGTTATGATCTCACGGTTCGTGGGTTCGAGCCCCGCGTCGGGCTCTGTGCTGACTGCCAGCTCAGAGTCTGGAGCCTATTACAGAATCTGTATCTCCCTCTCTCTCTGACCCTCCCCTGCTCACACTATCTCTCTCGTTCTCCTAGAAATAAATAAAAATATTTAAAAAAAAAAATTAAAACAAAAGAATCCCAAATCAGGAAACCCGTCCCCTTTTGGCCTTGAATACTCCTTCTTTCCCACACAACAAAGATGAGAGCTTAAGGAGAAATTATTGGTCTACCTGAGTAATTAAATGCACACATGATGACTTTAATAAGGCTCTCATCTCAGAGCTAAGGAACCAAGAGAGGACTGTGTCTCCAATAAAGTATCGACTCAAAAAATTCTTACTTCCTTAACAGAGGGTCTGATCTTTAAAATCAATAAACTCACCAGCCACACACCATTTTGTCATCTGACCTTTGATTTCTGTTATCTGCAGTCCCTAATTCCAAAAGACAAAATTCACAAGAATGCATCTAGTATCTCATCTGCTCAAAGCAAACCAGTGAGATAATACCCATGCATATGCAGGGGAGGGGAACAGGGCAAGGGGTGAAACTGGTGAAAACAGGTGACGGGGATTAAGGAGGGCACTTGTGACCAGCACCTGGTGTGGTATGGAAGTGTTGAATCACTGTGTTGTATACCTGAAACTAATATTAACCTGTATGTAACTAACTAGAATTTAAATAATGACTTAAATAAAATCGGAAACATTTAAAATTCATTCTCATGGATACAGGAAAGCATGACCTCCAGGAAGGACTGAATGTCATTCTTCGATTTTTCCCATCAAGGAAAATCTACTCTGGCATGTGTTTTATGGCACTTATCTGTACACTGAGGACATTTTAAAATTGACACGGACTACAAGCATCATGGATCTTTGCATCTGTAAAATCAGGCAGTTTATAGAACAGCAGGGCAAATATATTATGAGTCACACTGTTGTTTTGTTCCCAGGGGGAAGGGGCATTTTTCCAAGTACTCCACTACCAACCTGTTCCTAGGGTCAGCTAAACTGGATGTAGTTTTGGACAAATACTGTGCCAGGGTTGGTTTCCTCCCATGTTAATTCCTGGAGGTTATATGCTAGCTGCGTCCAGACTCTTAGGCAATGCAAAAGTCAATCCAAGGAGAAAAGGTGGACACATTGTTATTTTCAAGACACATGCAGGTCCAGCACATAATACGATCATTACCTAAGAAGACAATAGTGGCCGTTTACTAAGGAAGCACTATGTTGTCAATACTATGCATGGTGCTTTAACACGTCACCCCACGGTATCCTCACAACATCGTATTGAGTTAAAAAGTATTGGCAACACTACTTCCCAGATGACAAAAATAAGGGCACAATAATTACCTTGCCCAAAGTCATTGGGAGTTGAAGGCAAATTCATCTGTTTACTGAACTCATGCTGTTCATCACCACAGTGCCAGCCAGCTGTGTACAGAGTCAGACTTGAGTTAGTCCCAGCTCAATCTTTTACTATAACTCTGGGCAACTTGACTTCACAAAGCCTCAGCTTCCTCGTGTGTAGTGTGTGGTTTATAGTATACCTTCCTTACAAGCACCTCAAGAAATTATCTTAAGGTGGGAAACAGGCAAAGGAGATGTCTGGATTCCAGAGTGTCCCCACTGCCGGGTTGGCCTTCCGTGTACAAGAAGGTTTTACAATTCTGATGGGAGCCAGTGACTTGTGTGAGCTCTTATGGAGACTACCCTGCCGTATATCTAACCCAACAACCTAACAAACTGCATGTATCTATAAAATCTCAAATGATCTTTGGACTGACTTTAACATCTTACTAGGTCCCTCATCAATTAATGAGCTAAATAAGCTATTGAGCCATGTTTGTTTTCTATTTGTACAAGAGTCATTAATTTATCTTTCTGCAAATTGTTTTTAATTTAACACTGGATTGTTTTGAGAATTAAGTGAGATGATGCATAATGCATGTTCTGTTTAGAGCCTGTCACATATAATTCAATAAATGTTACCCATTACATCATTGTTATGAGCATGTCAATAATTACCACCATTATCATACCACTTAAAATTTTTAATGTTAGCGATGGTTTGTTTACTTACATTAAAATATTAACAAGAAAGAATAATCACTAGTTCTGAAAACAGTTCCAAATTCCACGCTGCTAACCACAGCTGACACCACTTTAACATCTGGCCTTGAGAATGGTTATCTTGCAAATCACATACTCGGTACAGAAATGAGAGTTTTCAAAAGATCCACTTTCCACACACAGAAGCTTGTGCATCAGCTGGGCTGCCATCAAGTCTGCTAAACAGGGTTCATTAGAGTGATAATTGACAGTTGTTTCCTTTTCTAAGTGATTGCTCTGTAGTTCCATTATGTTCTGTCAAGGAAGTGCTAGTAATTAATTAACAATAAACTAAACACTAACTTTGCTTGCAGTGAAGGTTTGAAACCATTTATCTTGAGGGTGTGGAGATGTGGCAGGGAGAGAGGAAATCCACCGCCCAGGTCCATGAAGCACTGTAAGAAGATGTCACTATAGGGATGGGTAGGGATGGACAGAGCCCTCTGGGAAGGTCAGAGAGACTTCCACATCTCCTTTTGCAGCTGATATATGGAAAAAACAAAACGGAAGTAATCTCAAACCCAAAGTCCAAAAATATATGGTCGATGTTTTTTTAGAAAGACACTTTAAACACTAAAAAACAAAATAAGAATACATAAGATATTCATAAGGTAATGAACTTTTTTTTTTTAATTTCAAAGTGCATGGAAGGTGAGCAGTCAGGAAAATGAGAGTGCTCTTTGCATTCCTACCAAAATACTCTAGAACTCTCCTTTTTAAAAAATAATATGTAAAGTCTAAAAAATAAAAAATAAATAACATGTAAAGTCTAAATTGAGGCTTTTTGTGAAAATGCAGCCTTAGGCCAAGGATTGAGCCCTCTTGCCTCAGCCCGCAGACCCTGAGATCTGATTTTTCACTAAATCATCCGATATCCTGTGCCTCAGTTGCTGGTCTCCTTTCCTGCCTACTTTGTTCTTCCCGAACCATTAGGGGCTTCATCCTACAGACTCCCCATTTCTCTCCATCCTCTTCTATCAGCTCAAACTGCCCTTCCAGCCACAATGGTCTCTTGGCCCCATGGACTCTCGCTGTGCATTACTAAATGTAATTTTTTGAATGCACTTAATCACATAAACTTTTAGTCAGTTTCACATTCAAGTGTCTCACCTCATCAATAAGACTGCAACTCTTTGAGGGCAAGGACATAGTTTTGAAAGGCAATTAACAATTCCTGAGTGCCACTGCTTTGGAATCTGGTCATGCAGGCACTTCGTGGAGCAGACTAGCAAGCAACACCTTTGTGTAGTCCCCCAGCATTCTCCTGCCACGGGCAAAGACTGTAGCTTTGTAAGTTTTGTTTTTAATTTTTTAAAAATGTTTGTTTATTTTTGAGAGACAGAGGGAGACAGAGCATGAGCAGGGGAGGGACAGAGAGAGAGGGAAACATAGAATCCGAAGCAGGCTCCAGGCTCTGAGCTAGCTGTCAGCACAGAGTCCGATGTGGGGCTCGAACCCACAAACTGTGAGATAATGGCCTGAGCTGAAGTCAGAAGCTTAAATGACTGAGCCACCCAGGCGCCCCACTTTTTTAAAGTTTTTAAAGGTGTTTTGTGGGTTTCTGACTTCAGCAGAGCCCCAATCCCATCATTTAAAGGCTCCAAAATTCCTGGTATGTCCCAACCTCTGCCAGTATCCGAGTCCCTACCCTCTGGTGTTTTTCAAAAGAGGATCCTGATATGTTCTTCAAAATTAAAAGAGTGATGCTCTCTCAGAGAGACTGGCTCTCAGAGAGGTGAGGATTTAGTTAACTGGAACACGAAATAGCACAAGAACTGGGTAAAAGGTCTTTAGTGGAGGTCAAAGTCAGCTAAAGGCCAAGTGAGAAAGACAAATGTAACCAAAGGAACCAGCTAATCAGTAATAAATTCAGGCACTGGATCAGGAGTCAGTTGATAGAAAGGGAACAGAGCAAAATGTCCAGAGACAAGGGCATGGGCTGCAGTTCCTTTACGTCCCTCCTGTCGGCTCCTGAGAGTTCACAGCTCTGAGAAAACTGGAGAATACTGGAGCCTCCGGTTCCCGTGAACTTGGCTTTCAATGGGCACAACCCCCAAGGCAAAACAAAGCAAAACAAAGCACTCTAACACTTTTACAAAGCACTCTAACACTTTTTAATTGAAAGAAAAAATATTTTCAATATGGAACTAATTTCAAACTTACCAACAAGTCCTAAGAATGAGAAGAGTAGAGTACAGGAAACACCTGTGCGCACACTATTAGTATTTCCCCCACCTGCTTATCATTGGCACTCTCCCCCTTACACTCTTCATTTCCTGCTCTTATCTTGAAGATAAGTTGCATTCAACATGTATTTTTTTAAGGAAAAGACATTCTGGAGGTGGTCCAAGATGGTGTCACAGGAAGACCCTGAACTCACCTTTTCCCACAGACATACCAAATCCTTCCCCCAACCCCACCACTGCATATACACCAATTCCTCCTGAAGAAGAACTGAGGGCCGAATGACCATCTTCCACAAGAGAGAAAGGCAGGACCCTAGGAGACATGGTAATGAAGAGAACCCCACCTGGGATATTATGACCTGCAGCAGGGCTATCTCTGGGGGGGCCTCTGCACAGACTCACTCACCCGGGGGCACAGAGAAAAATCAGTGGGTTAAAAGCCAACTAGACTAGAAGTGAAGGAAACCCATTTACTAACCTTCAAGTGTCCTCCAAACATGGGGGACTGCCGGAACTCTCTGCTGAGTCGAAGGGACTGACTGGCAAGCACCACTTGTTTACATTCCTCTCCACCTTGGCAGTACAGAGGAGAGCACTGTCTAGACACTCTAGCGGGCACCCTAGGGCCACCACAGTGAGTCCCAAGCCCCTAGCCCATCCCAGCTCCAGCTGTCCCTCCAGGGTGGCCTGTAGCACCCCAACACCTCTAGCCCATGCCTTCTGCTGCTCTAGCTCTGGCCATTCCACCAGACTTATGATTTCACTTATACATGGAATCTAAAAACAAACAAAATCAAACTGAAACAGACTGGTAGATACAGGATAGATGGACACTGGTTACAAGAAGGGAGGGGTTGGGAAGGCAGATAAAATAGGTGAAAGGGATTAAGAGGTACAAACTTCCAATTATGCAATAAATAAGTCACTGGGATATAATGTACAGCATAGAGAATATAGTCAATAATATTCTATTAAATTTGCATAGTGGCAGATAGTAACTACACTAATCATAGGGATCATTTTGAAATATATAGAAGATATTCTATGTCAGTTATACTTCAATTTTAAAAAGGATATTCTCTCTAATCAACACAGTACAGTAAGCATTTCAGTAAATGTAACATTTGTCAGTATTTTATCTAATCCACTATCTTCCCTTTCCCAATTTTATCAATTAACCCAAGGATTCCCCTGATGGCATTCCCTCCTCCAGTTTAAGATCCAATGTAAAAGGAAATAATCAACAAAAGACAACCTACTGAATGGGAGTAGATATTTGCAAATGACATATCCAATAAAGGGGCAGTATCCAAAATACACAAAAAACATAAAAACACATATCCAAAAAAACAAAACAATTAAAAAATGGGCAGAAGACATGAACAGACATTTCTCCAAAAAGGACATCCGGATGGCCAATGGACACATGAAAAGATGCTCATCATCACTCATCATCAGGAAAATGCAAATCAAAATCACAATGAGATATCACTTCATACCTGTCAAAATGGCTGAAATCAACAACACAAGAAACAACAGGTGCTGGTCAAGATATGGAGAAAAAGGAATTCTTATGCACCATTGGTGGGAATGCAAACTGGTGCATCCACTGTGGAAAACAGTATGGAGGTTTCTCAGAAAGTGAAAAATAGAACCATTTCATGATCCACTAATTGCACCACTGGGTATTCACTCAAAGAATACAAGAACATTAATTCAAAGGGATACATGCACCCATGTATTTATAGCAGCAACAGTGACAGTATGTAAGACATGGGAGTAGCCCCTGTGTCCATCAACTGATGAATGGATGAAGATGTGTTTTATATGTATATATAATAGAATATTATTTACCCATGAAAAAGAATGAAATTTTGCCATTTGCAGTGACATGATTGGAGCTACAGAATACAATGCTAAGCTAAAGCTAAGTAAGTTAGAGAAACATAAAAACCATATTTCACCCATATGTGGAATTTAAGAAAAAGACAAAGGGAAACAAATCAGAGAGAGAGAGAGAGAGAGAGAGAGAGAGACAAATCAAGAAACACTCTTAACATAGAGAACACACTAATGGCTTCCAGAGGGGAGCTGGGTGGGGGGATGAGTGAAATAGGAGATGAGGATTAAGGAGTGTACTTGTTAAGATAAGCACAAGGTGATGCATGGAAGTGCTGAATCGCTACATTAGACAGCTGAAACTAATAAAACATTGTATGTTAACTAACTGGAATTGAAACATAAACTTAAAAAAAGAAAAGATCCAGGATAAGAGCTTATTTAGCGTTCATGTCTTAAATATGGTTTAATCTCCAACATTTGTCTTTCTTAGTTTTTCTGTTTAATGAAGCATTTCCATCCCATCCCCACTCCCACCCACCACCCACATGTTTGTTTGCTTTTAAATAAAACTATTCCTTAGATGGGGTTTCTCTGATGTGTGTTGGAGATGAGGTTCATGTTATGTATGCCTGACTGACCACTGTATTGATCAAGTTTCAGCCTTCCTGGGACATCACTCTGGGAGGCACACGGTATCTGTTGCTCCTCATGGGTGAAGTCAGTCATTATCATTGGTCAAGATCTTGTCAGGTTTCTCCACTGTACATTTACCATTTTCCTCAACAGAAGACTGCTTAATATTCTGACTGTGTATTCAACAGGAAAAAGAGTTTGCTATGTTTTCCTTACATACTGACACAGTATGCGCATTTTTAAAAGCTTACAGTGTGTTTTGTTTGTTTTAAATAATAACACATGCACACAGTTTTTCACTTCCTGTTGTCTACCACTCTTGGCTGTAAGCTTTTATTATGCAAAAGCTGTGGTGTGGGAGCCAATGTTTGTCTGTGTTCCTTCAGGCCCTCTCAATGAAACAACACAACCCATACAATCACCAATAAACATGCCCTTTCTTAAATGCGGTCCAGCGGTGGATTTTCACATTTCAAAGAGCATCTCAGGCTGTTCAAGCTGAGAGACATTTGAAATCAATTGGTCCAACCCATTCGTTTTTACAGTGGAAAACCTCAAGGCCTAGGGAGGGAAAAATGACATGCCCAAGGTCACATAAACACAACAGTTGTTTAGAAACAATTATAAAATCAATTCAGAAGGCCATGACGGCCATGTTTTAAATTGAAATACAATTAAAAAAAAATCTGAGCAGTTAGCATAAAGCAAGGATAAATATTGCTTAGTGAAACTTTTGCTTTAATTACAAGTGTTTACAAGTGTGTATGCTCCCCTCTACTGGGTAATCACATGAAATATATTTCTTACTGAAGGTCATGCTTAAAAACCAGTAGAACCTAGGTCTGTCAACTTCAAAAACAGGAGTCATTCTACCACAAAGGTGCTGCTTAAGCTTTAGTGTGAAAACAAAGGTTGAAATGTAGGTTCTGATTCAACAGGTCTGGGATGGGATCTGAGATTGCATGAGTTGAACAAATTTGTTTGTGGGTGTTAGCTTGTGGGCACCTTTGAGAGCCTGATGAAAACACTATCTCAGTTTAGTAGTTTACTGGGAAGGATATCTATATAAAGTAATTATCAAATGTATATTTGTTTTCATTTGTTAACAATTTGATATACACTAATTCTTGAAAAATTGAAATTAAACCAAACAAAAACCTTCCATAGAGAATCAGCTCAACTGATAGCAGAAAAAAATGTGCTAATGGTGATAGTTATTAGAATATTGGGGGCGGCTGGGTGGCTCAGCCAGTTAAGCATCTGACTCTTGGTTTCTGCTCGGGTCATGATCTTACAGTTTGTGAGTTTGAGTCCCACATTGGGCTCCACACTGATAGGCTGGAGTCTGCTTGGGATTCTCTCCGTCTCTCTCTTTCTCTCTCTCTGCTCCTCCTCTGCTTGAGCTCTCTCTCAAAATAAATAAATAAACTTAAAAAAATAACATTGGGATTTCCTGATATTCATGAAATGCCACGCATAGGACCCAATCAATAATCATGCAGGCTGGGATTATTTCCCCCAAATTATAGAGGAGCACACAGATTCAAGCATCTTACTTTGCCCAAGGTCATACTGCTTGCAAGTGGAGGGCCAAATATTAGAATCCCGTTGATTCCTAAGGTCATGTTCTATTATACTCACTACTCACACATGTATATTATTATCACACATATACACATATTTCAGCTACTCCTTTTATATAAATACCTATGTGGATATGCACATTGATACCTTCCTGGACTTCCACTTTTACAAACCGTATTCATGTGAGAGGAAACAAATGCGTCAAAATCGAAGTCTCTAGAATTATGTGCCTTCCCAAGTGGCCCTAGCACCATTTATATTGTCTTAATTAATGGGATCTGTTAAAAACAGTCACATTAGATTAGAGAGACTGAGTTTGAAGGCTGGTGGGAAAGAGTACGAGAGGCAAACAGCGAGTACTCCAAACAAGAGTCCATCATGTACGTCTCAGACTGCATGGGGTGTATTTAGTTCAAACCCTGCTACTTTATACAAATAGGTTGTCATGTAAAGTGCAAACAACTCTCTTTTGACAAAGTGAAACCGCTATGGTACCGGGTTGAC
Source organism: Hyaena hyaena (assembly GCF_003009895.1). Taxonomy (NCBI): domain Eukaryota; kingdom Metazoa; phylum Chordata; class Mammalia; order Carnivora; family Hyaenidae; genus Hyaena; species Hyaena hyaena. Next base: position 300,945 of record NW_024081173.1, read on the forward strand.
GGCTTTATATACCGCAAAGCTCTTTCAGTGACAAATGAAAGCAGTGACTTGAAATTATGGCGATATGGAATTACTGCATAAATCCTTTCTGGTTCTCAAGGGGAGCAAAAGGGTAGCATTTCACAATTAATTAAAAAGAAAATCTGAGAGGATGAGGTTAGATTTTTCTGGTCTTGACTCTGTAAAACAGACTTTGAAGTTACTGGTACAAAATTGAGAAATGGCCCTGAAAACTTCTTCAAATGAAATGTACAATGTTATTTAAAGATCTGGCTGAAGTGTAGCTCCTGACCCAAATTATGCCAGGCATGGGTGCAACAATTATCTTTGCTGGAGATGCTCGGTGCGCTGACATGGAAGCCTTTTGATACGTTTGATAATGCAGCTTTTTGCGTCCACACACTGCTTGTCCAAGCTGTCTCTGTCAGTAGCAAGTTCGAATGAAGCCCAATAGTTTGAAATGCTCTGTTTTGTTTGGTTTGGTTTTTTTGCCAGCTTTATTCAGCTAGAATCAACATTTCCAGTCAATCATGTCTAAACCCTCCCTGCATTAATTCAGCTGACCTGCTCTCATCTCCAAAAAGGATTTTTACCAAGAGGCCTGTTGGGCAACATATTTCTGATAGATGATTAATAGGAGATATAGGATTTCTTTTTTAAAAAATCATACTTTGACTTTAAGAGGGCAAATTCATTATCCATAAATCAAAAGGAGCACAGGATTTCAGTTTTATCAAAAGCCTTATCTGACTTCATTCTGACAGTTCACTCTAGGCTGTAAATGATTAAATAAAAGTCTAAGTTCACCCAAGCTTGGGCTAAAAAAAAAAAAAAAAAAAAAAAAAAGAGAGAGAAAAGAAAACCCTCAAAGCCCAGAAACTTCAAAAAAAGTAAGAAAAAGTCACAGAATTTTCAACCTCAGAAAGAAATGGAGAGAAGATGGATTATCTACTGGAAATGGACTTCAAGTGGAGGGTCTCTTCAGTTGGCTTTGCTTTTCAGAACTAGATTCAAATCTTACACTACCCTCCAGGTGCCTGGCTGGCTCAGTCTGTAGAGCATGTGACTCTTAATCTTGGGGTCATGCATTTGAGCCGCATGTTGGGCATAAAGATCACAAAAAAAGTAACTACTAAATAACCTTTAAAAAATAAAATTAAATACGTTATTAAATTAAAAAATAAAAACAATCTTACACTACCTTCCAATAGAGAAAAATGTTTTGAGAGTATTGCTACTGATTTTTCCTTCTTTTTTTTTTTTTTTTTTGCTTTTATAGTTTATTGTCAAGTTCGTTTCCATATAACACCCAGTGCTCATCCCAAGTGCCCTCCCTCCATGCCCATCAACCCCCCTTCCCCTCTTTCCCACCCCCTTCAGGCTTCAGTTTGTTCTCAGTATTCAAGAGCCTCTCATGGTTTGATTCCCTCCCTCTCCCCAACTATTTTTTCCCCTTCCCCTCCCTTGTGGTCCTCTGTTAAGTTTTTTCTGATCCACTTATAAGTGAAAACATATGGTATTCATTTTTACTTCTTTAAAAGAAATTTAATTGGTGACACACACACACGCACGCACATTACAGATGGCCACATATCTCTATCATCCCTTCCACTGAGAGGTGGGGTCTGTGTCCCCCTGTCCTGGAGTCTGGTGGGCTCAGTAAGTATTTTCACCAACAGAATTCCACAGAACCAACTATGCTCAGGTCTTAAGAAATTGGTGTTTCTACCTACCAAAACACTTGCTCCTAAAGGCATGGATTTCTCTAAAGAAGAAATTTGACTATTTCAAGGCCAACATTTTACAAGGAAAGCCAACAGAGCCCTGTGGAGAGGAAGAGAGACGTTCAACTCACTTGTAGTCATATGAGTCATCCCAGCTGAGGACCCAGACATGATTAAACTGGGATAAGCCCGTCATCCCTGCCATGCCCTGTGTGAAACTTGGACTCACAACATTGTGAATCTAATAACAACATATTGTTTTCAGCTGTTCTATTTTTGAGAGCTTTATTACACAATAGGTGCCTCGAACATATAAAACGGGATAATCTTAAGTGTACCGCTCTGCATTTTTGCATATGTATTCCCATATGTAACCACCGCACAAAAAGCACACACACAAAACCACATACACCCATCCACAGAGATAACCAATCTTCTAGCTTCTATCATCACAGGACAATTTTGCCAATTCTTGAATTTTATAATACTGCACATTATACAACATATACTCTTTCATTCAACTGTCCCTGAGATTCATTAGTATTGTAGTGCAAGTCAATAGGTGGTATATATTTACTGCTGTGAAGTATTCATTATATGTCTATTACATTAAGTCAATCAGTGGTTGAGGGATGTTTGGACTGCTTCTACCATGGGGATTTTATAAATAAATAAATCTATTATGGACATTCTCATACACTCTTTTGGTGGGAAATGCACTCATTGCTCTGGGTATAAACCTAAGAGCAGGATTGCTAGATCATGGGCTAGAGCATATGTTGACCCAATTATTAGTTCCGATTCTGACTACTTATGGAACTATCCATCAGGGTTATGACACACGTACATTTTCTCTACATAGAACTAACAAAAACTGAGAAATAATCATGCCAAACATTAAAAGATATTTATGATTTGTCCTTCCATATTTGACCTTTCCTGACTAACTGCACAATAGTATTGTTCTCAACAATGTCTACTGTCATGAAAATGACACTGTTCTTGGAAAAATCCTATCAGGCAAAGTCAACCTCTAAAATAGTACTGTAATAAATATGCAGAAATGTCACTTTTTGCATTAGCCCAAAGGTTTTGTATAGCTTAAGGATATGTGCAGTAAGCTAACTATAAAAATAGAAACTTGACAGTGGGGATGTATGTGTGTGTCAAAATAATATTACTCTTTCTGGAAGTATGGCAGAAAAAATGACACTACATCCACCAGCATGATTTTTATAGATCTGCCTCTTTGCCAGATGTCACCTTTTATAAACTGCTTTATAAAAACATGACAGTATAAGTGCAATAGTGTGTTTACTGCTTGATAAACTTTAGTAATAAACTTAGGATCGGTTGAAAATTAAAGCCTTAGAGCCTATTCATTAAGCATTTAGGACAAGTGAATAAGCAAAAAATGCAAACTATTAAAATGCTCAATGTCTGCAGATCAAGCTACTGGCAGCCAGCACTATTCCTCTGTTGGTGTGTCTTCTGGGAATATCTCCCAGTTTCCTTGTCAGTGAGCTAAATGCATTACAGCCGCATCTAAAGGATGCCGTTTGCATCGCTACTAAGTTGAGTGAAATCAAGAACCTTACAATTGCCACAGGCTCGCTGAGTGAGAATAAGCCTTTTTCAAAAGTGTTCTGTAATTTAGCACAGCATATTTACATATGGCAAACAGTGGTTCCAAAAACCATTTTTCTGAAGAGACTTGAAAAGACTTTAAGGAATATCCTAAAATAATTTCATAGCACATGATCACTATTTTCACTATTGATGGACCATATATAGCAATGTTTCTTGAAGTATAGCCTCAAGAGTTTTGGATTATGTGTAGTGCTCGCTAAAACAAGAGGTTCCAGGGTCCACCCTTAATTGATTAAAACAAAATCTCACGGTAAGGGGCCCAAGAACTAATATTTTATTATATAACTCCAAATGATTCTTATTCACCATGAAATATGCAGATCACAGCTGTACAGGAATCTAATAATAAAAAATTTCAGGGCAAGGTATATTGCCCCAGCAGCGTGTCAATTTTAAGCGGATCATATATAATTTTATATCGTAGGATTCAATTTGTTATTTAACTTTATATTTAAGAAAGCCAGTGGCGCCTGGGTGGCTCAGTTCGTTAAGCATCCGACTTCAGCTCAGGTCATGATCTCACAGCTCGTGGGTTTGAGCCCCGCATCGGGCTCTGTGCTGACAGCTAGCTCAGAGACTGGAGCCTGCTTTGGATTCTGTGTCTCCCTCTCTCTCTGACCCTCCCCTGCTCACGCTGTCTCTCTCTCTCAGAAATAAATAAAAAACATTAAAAAAAAAAAAAAAAAAAAGAAAGCCAAATAGCTTGTACCAATTTAACTTTTTTGTGATGGGGACAAATGAAGACCTACCAAAACAAAGTCTAGTTAAGGACTTCTAAAAGACTTATCCCCATAACAAAAGTATATACAACTGAACTTTCCTGAGGAGTCTATTTAACCTGGGACTGATTCTATTTAACCTGGGACTGACGTGTGTAATCTCTATAACTGATAAACATGAAAAAGAATGACACAATCCCTTTACCTGACTATGTGTTAGAAATCCTCTACTGCTCATCAGATTTTTATTGCTTACTACTCACAATGAATCCCACCCACAGCTAAATGTCATGGAATATTACAGGAGTTAATGATCACAAAGCTACCAACATGCAGTTTGGGTGGGGGTGAAAACACTAATAAAAATATCAAAATAATGTTAAGTTCCCATTAACAAATTATTGCACCAATGTGATAATTAATACCTAAAAGAAACTGTCAGAACCTTCTAGGGGCTATGAAACATTAGTCATGGGAATTACCAGTCCAAGATTCCACTTCAGGCAACTGGGAAAGCTTCACATGTCACAATACAATGCAGTGATAGTGCACTGTAGGACTTTCTGAACTTGAAACACATTGAAAATAAGCACCCTGCCCCCATCACAATAAGGGACAAAGAATGTCTGCCATTTTCCTTATAAGTTAAAAGAACGAACTTGCAGAAAGAAAGTCAAGTTCAATTTCAGGTAGTTTTCTTTTTCTTCTCCACAAGAAATAGCAATGAATCAAGAGTGAAATAGAAATCAGAAAAAAGTGTGGGAAAAGTAGCAAAGAAAGGTGTGGAGATGGGCAAAGGAAATGTTTCTTCACCAAAACCATCATGCTGTTTTTGTTTTGTTTTGTTTTTAAACACCTTAAGGAAACAGAAACAGGTTAAGCAAATTTTATCCAAGTCCCTGGTCCTTTGGGCCTTGTCAATGTACATACGCCTCATCAGAAAGGCCAAGACCACAATTACTGGCATGTGGGGAAGAACATCAGACTTCCAGTGAGCACAACTGTCAGCTAATTTGACTTCAGTGCCCATTAACTGATATTTTAAAAGCTTATGAATCTCTGTATTAATTCCTATCTTTGCTGTAACAAGTTACTATAAGCCTTATAGCTTAAAATAATGCAGATTTATTCTCTTAGAGTTCTGGAGCCCAGAAGTCCAAAGTCAGTTTCAGTGAGCCAAGGTGTGGGCCGGGCTAGTTCCTTCTGGAAGTTCTACAAGGACAATCTGTCTCCGTATCTTTTTCAGCTTTTAGTGGCTGCCTGTATTCCTTGGTTTGTGTCTCCTTTCCCCATCTATAAAGGGCAGCACTCCAATCTCTGACAGTGCCTTCTTTCTGATGCTGCTCTCCCTGCCTCCCTCTTACCGAGATAGTTGTGATTATGTTGGACTCACCCAAGTAACCCAGGATAATTTCCCCATCTCAAGATTCTTAACTTAATCACATCTGCAAAGACCTTTGAGTCATAGAAGTAACAGGAATTGGGACAGATTTCCAGGAATTAGGATGTAGACATATCTGGGGGCCATCTTTCAGCCTACCATGATTTCTCTGAGTTTTCTTTTTAAGACTAATTCATTCATTTGCTTATTTATTCATTTACCTAACCACCCACCCTCCCACGCCCTTTGCTCTACAAGAGTTGGAAGGGGGTTCCCAACCACTATGGCAAAGCAGAATGGTATGCTACAAACCTCCAAAGGATGTGTTGACAAATTCTGATCAATATGTAAAATTGATTTTTGCTGCAACTATGTATACATTCTGACAGGATGATATTTCTCAGGGGGGAAAAAAGACAGTGAGCAGAGGAGGTGATGGAGTACTGTATAGATTGGGATAACTAGCTGCCAGTAAAAGGGCAGAGTCAGTGCTCAACATTAAAGGGAAACTAGAGAAATGTATCAGATTTTCTGGAATGTGCAGAACCGGATTTACGGGAAGATACAGGAATTTGTCTTACGAGCACATAAAAGACCATGGCAAGGACAACAAAAAGCCCAAATCAAAATGCAGCATGGCCACAGGGCGACCAAATGAATAAAGTGGTAACTGTAGAAGCTTCTAGAGATGCTGTGCAAAGCTGTTCCTCTCTGCTAGTGATTGCATTGTAATTAACAGAATTTGTGTGGGGTTGCTGACCTTTGGTTTTTTTCAGGCCAGGATGGACCCCTGGTTCGGGGGATGGAGTCCTCTCCCTATAACCCTATCATGGAGGGGTGGATGCCTATATAAAATAAGATTCTATTAGGAAGGAATTAGCACCCCTTCGTAAGGAATGTGGTGCAGGCCTTCACAGACCAAAGGCAAGCAATGTGCAATGTGGCCCGATCAACTCCTATGTACATATGCATACATCCCCACTGTGCTTGAGGCTCAGCCTTTCTGGGGTTCTTAGCCCACTGAGCATGTGCTGTCATGAATAAAGCTGCTTTCTGGAAAGAAGAGCCTCCGTGTCCCATCTCTCTTTGCATGAATCCTGCTATAAAAATTTCAGGTAATTCACTAAGGAGGTAGACCACAGCATCTCTCCCACAAAATCACAATCACTGGGAGCTCTGTGGGTACCTGGTATTCAAGTGCTCCAGAGTTCGACACCTAACATCTGTACTTCTCCTACACAAGGTCTCCCTTAAGTGACTTTTTCTATATACCATCCAGTCCCTATTTTAAGTTAAACCACTTAAAATAAACTTTTCAAAATCAGTTAAAATCATCCAGCCATTTTTCATATTTTTATGTTGTCTAAATAGAGATGAAAACAATTACACTTTAAGTTTGACCTTAATTTTAATTCTGTTTATTCTTGTACAAGATTCTGGAAGCAAGCCTGTTCACTCAAGGCGAAGAAAGGCTAATGGTGGAAGGGAGTGGAGAGACAGTGGCAGTGTTAGTGTGACTGGGTGGTGGGTAAAGAAAACATTTTCCGGACAAAAGCTTAAAATAAATTTAAGTGCCACACATAAACTCAAAGGAAGCAACAACAAGTGACAAAAATGGCTAACTAGAGAGAAAAAAAATTTTTTTTCTAGTATTTTAATCATGGCGGAGTCTCCAATAAGGAAAGATTTTAACAGCTATACACAAACTATGATGCTTTTTACTGGTGATTTAAATTCAAATGTTAAGCCTTGCCCAATCACTAAAGTGGGACTAATGACTATATATTCTGAATGTTACTTTTGAATAAGGTGGCAATTAGCTTCTGGGAATCAATTTCAGACATTCACATAAATCTCAACAAAAAGGATAAAGTTACCGACCTAAAAATATCCAATCAAATAAAAAGAAATATGCATTTTTATAAATACTATGCTATAAATTTGAAATTACTTCTAACATAAAAGAAAAGATGCATAATCATAATTAGGGAGATATAAATGTGAAATTGAGGAGCGTATTAATATTTTAATCTTTACGATAATTCTTTAAAATTGCCTATACTTTTATATCAGTAAATACTGCCTCAAGGACTCAACTGAAACTCAAATCATAATGATCACCCATTTAACTCATTTATTAAATAAAACATGTTCAATTATACACTAGATCTAATGATACAGCCAGAATCAAGGCAGCACTAGAAAGTTCAGTGAGAATTGGGGAAATTAGTAAAGGTCATTTAACTTGTTATCTTGTGTGATCAGGGAAACCCGAAACATGCTTGTTTTTCTCCTTTCTGCAGGCTCGGGGCTTCCCCAACCAAAAATTATAGTTACCCTATCATTTGCCATGTGGTACCTACCTTGCAGAGAATGGATAGTCAAAATCTCATTTAATCCTTAGAGCATTTTTATTTAGTTTTGATTTTTCTAAACTTATTTTTGAGAGAGAGAAGGGGAGAGAGAGAGAGAGAGAAAGGCAGACTGTGAGCAGGGGAGGCACAGAGAGAGAAAGAGGGAGACACAGAATCCAAAGCAAGCTCAGAGCTGTCAGCACAGAACCTGACGCTGGGCTCGAACTCAGGAACCACGAACGGCAAGATCGTGACCTAAGCCAAAGTCGGACACTTAACCAACTGAGCCACTCAGGCTCCCCAACGCTCTCCCCATTCTAGATATGAAGGATCAAGCTTTGAGAGATCCATTAACTTGTCCAAGGTTACAGAACTAGTAAGTGTCAGAAGAACTCCCAAGCTTATAGGGATATTGCTAGAATCCAAGGACTTCTTATATATAAAAGGACTCCATCTCAACACTGATTCCACATCCACAGAACTTTTGAGAAACAGTCCATACGAATGTGGTAGCTCCAAAACCTTTTCTTATTTACACCTTTCCAGGGAAGTATGACGCCCTCTGAGTATGCAACACTCCTAGTCTCTATTACCGGAGATCCCAGGGTCTCATAGGACTGAAACTCCCGTGATTTTGTTCGTTTGTTTTTTCAGTAATAGGACTTCATATTGGTATTATAAGCACTGAAATAAAGAGCATGCCTACAAGGTTAAGGTGCATTCTCACACGTTACCACATGTGACATGACATGCACCTGGGCATGGGTGTTAAGGAAAGACTGGTTATAATACTCACTTAAGGTCTGAGGCAACAGGCACGAAAGAAGCTCCAACTTCTTGGAACTTGGAGGCAATTCAAACATTCTATTTCCCAGTCTTATATTACCCAGTGTGTGATTCACAAGCAGTTATGGTCAAAAGAGATACACTGACTTCCAAAATCACTCAGCTAGAAAACAAAGGCGCTAATCGTAATGCAGCTCCTACGATTCCAAATGTAGGGTGTAACTTCTAGCACCTCCCTCCCCTCCCCCACCACCCCCTCCGTGGCCTGCCTCCAGCTTTCTTTCCTTCTAGCCTGCAAGGTGGAACCATTATTTTCCCTTTACCAACCACATGGATAATAAAGAGAGAACAAGAATTTTAGAGCCTGGAGATTCCTACTGGGTAACTTTGAGTACTTCCTGAAGGCAAGATATGTGTTATCTTGTTAGAGAGACCTCAGTAAGTCCCAAAACATCCAGAAAACCAAAAAGCTCAGAGAGGTTATGTGAATTGCCCCAGGTCACACTGCAGGCTGGAAACAAGGCCAGGACCCTGAGGTCTCCAAATACCACCCTGAGAGGCTGAACTCCCTTGGAGTAGTTCTCTACCTACAGTCAAGTTCATAGTTTTGGTCTCATTCTGTGCTTCCTGTACTTTCACTGGGCATCTATTTTCTTTTGTCTGCTCAGTTTGCCCCTTATGTGACTTTGATTTAAATGGAAATGTTCTATCTCTGCCATAACTAGAAAACCGGTATCATCTCCCAGAGATGGACAGTTAACCCCTGATACCTTGAAACAAAAGAGGTATTAAATTCTGTAGAAGGGATCCCTGCCTGAGGCTCGGAGCCTGGGGCCTGTGCATGACTCTGTTAAAAGGAAACAGCAAGCCTAACAAAGCTTCTCCTTGGCTAGTGAGAAGGGCTTAAAGATGAGAAAGAGAATAACTTCCCAAACTTGCCAGAAATGCCAAGCTTGGTTTCCAAGCTTGCTTTGAGCCATAGAACCATCTGTTCAGATAACTAACATCCACAACGATGCTGCTGACAACAGTTATTTGTATCAGGACATGCCAGGCATCTAAATGCAAGCAAACTTGATACTGACAAATATGAACTCATTTACTCTTCATAACAAACCTGGGATGCACAGAGAGGCTAAGTGACTTGCCCAAGGTCTCACTGCTACTGAGGGATGACCTGGGATTTAATCCCTGGAGATCTGACTGGCATCCCTGCTCCCAGAAAGGACCCACACTGCTTCTTAGTATCTCAGTTATCAGCAGTCAACAACACAGCAGTCTGGTTGAAAAGGGATTAAGGGGCTGACAAATCTGCTTCTTTCCCCTTCCCTAAGAGGTGCTGCTCAACACAGTTATAAACAAATGGCAAGGAAAGGGCAAATGAATCCATTCTATGGCCTGGTTTGATTATCTGAAGATAATTCACATTTTACTTCTTGACGTTTTGCTTCATGGTAATCACTTTTAACTCTCTTCTCATTTTTCTTCGCTGATGACATCTTGGTGCACTCCTGTCTTTACTCATGAACACGGGTCATGAAACCAGTACCTCAACACATCAGAAATCCCTTGGTGAGTAAGGTTTTCCCTTTTTTCTTTGCAAACGAGGCATCAGTGAAGTGCCCTTGATGATCATGACCATTCTCGGTATCTATGAATTCACACCAAATGAAGGTGACTAGAGTGTTCCACTGTGTTAAAGAGATCCCTTTTCCCTTAGTTTTAATACTTATCAAAGAACATGCCAGGAGTTTATATCCAGAGTAAAAAAGCAAACTAGTTTCTTCACATTATTTGTGCATGTGTTTTTATAGATGATTAAAGAAAGAAAAACATATGCTGGAAATGTAGATGTTGCATATTTTATAATTATATCTTATTGCATTCTGTTAAGTGGCCAGAGGGTTTTCAGATAGCAAAAGATGCTTCCAAATTAAATTATTATTATTAAACCCCTTAAGCCCCATATTCACTTTAGACTGTCACTAGAAATGTTTGATAAATTAAATAACATGCAGTATATAAGCATTAGACATAGTTTAATATATTTAAAATAGTTTCCTTACACCATCTTTAAGTGCAACCTGAGACCTGGAATGTTGGAAATACATTTTTCCTTTAGAAAAAGTGTTTTGTTTTAAATCTGTTTTTCAGAAATCTAATTAACGAAAGCTACAGAGCAATAATCTAGCATCAAGGAATGCCTTGAGAGTTGGGTTTAACGCTTACCTCTCTAAATTTATTCGGTTGCTAAAAATGATTTTTTTTACTCTGAGTCTAATAGGATTTGTTGAATAAAATAATGTAGATATGTAGCTAAATTTCCAATGGTAAAAGAAATTTCCAATGTAATAAACCAAACCAAAGGGGAATTAATAACACAGAGTCAAACTACAGTGGCTATTTCAGAACAAAATTGAATCACTGTCCCTTGTCCTGCGAGGGAGGGCATTTATGGGAGCAGTGGGGACCAGGAGGAAGATGAGTCTTACAGGATAATCATGTTATGTTACACTTTTATTGGATGTACTTACATTTTGGACTACACAATTGTTCTTGAAATGTTTCCAAGTGTATGTAATCATCAGCAATGTAATGGCAGGTTTCCACCTAAATGGTGCAATCCAAGGGGGAAGATGCAAATACATCTAGTGTAGGCACTTCCCATCACTTAAAACAGATAAGAACTTGATGATTAGCTAGCAATACATTCACCAACGTCCTCAATCTTACATGTATCCCCACCTCCATCTCAGTAATTGGCAATTACTAGGTATTGACGAAACACAGTGTCACTCCCCAGAATTCTCTGTTTGCCAGGAGCTACCAGTAATACCTAGCACCAACTGAGGATGGAGCTGGAGTAGAACATGTTCTTGCTCTGTGGCCCACACCCTTCTTTGCTAAAGAAGAGGCCAAAGGATCTAAGGGTAACAGACCAAAGGATCACCTCCATGTTTTCCACCAGCTTTATGTTACTCATGGACCCCGATACTTGAAAAACAACCCTCTACTTTACAGATTAAAATTTGACAGAATCAAGTAATGTTAATTACGTAAGTGAAAGAAGACATGAAGTGCAAGACACAGGAAATGAGCACCAGGAAAATGAGGCTGAAGGTCTCCTCTTCACTGAGGACTCCTCACACACATCCCATGTACATCATAGCAATGCCGTCCTCCATCCACCTTTTACTTTTCTCCCTAAAATTTACCACTCTGTAACACATTATCTATTTTATACCTCATCTTCTTTACTGTTTTCTCTATCTCCTACAAGATGTGCTTCACAAGGGAAGGGTTTGGGCTTGTTTCTGTCACTTCTATGTCCCCAGCACTGGATCACGGATGAGGCCTACCTTATTTACAATGGATTCTGAGAATCTAGTCCACTACTCTGTCACCTTTTTCAGGTAAGTGTCAGATGGCAGATGTTATAGGTTTTGTAAGCCGTATATTCCTCTATTAATTATGCCATTGTCAGACAACAGTAGTCATATACAATATGTAAATAAATGGACATGGCTGTTTTCCAATAAATCTTCATGGGCAAAAATTGCCAGAGGGTTGACTTGGCCCAGAGCAGTAGTCTGCCATCATGGACCCAGACCACACCTTGCATATCATAGGTGGTGAATAAATGTTTAAGTTAGCAAATAAATAAATGTGATATCTCTAAGCCAGTGAGCTCTCCTGTTTACCACTTAGATCAAAGAGGACCCTTGCAAAAGGCAGCCATAAACAATCTTTAAGGTAACAGGTATTAAGTGATATCAAAAGCTAAGCACGTAAATAAAACCTACAGTTTGTCCTGAATGATAAGGGATGGTCTCCAAAGAAGGAGAACGCGTTACCAATTGGCCTAAGTTTTTTTCTGGATGAGAATATCTTGTTTGAATGTGACATGTGACCATGGAGAAAATGGAAGAAACCACGGAGAAACAAAGAAGAGCATTTTACTCCTGTTCTATTTACGAGTACCTTTGCACAGCTTGGCAGGGAAAAGTCTCAAGTACTCGGTATACACTACCTTCTTCAGAGGCCAGAGCTTCTCAAAATATTAGAACTACCTGGGAGTTTCTATAAAATGCAGCATCTTAGGACTCACTTCAGATTTACTCCAGGAATCTCCCAAGGGGTAGAGAGCCCAAGAATATAAAAAAAAAAAAATGTAGTTTTTAAGCACACTCGAGTCTAAGACTCACTGTCATATACTGTCTGAATGACCTGTCACTACTATATGAGGGTGCCAGAAGAAACAGAATCCAACTCAGATGGTTCCAATGAAGAGAGAGCAACAAGAGGGTAGTTAACAGAAGAGCAGGCAGGGGAAGGAACCAACAAAGAAAGTGGATGTGCTCAGAGAGTAGCAACAGCAGGAAGCCATGGCATCCCTGTGCCTCAAAGGGCAAAGGAGACCATAGTGATACGAGGGCCCAGTGAAGGCTGGGCATGGAGCACGGAGCCAGGGCAACCAGATAGGATAGCCATTGCCAACTGCAGTGCCCCATAAGGGAAGAAGTAGAAGAACCCCAAAAGCTTCCTACTCCAATCTTCTGATTTCCTGCCTAACTATCCTATTATCAATCCCAGATTCAATCTGTAAAGAAGCCTGGAATCCACAGGACAGAAAGGGCAGAGACTAGACACAGAGTAAGGGTGAAGGGATAAAGACAGGGATGTGGGCGAGAATGGCAGAAAAACCAACACATTGATCAATTATGATCAAAACAAAATCATCCTTGTTTTATATCACAATGGAATATAAACACCTCTAGTTCCATACCTTCTACCAAGTAGATGACAAAAAAGACCACCAGTAATCAGGACATTCCCCATAGGTTCACAATAACCCATCCCAACCCCAAATTCTGTCTTGATTTATGCTGCCGTCTTGTTTACAGGCAGCTTCCTCGCCCAAGTCACAGTCTTCAAAAATTGGAACCAACATCACCCAGAGTCAGCAATAAATGAAAATGGTACCTTTAACTTCAAATTATAAGGTAACACAGTGATGAATAACCATGACATGATTAGTCGATTCAGGACCTCAATGCACAATGGAAGAATCCATCCATTATCTGTTCAACGTAATTCTTTCATCCCAGCAACTTTAAAAACAACGGGGGAAAATTACTGTCCCTTAGTAAAGCCTTTTGAATTTCATGTGCATTTAATTAGGTAACTGCCAGCTCAAGGACGAGAACCATGACAAATAGTTGTTCTTTTCCAATTAGAAGAATAGACTGTTGAAAGAGCAATATTGATGTTACCCACACCTACTTATACAGGAGTTTTGTACTTTTTTTTTTTTTTTCAGTTTAGCTAACCATTTTAAATTTTAATAAAGCTTTTGTGACCATGGTTCTCTTAAGAGTTCTAGCCATTAGCTTTTAAGAAACAGCCAAGAGCAGCCTCTCTGTGTGCAAAAAATACCTGGTTCCTCGCCAGAGGCCCTTGGCCATCCACACCGCTACTGCGATATTTTAACAAGATCATCTTTATAAGCAAAGAGAGAATACGGATCACCAGGCAATGCCTCTACTAATCATAAAAGTGCCCTAACTTAACCTACAGTAATGATCCTAGCCCCGGTGATCAGAGCAGGCAGAGCTCATTTCTTTTTAACTAAGGAACAATCAGAAGGGCACAAAATGGGTCAGGACTTGGGGAGGGGGTTTGATGGATAGTGAGCAGCACAAAGCACAGAACCGTGAGACTATACAGCCCTTCTATCTGCATTCTGGCCTTTTCTCAAAGGCCATCCCAGCTAAGTGGAGCACTAAGAACAAAGCTGTCCAGCCCTACCTGCCATGCTTGCTTCTAGCCAGGCTCTCCCTCCTCTGCCGCCCCCCTGCCCCTCCACACATAGTTGAACAAACTCAGAAGACAGATTTTGTAGCTACTAGTAAACATCTATGTGTTTATATTCATACAGATCTTTACATTTTTTGCATTACATTTGGTAAGTAAACATTCCTACTAGAGATAAGAAACACAAGGGAAAAACTTGGTATGATCAAAATTAAAAATCCATGGTCTCGTGATTTCAAAGATTTTTTTTTAATTTTTTTTAATGTTTTATTTATTTCTAGGAGAGAGAGAGAGAGACAGCGTGAGCAGGGGAGGGCCAGAGAGAGAGGGAGGCACAGACTGAAACAGGCTCCAGGCTCTGAGCTGGCAGTCAGCACAGAGCCCGACGCGGGGCTCGAACCCACGAACCGCGAGATCATGACCTAAGCGAAAGTCGGACGCTTAACCGACTAAGCCACCCAGGCGCCCCCATGGTCTCGTGATTTCAAATAATTATTTACAGCTGATTGTGGTAAGTGAGCCTACTGGATACAGGCTCTGATAATCTTGTCAATATACTTAGCAAACATGGCTGTGGAATGTGACAAAAAAGTATTTCCAGTCTCTAGGTCTTTTTGATAATTCACTCTGTGTTTTACAAACAATCGGGCTCCCAGTTTTCAAAGGGATTCTAAGCACATCACTCAGACTGACAGAGCAAGTATTCCAGACAATTGGTTCCCTGAGGGTCAAGACAGTGATGCTCGATCAGGATTCCAACGGGTCATAAACCCTTCATGGATCTCTCTCAAGTGGGTGGTGATGCCTCCCTAGGGCCGCTCATCATTTGCTGCTACAGTCAAGCACTTGTCATTATAGACAAACACCCCGTCAGTCTTAGGTACTCATCCAATCAAGTCTTACTGCAACCAGGGAAGAGGACCAGTGCTATAAAGAAGTCCAAAGAGAAAAATCAGGCATGCGTGCCTACCCAGGCATGACTGCTCGCTGCACACCTCATTTCTGTATCTGTGCTTGCAGCATGGCCACAGAACTCTGTGCCTGTTTATCTACCATGATCACGGGCATCCAAACCATCCAGGGACCATATACGTCAAAAGCCCTAAAACACCAAACCCATTTCTAGAAATTTATCCTAAGGAAATAATTGGACAAGTGCCTAAAAGATGTATGTACAAGGTTGTTCACTGCTGTGTTCTTTACAGAATCACAAGATTGGAAACACATCAATCTCAGTTTTGCTGTCTGCCGAGTCGGATCGCAAAATCTTATTTACACCTGTTACAATTACATCTTGCCACCTACGACCAGGGGCAGACTAAATATGGCTCTAAGCTAAAGGAACATCACAGTGCTCAGTGCCTTGGAAAAAAGGAAGCCAGTGTTGTACGTATTTTGTTCTTAAACGCTTATTTTTAAGAGAAAGAGTTGGGGCAAAGGGCAGAGAGAGAGGGAGACAAAGGATTCGAAGCGGGCTCTTTGCTGACAGCAGAGAGCCTGATGCAAGGCTCAAACTCATGAACCGTGAGAACATGACCGGAGTCGAAGTCATGCACTTAACCGACTGAACCACTCAGGAGCCCCAGTGTTGTACATATTTTAAAGCAGAATTTCCAGCCCCCAGGCCTGTTCACATGCCTTCCCTGGAAAGGCAGCCAGACCTAAGTTTCATTGTATAAACAAGTCTCCTTATTCAAAACTCTTTTAAGACTTCCTATTACCACTAGGAGCCTCTGAATACCTTAGCATGGATCTGAAGGCCTCTGCATAAGTTTGTTTATTTCTCCAACTCACCAATTGCTACTCCTGACCTCACCTGCACTGTGCTCTAACCATCCTGGATTTCAGGAACTGCTCTTACCCTTAGGTCTTTGCGCACACTGTCCATTCATTCTGCGCAGAGTGCCCTTCCTGACTCAGTGACCCAGCCAAATCCTTCTTATCCTACATTCGTCAGAGGCCTGTCCAGAAATCTCTCTCATTCCTTCCACATGTGGATTCCAGCACCTCTCTCCCATGTTTTTTGGCACCTTACACGATATGTTGTAGCTGACCATTTTCCGATCTGTTTTCTCCACCAGAATGTTAAGCACAGTGAAGGCATGGACTATGGCTTGTTCATTTATTTTTTAGAAGACAAAAAAAAAAAAAAAAAAAAAATTGGGTGGCATTCTCCACTGTCTACTCCCATGTCTGTTCTGAGTTGCTAGGCTTCGGTGATTTCTTTTTCACTCCCAGTTCCTTAATAAAGAAATCTCCACTGAAGTATGTCTAAGAGCCGTGGCTCATGATTCTCCCACAGCATGAAGACATAGCTGTCCTAAATATACATGCCCCACGTCACCTTTTCTGTATATTACATGCCCCCAAATGAGGGGTGGGTCCAAAAAGTTAGGTGCAATGTAGGGCGAGTACATTAGGTTATTTTACAATTCCATAGTGCTTATTAAACATTATACATACATGTGTATGTGTGCGTACACATGTATATATCATATACCAATCTGAGCCCTTTGCATGTATTAAAGCATGAGAATTCACAGCTACCCTAGGAGACATGTCCTATTAATATTCCCATTTTAACAGGAGAGCTTAAAAAAAAATCACCTACAATCTCAAAGCTACTGAATGGCAAAGCCAGACTTTGAACTGTGTGTGCCCTAAAACACCAAGTAATGCTGCCTTTCTAACATACCCTGGGTGATTCAGCCCCTGGGCACAGGGAAAGGAGCCGGTTACAGGAGCATATCTGAGCAGCGGAGCGAAATTTGAGCACATGCTATCATGAGAGAGAACACAGGCGGGGTATCAAATAGGCACAGTGGGACAGAAAGTCACGAAGATGCAAGGCACACGCTAGCTGAACAGCTGCCCGGGTCTCCTCCCCAGAGGGGCGGCCTGAGCTGAGGATGGGTGTTAGTAATCACACTACTTCTGAATCTCAGGTATGCAGCAGAACCTGTGGGAGCCCACAAGAGGCTGGCGCGATGGCAAGGTCACTCGCTGGCTGAGTTTCCTCTTATTGCTATCATTCGGGGGGCTCCCTGGTGTGAAAAGGCAACTGTGTTGGGGAGAACCACTTTTATCAATATAAGACTTTATATATCTAACTTCTATCCCTTGTCCATCCCTCGACTTCCTCCATCTCCAACGCAACCAGGAAAACGCTCTCCAGAAACAAAGATGACAGAAATAAAGTTAGAGACATAGAGATGCTATCGCAGCCGACTCAGAGAAACATTTTACCCTCCCTTATCTCAAAACCTGGCTTCGCCGACACTGTGTCTGCTCATGGATGCCACTTAACAAACGACTTTAAATAAATTGTTCCTAAAGTTTTTAAAGAAAACTTCATTTCCAGGATCCTATGACTGTATTCCAAGGTAATAAAATATAAATGAGAATAAAGAACAAGCTAATAAACTGAATTGAAGGCTGCATTACAATAATAAGGTTTGAGAACCATTTACTAACCACGTGTATCTGACTCTCATGACTTATAACATTGGCTGAATTACTTAACAGGAATGAGAGCTCCCGTATTGCTTCTGTTATCCGATGTAGATGCTTTTTGGAGCTGAACAATGTGACATTTGCTTCAGAGCACTTGTATCTAATCAATACGTAATGCTAAATGTGATTTAAAATCAATTTAATTGTACGCTTGCTCTCTCGTGAGTCAAGGGGGAAACAAAGGTAACATTTGAGATAGGCAACCGTTCAGCTATTTCCCGAAGAAGGTACAGGTCCCTTGCCTCTAATGGAGTCTAAGAGGTAAACACGGTTGTTCCTACTACAAACTTCACATTTGAAAAAAGAATCGTCATCGAACAGCTAGGATGTTGTGACCTAAAAGGTGTATTTGAACTGGAGCTCTTTTACTTCAAACCATTTAACTACTGAAAGTTTTTTCACTTGTTATAAACATTTTCCAAGTTAAAGGAAATTTGAATAGAAAACACATACAACAAATAAGAAATAAAGTACATATATGTAACTACCTAAAGTATTCTATACTTATATATAAGTATAGAATTATACTTATATAATTATAATATATAATATATATTATATATATACTTTAGGTATATACTTCTATACATAAGTATATAGAATACTTTAGTATATAGAATACTTTAGGTATATATGTATATATATATATACTTCTCACTTCAAGTATATTATATCAATTATACACATATACACAGAGCTAACCTTGAGTGTTTTTAATGGTCTGGACTCCATGTTTATTACCCCTAACATCCATTCATCTCACCAGGAGTTACAGAATCCCAACTCTGTGCTAGGTTATATTATTTACTCTAAATAATAATAATAATAATAAAGGCTCAGAGAGATTTTAAAAGCCTAGAATTCAGGATTCAAATATCTGGTAATCCAGTCTAGAAACTCTATATAAAGATGTTTAAACAATTCCAAGATGGCCAGTAAGTTTCACCTACATTTTCATATCTTGTCTTCTTATAAAAATATGTATTAATTAAACACATCGACTATTTGTGATTAACAAAGCCTGTGAATAATATTTCTTCTGCCCATGTTCAAATAACTGTGCAGTTGCAGTATGTTAGAAACAGAATTTTTTAAGTGCCTTTTCTAACATCACCTGAAAATAGCCCTATAGAACACAATCAGGCAGAATCTGCAGAATTAAAAACGTGGATTTGATTTATACAATTGTGAAATAATAAAGCTGTACTGAAAAATATCTAAAGTGCTAGGTGAAGTTAACTGGAATAGAAATATTTTTGTTTCATTAGAATAAAACCAAAGTCAGTTTTGCCTATAAAATAATCTCCAGTTTATAAATTAAAATAAAAAGTAATTCTCAAGAAAATCCCCAATTTTATGACTCCTGTGTTAGAATCAGAAATGTCTTCAGATGTTGTCGCAATTTGAGCAGGAAATCCTGCGTGCACCAAAAGTGTCAAGAGAAATTTTAAGCCAGAAGTATACTTGTAAACATGGATCCCATATTAGCGTATCTTTGTCTTCCCTCTTGATCAAAGTTTCAGAGTAAATTCGTTGATGACAGGTATGTAGCAGATGCCTTGATGATCTCTGCTGGTAACTGATAATGCCTCATTTACCTTCTGGCAAATTACCCTCAAAAGTTCAAATATGGTTTGCTATATGCCTTTGGTAAGGATCAAGAACTGTGCTATCCAATAGGGCATAGCCACTCACCATATGCCACTATGGAGCACCGGATAGGCGGCCAGCCATATCATGGGCTTTAAGTATAAAATACACACCAGATTTTAAAGAGTCATCACAAAAAAAGTAACACCAAGTATCTCATTAACTTTTTATACTGGTCACATATTCAAATATTTCAGATATACGGGGTTGAATAAACAACATTAAAATTAATTTTACCTATTTCTTTTTACTTTCTTTAAATGTGGCTACTAGTAAATTTAAAAATCGCATTTGTGCCTTGTACTTTATTTCTCTTGGGCAGTGCTGGTATAAAGGATAGGGAAAAAAAGAGGATACACTCCTATTTCTAAGAACTTTTTTTAATATGCTAAATTACCAATTACATTTTTTTCAGATGAAACATACACATTTTAACATAGAACATAGGCTGACAGATCTGACAGAAGACATGAGAAATGTGTGCCTTCTATCATAATGATTATTTTTCTAATAACAACAGCTGTTTGCCTGTACAAGCAAGAGACTGTTTTTCCACATACCAGCAAGTACTAGCATTCAATCATGAAAGAAAAATAATTCTCCAAGGCCTTTCCCCACATGCTTTACATCAGCAGCAAGCTGTGCATTCTTATGTACTCTGAAAATCTCAACCAAGTCAGGGCTGCTTCCTGGCTGACTATTTTGTTACTTTTTTCTTAATATGGCAAATACAAAGTGTTCGCACTGGGCTGATTCAGAAGGAAGTGCATCAGTCAAGCCTGTACAAAACCCAACCAAAAGAACAAAGAGAATGGTGAGTGTCCATTCTGCTCTTCTTTGATTACAAAAGAGATTAGAAGGACTATAAAAAATTTTGGTCAAAAGTCAACTGTTAAATATTATAGTCTTGTCTTATGACACTTGAGAACAACTTGAAGTTCTCTTACATATTTTAGGATCTCAGTTCTCACATGTTGTGGTCACAGAGCACCTCACCTGTCAAAAGCTAATTAGATCCGTGCCATCCAGAATGGAAGTCAACAGCCACATGTGGCTAAATTTAAGTTAACTAAAACTGGATATTCAGCTCAACCATTGAAATAACCATATTTCAAGGGTTCAGTAACCACGTGAGGCAACTGGTTTCTACACAGGATAGGGTAGAACATTCCCGTCACTGTAGAACGTTCTGTTGAAGAGCATCATATTAGGTAAGAGAATGCACTAAGATAACAATCTGAGAAAACTTTTAGAAAACAGAGAAGTGAGTAGGGTAATGACAAGTATGTATTTGGAAAGCAAACTAAGGGAATGCTTTAAAGCAAAACAAATCACACCCTTGCAGGGACAGTCTGTCAAACTAAACAAAAGAAACTTTTCGTTGTTAGGTACGCTTGCAGATGTAGACAGTAAAATAGGTGGAAAGTTGTTTTCTGTATACTGGTTTGATCCTTTCCTTAGCCACACACAGACTACACCTCAAGCAAAAAGTCAGTCAGATCTAAGTTATAGTTTTGTGTTTCTACAACAGAAGCTAGGCTCTCTGACATCCTTTCTGGGCTAAGTTCGCATTAGAGACATTGGCTCTTGCCTTAATGTGCTAGATTATGGTGCTCTATGTTAGAGAACCCTTTATTTATTTATTTTCAAACTGAAGTGCAGCTGACGAGAAAATAAATACTTTTTAATCTAAGGGTAGAGGAAAAAATCACAATATATGCATTTTCTATTTCTTCTCACCCACTTGGAAGAGAGAAAGTACACAAGGGGAGTTCAAATAGTCCAAAGATGGCTAAAAGCCCACCTCCAGAATCCCAAGAAATGATTTTTGTGACTTCACTCCTCTCTAGTCAGGTGTGCATATACTCTGCCTGAGTATCCTCATCTGAAAAGCCTAAATGAGATCATGCCTGAACAACTCTTGGGGGCACACGATTTTTGGACTAAAGGAATTCTTGACCAATGCAACCATTTTTCCTCTGATGCTAATCATAAATTAAAAAAAAAAAAAGCATAGCACATTTTGTCAGAGTAAATACAGAAAGAATAACTTAAATGACAATGCTACAAAACCATGGCAAAGACAAATAAATAAACAAAAAACTGCCCTGTCCCTACAGGCTGCCTGCATGGTGCAGAGGCTCCTAACATTGTACTGTACACAGCACACTGAGTGCCCTAAAAAGTTGGGTCTTGGTACTGAAAGAGAGCGCCAAAATGAATCGGACATGTTCAAAGCATCCTTGGGAAGCCACATAAAAGGATCACTCGGCATTTCCTCCAGGTCCAGGGACAGTAAGGATGGAACGAGGAGAGAGCATGAGAGACTAGAATGTCTGAAGTCTCTGTAATGAAAACAATCTGCAGTGTTGGGCACCGACTGCAATCAGGCTCAGGGAACTCTTTGTAAGGACACTGGAAGGCACCCTGAAATATGTAATCACACATTTCTGTCAAGCCTGAGCGTTTCCTATGGTCTGAAACAATATATATGCAAGTTGCCATTTGTGAAAAAAAAATTTTCCCAGAACAGTTATTTTCTTCTTCCCATTTGCACAGAAACCTTGAGAAAAGTATCATATCCAAGATATAGGAGGAGGCATGATGGAACAAGTTCGCTAGGAAAGCTTCCACAAACAGAAAGAGAAATATGCTCTGCATCAATAGGATGCATCAGAGGAAACGGCCCAAATTTGTCCACTTCCAGACTAGCTTTTCCATGAATCACTATTACCCTGAACACCCACCTAACACTGTAACAGAACTTGCCAGACTGTATGCGCTTCATTTTCCATAAGTGTCTGTACCACAAAAATTTCTATGTCAACGTCTCTATAAATTATCAAAATATTCAAAAATTCCAATAGTGTAACATCCTAAGTATATATATCAAATTGTTTCGTGTACCTGGAATTGACAGGAACATCCCCTGTCACTCTCTGTCTTTCAAACAGGAATTCAGGAAAGACAAGGAAGATTTCCAGTTGCTATATAGTGCCCCCCCCAAAAAAAAAGATAGAAAAGGTTTTGTTATGTTTTTTTCATGATACAACCTACGTGAACAGCTCACAAGAATACAGAAAAGCAGGACACGCGATGATGGCACCGCCATGGGTATCGCACAGTGTATTTATTTATTAGAGCATATAAATTACCAACTGGTATATGAAGGACCAACTGCAGATCAGCCTTACCTCAGCACTAGGCAAAGCCTGGGAAGTGGAAAGAGCACACAGTTTTGGTGGAGGGAGGGAGGCGGTCAGATGGGCCTGCCTCAAACCGTAGCCTCCACTTCCTTAACTCTCAAATAAAAACCACAATCCTCCTTTTGCAGACTTCCTGTGGGAAGTGAGGGAAGTGACCAAGAAGAGAAGATAGAGAATACACTTTTTTCCTTCCCTTCCCTTCCCTTCCCTTCCCTTCCCTTCCCTTCCCTTCCCTTCCCTTTTCCTTCCCTTTTCCTTCCCTTTTCCTTCCTTCCTTCCTTCTTTCTTTCTTTTTCTTTCTTTCTTTCCAAATAGTTTATTGTCAAGTTGGTTTCCATATAACACCCAGTGCTCATCCCCACAAGTGCCCCCCTCCGTGCCCATCCCCCCTCCCCCCCCCACATCCGTCAGTTCTCAGTTTTTGTCAGCATTCAAGAGTCTCTCATGGTTTGCCTCTCTCCCTTTCCCCCACCNTTCTTCTCCCCCATTGTCCTCCGTTAAGTTCCTCCTAATCCTCCAATACGTGCAAAAATATGATATTTCTCCTTTTCTGCTGACTTATTTCACTCAGCATAACACCCTCAAGGTCCATCCGTGTGGCTACACATGGCCAGATTTCATTGTTTCTCATTGCCATGTAGTATTCCATGGTATAGATAAACCACATCTTCTTGATCCATTCGGCCGTTGATGGACACTTAGGCTCTTTCCATGTTTTGGCTATTGTTGAGAGTGCTGCTATGAACATTGGGGTACATGTGCTCCTATGCATCAGCATTTCTATATCCCCCGGATAAATTCCTAGCAGTGCTATTGCTGGGTCCTAGGGGAGTTCTAGTGTTAATTTTTTGAGGAACCTCCACACTGTTTTCCAGAGGGGCTGTACCAGTTTACATTCCCACCAACAGTGTAGAAGGGTGCCCGTTTCTCCACATCCTCGCCAGCATCTCGTGTTCTCTGATTTGCTCATTTTAGCCACTCTGACTGGTGTGAGATGGTATCTCAGTGTTGTTTTGATTTGCAGAATACAGCTTTTTAAAAATATATTTTTTTAATGTTAGTTTATTTTTGTGAGAGAGACAGAGACAGAGAGCAAGGCTGGGGAGAGACAGAGAGAGAGGGAAACACACAATCTGAAGCAGGATTCAGGCTCCCAGCTGTCAGCACAGAGCCCGATGCGGGGCCCTAATCCACAAGCCAGGAGATCATGACCTGAGCCGAAGTTGATGCTTAACTGACTGAGCCATCCAGGCATCCCTAGAATATAGCTTGTAAAGGAATTTGGGACCCTGTGCTCTACTATAGCCCATGTCCATGACAGATACCATGTACCAATCTCCACATTTGCTCTTTTTGTTATGTATCAGTGAAAACATACAGGTATATTCTGTTAGGAAAGATATATATTACTATATATGCATATACAAATATGTATGTGTTTATGTATCTGTGTGTTTTTATATGAAGTGAGTGATTTGGTCCCTTGATCCTCAAATATTTTCCTTGGATGTCAACTTTTCTTTCTTTTTTTTTCTTCCTGGATTTAGATCTCCAAATCCAAAAATAATCTAGCTTCCCCAAATCTCCTCATTATTTGTTAAATGAACAGTGAATCACTCTGAGCCCACACACTGTATTTCTTATCCATATCCTAAAATGAAGGACAAGGTCTGAAAGTAAAACTCGTCTTCCCAATTCTCACCTAATACCTCCATGGAAGATAAGGAATTAGCTTATCAGATACCAGTGATACCAGATACAGTGTAACACACACAGCCCTTCTGATGCCGATCAGCTCTCAATGCCTCATATACCTGTCAGAGGGATTCCAGCCCATCAGTTTACCCAGCCTCCTTACTTATTCTCATTTACCCTCTTGGGTTTTATTTCCTCCCTCAGAAAGAAGAATCTCATCTGCTCCCAAGAAATATTTGTAGCCAACACGACAAAAGTGGAATCCCTACTTCATAACAGCTGTGAATGAAAACACGAGCGACTGAAATTAACTGCACTGTGCTGCTGAGCAGATGTGCACAGAGAAACAAATTCCCGCTCTTTTGTTCCCAGGCACCATGTGTAAATCATCCACAGACAGCACGGTGGGCCGGGTGGGCTCTTACCTCATTGTTATTCATGTTAATTCTTAAAGTTCCCCCAACCACTGCAGACTTTGAAATCAAAATTAAGAAAAAAAGAGAGAAAGAAAGAAAAAAAGAGAAAAAGAAAGAAAAGAGAAAAAAAACTGGGATCCTTCTTTTTTTTCCCCAAAAGAGTAGATTCTCAACTTTGCCAATCACCCACTAGAAGCCTTGACTAAACAGATGGGTTTTGATACCTCTGGTTTGATTTTAAATGCAAACATGTCAATTGATGCTCTGCCACAGGTTCTACTGTCTCAGAATCTTTTTTTGGGTGTATAATTTTTTTTTAAGTTTTGTTTTTCTTACATGAGCTGTTAGGCCAATAGTGATCTTACTACAGAAATAGTTCAGTAACTGTTTCATTTTAATCCAATGGTCTTAAATTGCTTTAAATCTAATTGTCATAAGCAATTTTATTAAAAACCCTACAAAATACATTCCATGAGAAGAGAGACACCTGCACTTTAAGTTGCCTATTTATAGGAATATAAAAAAATCAAAAATAATTGGGGTTCTCCTTGGTGACTCTTTCCATAATGAATATACATGTATTGTGTTCCCATAGCCAGAACTAGCAACTCAGCGGCACATTTCCTCCAATCTTTGCTCTTAGGCCCAGGATAGGCACTGATAATCCTCGAGTGGGCTTTTGCCATCCTTGCTTGTCAGACACTAAAAACTACATTAGCAGCTCTCTGAGAGACATAAACCAAGGACAGACCTTAACACCAACTAGTTGAGTATCCAGTTAAAAATAGAACTATACACATATGAAATGACTTGAACTTTTTTTTTTTTTTTAATGTTTAGTTTTGAGAGAGAGAGATAAAGCATGAGCAGGGGAGGGGCAGAGAGAGAGAGACAGACACTGAATCTAAAGCAGGCTCCAGACTCGGACCTGTTGGCACAGAGCCCATCGTGGGGCTCAAACTCACTAACCCTGAGGTCATGACCAGAGCCAAAGTCTGATGCTTAACTGGCTGAGTCAGTTCAAGTGCCCCAAAATGACTTGAAATTTTTTTTAAATATTTTTTTTAATTTATTTACTTCTAAGAGAGAAAGAGAGGGAGAGAGAGAGAGAGAGAGAGAAGGGGAGGGTCAGAGAGAGAGGGAGTCACAGACTCTGAAACAGGCTCCAGGCTCTGAGCTAGCTGTCAGCACAGAGCCCGACGCAGGGCTGGCGAGATCATGACCTAAGCGAAAGTCAGACGCTTAACCGACTAAGCCACCCAGGTGCCCCTGACTTGAAATTTTTTAAGCAAAATGGAAAAATATGCAAGACAACAGACTGCAAAATAATTACTCAATTATTGAGGGAGTGTGTTCATTTTACTCTACCGTGAAGTTGGGTTGTTTTGACCCGGTTATTTCCATCAGCACTTTAGTTCATGAGGGTAACCCTATTTTAAGACTTTGAGGGGTGTTGATATGCTGAATTTATTATTTTATTTCAAAGGATTATATAAGCAGTATAACTTTAAATGGTGAATTTTTTAAATGTATGTTTATTTTTGAGAAAGAGAAAGAGAGACAGAGTGTGAGTGGGGGAGGAGCAGAGAGAGAGGAAAGCACAGAATCCAAAGCAGGTTCCAGGCTCTGAGCTGTCTGCACAGAGCCTGATGCGGGGCTAGAACTCACAAGCCGTGAGATTATGACCTGAGCCGAAGTCAGACGCTCAACCAACTGAGCCACCCAGGCACCCCTAAACGGTGAACTTAAAATCTATTCAATCACAGCAGTGTATTTTAAACTCACAGATATGTGCACTCGGAAGAAGTCTGAAGAATCAGGTCCACATGAAAACCAAGGCAGCAAAAATGGGAAAAAATACTTTACCACAAGTCATGGGTGCTTGTATAAAACCTTCTTTGCTGCACTCTAACCTCTGTATGAAGAGTCATATATTGAAAATAACAGTATTTATCGCTTCCCCCTCTCTTTCTCGCAACCATCTTTTTCACAGAATGAAAATAGGAAATGCTATGTGCTTGTCTCTGAGAAGACGCTTCTAGCCAGCTCTGTGCTTTATGATTAGTATCATTTTTTCCTAAGTTCTAGCATTAGACTGACTTCCATCTTTATTATGGGTGTGGTGGTTTCTATTCTCTTTCTGTGTCTTCATGAGTATTTTAGTGAGAGCTAGGCACACTGCATGCTGGGCTACCAGGGAAATGCTCAAAGCACCTGGGTCAGTGCCCGGTATGTGTCATGAGCTTAGGAAG
Source organism: Hyaena hyaena (assembly GCF_003009895.1). NCBI lineage: Eukaryota > Metazoa > Chordata > Mammalia > Carnivora > Hyaenidae > Hyaena > Hyaena hyaena. The sequence goes on from NW_024081173.1 coordinate 328,105, forward strand.
TAGTTATTGAAGGAACAATTGCATGAACAAAATTTAAGAGCACAATAGCTCTTTGCATGGCAGAGCAGGTAACTGATCACTTGGGCCTGATTTGAAAGACACTGAAAAGACTACATTTATCCCTTAATCTAGTAGATAAAATAAGTACCTAGGTAATATCCTGCTGTATATATACACACCCCATCTTTATCCATTCATCTACTGATGGACACATGGGCTGCTTCTGGATCTTGGCTACTGTAAATGCTGCAATAAACATAGGGGTACATGTATGTTTCTGAATAAGTGTTTTAGTTTTCTTTGGGTAAATGCCTAGGAGTTAAATTATTGGATCATATAGTTATTTATATATTTTTTAATTTTTTGAGGAAACTCCATGTTATTTTCCACAGTGGCTCTATCAATAAATAAATAAAGTATTGTATGAAAACCAGATTGCCTGGAATTCTCACATTATCAATATTGTGTGTTTGGGCACTGAATAAAATTTTATTGTGATAAACTATATATAACACTAAATTCCCAGTCTTAAGCATGTTTAAGGGTACAGTTTTGTGGCATATTTATTCACACTGGTGTAAAGCCTTCAAAAAAAAAAAAAGATTGAGTATCCTTTTCTTCTGATCAGCAGCAAGATAATTTTTTTAAATGTTTATTTGTTTCTAAGACAGAGAGAGACAGAGCGTGAGCAGGGGAGGGGCAGAGAGAGACGGTGACACAGAATCTGAAAAAGGCTTCTGGCTTTGAGCTATCGGCACAGAACGCAACGTGAGGCTCAAACCCACAAACTGTGAGATCATGACCTGAGCCAAAATCGGACACTCAACAAACTGAGCCACCCAAGTGCCCCAAAAGCAAGATAATTTATATAACCTAATACAACATTGAGTTGCCCTCTTCCCTCAAATGAAACATAAGGACTTAAATTAACATGTAAGAGAAGAACTTGAAGACTGACAAGATGTTGGCTTTAGATGAGGAGCCAAAAATTTAACTCAGACTCAGAGGAGGTAAAAATATTTTCTGGAGGCACTGAAAGCTGAGAATTACACAGAGTGGTTAGAAATGAAGAAGTTAAACAGATTGAGGGAAAGCTGGGAATAGGCTCACACTTGATGGCTTTTTAAGCAAATGCTGTCATAGAGGATTCCTCATTCAATCTTCTCAAGGAATTCATCATCAGCCTCATTTTCCAGCTAATTTTGAAGGAGAAAAGTGATATGCCCAGAGCGAATAATGAGGAGAGCCCAAGTTCAAGTCCATATTGGTCAAATCCAACATTTATGCTTGTTGAACTCTGTTCTATTATCTTTTCCTATAAAGACAAGACTGCCATCTTCTCAAGAAAAAGTGCTAATACAAGTTTGTTTCCACTACCACTTGATCATTACTCCTAGGACTCTTCTTTGCTCACCTGCCTTACTCCTTATTTGGGGAGCTAGACCTTCCAGACTCATTTCCTCTGGGGAGGAATGTGACAAAGCAGAAAGCTGAGGAAAAATGGAAAGTTGTTCTGGCTTTTGGTGTATTAATACCTGGGACTTCAGGAAAGAAATCAAGTTACCAAAAAAAAGTAAAGAAAAAAAAAAAGTAAAATTATAAGAAAACGTCATGACGAAGAATATGTTCTCTCTCTACCCTAATCCTAAACACCACTCCCTCCATCCAGAAAACCTGGGCTGGAAGTAGGGAGAAGTACAGAGAAAAAGCAATGACAATGAAGACATAGAATTTGGTGCTTCTGGGGCAAGCCTGAGAGATGGCTAAATTTCCAGATGGCTTTGAGGAATCCAGGAGTACAGCAAGGCCCGTCCCTCCTTCCACAAGGGAGAACCTTACAAGAACAACAAGACTCTCATGTTGGCCTTTTCCTTTCTGGGTTTTACACTCACATTCTACCCCAAGTTCATAGTGCTCAAACACCCTATGAAAGGTAAACGGCCCTGCACCCCAACAAATGCCATAGTCCAAATGGAAACCTCACCACCCAGATGTTTTGCTGACAGCAGCAAAATATGGGTCCCAGCCATACACACAGTGACAGAAGGGACAATTAGGACAATGGGTGTCTCCTTGGGCACCAGATTAAACAGATGACATTAGGAACCAGATGAGACCCTGCTGTATCTCCAGAACATGGACACAACCGGGGGAAAAGAGAAAGAGTATCCCTAACATATCATTCTTCCTACCGGCCTGATAGAGTGGATATTTGAAATAGAAATCAAATTAATTTACAGAATTATATTTTTTCATATCTTAGTTTGTGTAATAAAATATATCTTCTATATGATCTTTTAAAATTTAACTCAATATACTAAAAGAATTACAAAACAACTCAGTATAAACGGTTGAGTGCACAGGTGCCTAATAGACCCAACGCTAATATTCAGGAAAAGGTCTTTACTTTGCACCATCTATTGAGACACTGAATGTTGGCTGATATTTTGTTAGTGCAGGAAACAGAGTTTAATCTGGACAGATGGATAGGGGAAGGGACTTATCTAATCATAATGCTGATTAAAATGCACACATTCCCTAGCAGTGTAAGGCAGAACTACAGAAAAACAGCATATAGTAAAAGGGAAAAGCTATAGCTCAAGCTACTGACTCTGCTGTTAGTTTACATTTCACCTGGAATAAGTCTACACACATAGAGTGAAGAGGAGGGGTGGTGATTAATTCTACTGTCACCTCCCCCTTGATTCTCCAGATATGTTACAAATATCACCCCAGATGTGCCAACACCACTTGTCACAAAATCGTCTGTGGCTCTATTATTAATTTTTCTTTTTTTTTTTCTTCTGCTGGTCTAGCTGCAATTTAAAATTAGTGAGAATAGAATCTCTTTCTTTCCTCCATCCGCATTCTAATATACTGTAAACAGAACTGTCCACAGCAATACAAAAACACCTTCCTTTTGCTTTAATGTCTCCCATAAAAGCCTTGGATTCTCTTAATTCTTGCCAGAAAATAACTTGCATCTTAACAATGGTGGACAACTTGAATTCCAATGAGCCTGGTTTTGGGGGACTTGTGTTTTTAAAAATCATTTATCACTTTCTCCTGTTATCGGTCATCAAATGTGACATAATTTAATGTGACAGCTCCTATTTTAAGGATGGTATTTTGCACTCTGCTTTCAAACTCTACAACTACAGTTATCCAACAGAGGCTGGCTGACCTCAATGGAGCAGACGGGGAACCATTAACAGGTTGCCAACTTTAAATTACTGCCGAGTAGCTTAGCATATCTCCGGAATAATTCCTTTAAAAAGCAATTAATCATCATTTCAAAAAGGTCTTTGGAGAAGTTTATTTTCTTTTACTTATGGGAGGCATTTTATTGAAAACTGCCTTTTCAAGCTCAGAGAGAAAGATAAATCATGACGATTTCCAGGAACAAGCAAGGTGAAAAACTGGAGCTTGCAGATGAGACAATGGTAAACCAGATCAAGGATCTCAAGAAGCTACAAAATCAGGCTTGAGGCTCAAAAAGAGCACTTGCTCCCAAATTCATGAAGGCACCACCCAGTAACATTACCTTTAACTTCCACTCTCCACTACCTTTAAGAGGAATGAAGCAATAAAAAATCCCAAACTACACAAGTTTACTGAAGCTTAGATGATATCAATGTTAAGGCCTATCACTCTTTTAAGAAAAAAACATATTAAAAACCATGGCATGCCATCAGTTATTAAAAAAAATGTTTTTTTCAAATTCTATTGCTGTGTGAAGCTCCATCTTACCTCTTCTCCTTTTTATATTTCACTTCTGCCAAATCAATCCCTAGGGCAATGGGTTTAAAGCAATGGGGAAAGTCCTGACCAGAGGAAAAATACCTGTTTTCTGCCAGCATTTGCCTTTGTCTGTGCCCAAATTCATAGTGACCCCTTTGAGAGGACCCCAGAAAATGTTCATCAATTCACATTTTTGTTCTAAGAGGCTGGTAACCTTGACAACTGTAAACATCTAGAAATTCTGCCAGTTCAGCCAGCCTATGCTCTCTGTAAGAGTGGAAAAATAACCAGTTGGCAATGTCTTGTTGGTTTTACTGATCAAAACAGCTATAAGCCTACAAAACTATTCCATTAAGAATATGAAAAATAATAATAATAATAATGGCTCTTTCCAATTAAATATTGAGGAGGAAATGCTTAAAACATTTTACCGCAATGAAGAAACTTGGGGGCCCAATGAGCAATTGGCTGTTGCAGCTAGATTCCAGTAAAGGAACATGTGCAATATCATTTTTGACACCTGTGTATCTCCTTTTGATGAGGCAGAAATACTAACTCCATAAAAAGGGCAAATTGAAAAGGACCTGAATTTAGTTTTTGGATGCAATCTAACGTACTGATGTTTACTTAGAAAAAATTTTAAGTAGTTTTTTTGTCTTTTCTATATAGAGAAGCATTTTTTTCCTTATATGAATCATATAATATTTCTTTTATAAGGCATGCTATTTTGAAATATAATGTCTGTCTTATGACTGTCTTATGTTTTGATAAAAAAAGTTGGAGTTGCAAGTATTCTTTTATGATGTTTTGTTTCGTTTTTATTTTTGTTTTTTTTTTAAATGGAAAAATTCCCAATCCGCCTACCAACTGAACTGTTTTGGTCATGAAACATTACCTTCTCAGCATGTGGTATGCCCATCAGCAGAAAAGTAGTAAAGAAGAACAGACTAACTTTATTTATTACATTTGCATTGCCTACAAAGCCATTTACTTAATGGATGAGTCTCATTAGCAGTCCAACCACAATATAAAGAATACAATGATGTGTTTCATAGGTTCATTAAAATAATATTTCAAAGGAGTCATTAGAAAAAAAAGAAGCTGAACATTCAACAGACAGTAAGTTGTCTGCAAATAAATGAGATGGAACCAACATGTTTTCAAGTAAGTTAAGAAACATGTTTACAAATATATTACAGCCATTAAAAAAAGGAAACATCAACTTAGCAAGTGCTGGGGGGACAATTACTCATGCAATTTACTAAAACAAAACTGTAACACTTTTACATCAACATTTATTGTGGATGCAAATGGCTGTAGGTATACAAAAATGTGTCTTAAGAAGGAAAATTTCTTCAATAGCCTGGAGATGATTCTCTTGTTTGAAGCAAAATTTAAAACATTCAATCCTCTTTTCAGATCACTACTATTTTTTTCATATGCCCTTCTGTGCTATTCCCCCAATCCGCCTATCCTTTTATTTTTAAAAAAATCACAATAAATCAGCAAAATGAATAGTCCTGGAAAGACAGAATTTACACCAAGGAAACCTGAGTCTATGTATACCTTTGCATTCAAAATAGAAAGTTCTATAAAGTCTTCACTCTTTAACCACATCTAAGGGTTGACAAGTGGTTGTTCAACAAATGAATGGATGAATGAGTCAATGAACAAAACAATTACTTAACCAAAGGTGTGGAAAGATAGCAAGGATGACCCCATGTAAGTCTCCAGGGACCTCCAGTCTGCACATTGGACCTCACCTGTAGATGCTCAGCTTATCATGTGACTTGATTTGGTCAATGGAACACCAGCAAATGTGACTCAGAAACAGGCTTCGAAAGCACTTGTGTATTTCTTTTAGTGTTTCACAACCCCTCTCTCCACTGCTGTCACCTTGAGAACATGCCTAAACCATAGCTTACTGGAGAATAAGAAATACTTGAAACAAAGCTGAGTCACTCTAGTCAAAGACCACCGGGATGAGCCTAGATCAGCCCATAGCCAGCTACCTCCCAGACATGTGAGTGAAGAGAGCCAAAATTAGCTGAGTTGTCTGGGGGAGCCCCAGTGGAGGCTAGGTGGACAGTCAATAATCACCACCACAGTGTGGTACCACTTCACATCCAATGTATTCATGTATAGGTTTGTACTAACATTCACTCTCATAATGGAGAAACCAGTTTTAATAAAGTCAAACTAGTGTTGTATTTTATTAAAATAATTAATAAACCATTATTCACTTTTTAAAGAGAAGAGAAAACTTAAGATGTGTATGCAAAGTTTCTACTTTTAAGTGTTGGAAGCTAATTCAACAAAACACATCACCTGCTGAATTCAACCCCACATATTGCTAAAATCCACCCCTGTTCTAGGTACTAAGAATGCTCCCTGATCTCAAATCATTTACAAGTTTTATGAGACAGATGAAGAAGGCATGATATAAAAGGAATTAAAATGGTCACATCTTAATGCTTACCATGTAAACCAATATAACTATGGATTTCTAAATGCCTGTAGGAATGCTTGCCTAGATTACAAAACTGACCACTCCCTACAATTAAGAGATTTCAAACTTATTTTTAAAATATATAAGCAAGAAACAACCATATCCCAAGGGATTAATCACAAATCTAACTTTTCATGGGGGCTATAAAAAACCAAAACAGAAATATTTCTGGATCAGTAGTTTGTTCATAAACTAAAGACTTCAGCAAACACAGCTTGAGAAAATGTAGTAATGATCATATTCTAGAGAAGTAAAATTAATAGATTATTAGAGCACATACCATCATAACTACAGGAGGGGTGACCTGATTAAGGACCACTGTAAAAATAACAACATCATTCGGGACTGAATAACCAACATGTCTGAGGAGGTCTATCTCGAAAGCTTGAAGAAACCAGGGCAGGTAAAATAAATGAGCAGAACAGCTCAGATCTCAGGGTGAGTGTGCATGTGGATTCTTAGTAGTAGTAGAGATTTCAGTAAACCAAACTATAAAATTTGGGGTTTTTCTACTAAGCCATGGCCAATTTTTCTTATGTAGGAAGGTAGAGTCCCAAGCTCCTAGAGCTTTCTATTTTTTAGAATGGAACCATAAATAGAATTTTTTACATGCTTTCCAAAATGCTAAGTGATGTCACAATTTTTTATTAGTCACTCTGTAGAACAAGTAAAAAGCATGTTTAATCATCTGTGTGCTGCAAAAGATGGTATCATCTTTGCTCTGGTCAAGGAAGCTGAAAGGAAACGAGAAAGGTCTTTCTGGCTTCTTCCTCCCTCACTGGAATAGTGCCACTTAAGGTATGGTTGAGAAATATTGGTGTTCTTCTCAACTTACTTATTCTTGGCCTCAGAAGACATAAGAAATGTGGTGGACAGGTAACATTCACACCCCTGTATGGCCCCTTCCCTTGTGTGAGAGAAGACTCTGTGACTTGCTTCTAGAAAACATACAGAGGTGACAGGCTGTTACATCCATGATTATTGTATAACATGTGAGATACTGCCTTGCTAGTGGACCCCTTGCTTTCTCTTTCCCTCATGGGCTTTGAAGAAGTGAGCTGCCCTGAATCCTAGAGCCACAAGGACATAGATTCTGTCCACAACCTGATGGAATTTGGAAGTGGATCCTTCCCCAGTCCAGTCACTGGGGAAACCACAGCCCCAGCTGAAACCTGGGTTGCAGCCCAGTGAGACTTGGAAACAGAAAACCCACCTAAGCCCCACCTCGACTTATGACCCACATAAACTTAGATAACCAATGTGTGTTGCTTTACACCACCGAGTTGGGCATAGTGACACAGTAATAGGAAACTAATACAAGGATTTTGTGTGAAAATGTAAATCAACTATTTAACTAGGCACACTGCTTAGTTTGGCTGACATTTACTTTTCAAAATGAAAGAAGAAATGCCTTCAGTTCTATCATGGTGCAAGCCCATGCAGACCGATATTTTGAGTAGCTCTGTTCCACAATTCCTTTGCACAGTGCAAAGACAGGTCTGGTCTAACCATGCATGCAGAAAAGGAGAAAGGTGGTATTATTAATTTGAATTAAAATTTTGTCTAATGATATGTTCAACATGGGTGGAGGAGGGCAGAGTCTGGGAAAGAGAGACTATGGGGACCAGTTTTTACCGTCTATCATCCTTCAAACTTACAGCATAAATATTTTTATACTACATTTAAGAGCAGTGCATGAACTAACGGGTATTACTTATAATAAGCTGATAATAGTAAGATATGGTGAGGATAGTAAGACAAAAAAACAATCCTATAGAATTGTCATACCACTACTCTCCCTGGGACATTTGAAAATCTAGAGAATTTAACAGGTGGCAAGGAAACTGATCAGTCATCTTTGTCATCTGCTAGTCACAGTGAACACAACAAAACCATTTTTACACCTTGCTAAAACCTTCTCAGTCCTCACTGTGGCTAAGCCCTATGACCTCTAAAGGTTTAACTAGGTAGTCCTTATTCCAGGAAGCCTTCCTGGATAACTCTCCCTCCTTATTGCTTCCCTAATATCCTGTGTAATCTCTATCATCCCATTTCCTGCTTTATAATATAATTACCTCTTGATGTGACAGTCTTACCCAAAGGAGTAATTGCTATTTGGGATCAGGGAATTTGGGTTCTCATTTTTGGATTCTCAGCATATAGGAGTGTGCCCTGCCCAGAGTAGGTGCTCAATAAATACTAAGTCAAGAGTAAATAAAGGAATACTGTTACTCAAAGGTGTACAAGAGCTAAGAGAAGCACTTTAACCATGACGAGGCAATAGTAAGCTTCGATACAGCAGGCGAAAACATGCTAAGAGATTTGAGACACTGAATTTGTTGGTAGTGAGCCTAAGGCAGGAGTCTTCAAAGGTAAAACATTTATATAGAGCAAAAGGAAACTAAGAATCTTACAACCCATGTTAAAATGGAAGAAATCTTCTAGGTACCCACTCTATCCAGATGTTAACTTTATCCCCATCTTGCTTCAAGCAGTACATGCATACTATTAACTCATATCAAATACAATGAGCTATGCTTTTCTAAAAGCATTTCCTCTTAGGTTCCTTCTCAGCTGGTTTCGTTGGGTACCAGGAACTAAGGGTTTTCCCTCTGGTTGGAACGGCCTTGCCACTCAATGAGGAAGATACAGTCTGCTACTCACACCTCCCTTGGAGACCAATTCCATAAATGCAACAGATGGTTTGCCAGACAGCCTTAATTTGCAGCAGAATAACTTTGATTTGTACAAGGGCCAGTTCTTCACATTCATTTCAATGTTTTAACAGGATAAACTTGAAATCATTCCTCCTCAAGAAACTTCAAGGTGTCCTTAATGTTATTCTACCACTCCCACGTGACTACTTCATCAGAGACCTGACTTCTAAAGAACACTGAAAATTCAGATGCACCAAGAAGCCTCTCCCCCTTTTTGCACCCACTGCTCCCCATCAGCAGCTTCTAAGCGCCAAATGATCCAGGACTGGGTTTTTCTTTTCTTTTGTTCTTTCCAGATGCCCAGGCCTGGTCAGTAAAAGACTAATTGCAGGAGTGACCACTATGTATTATCCAAACCAAAGTGCAAGTTAAATACTTGACTAAATACACAGTCTATTCAAAGGACTTAAGATCAAAAAGTGCCAAAGAGAATTCTTTGCCTTTCCCCACAGGTCTCCTGGGACCCACACCATTAGTGGCAGACATTTCCTATACCTCTTTGTGCTGGTGAATCTAAGGCTGAATTACTCTTCATCCAATCAATTTAGAAATTAAGTTATTAAGCATTAACTTTACTTGGAATAGCTTTAATCAAATGAAAAACAAGTGCGCTTTCTTTTCATCCTGTAAACACATGCCATTCATAAACATAAGAACTTTAATACAAAACAGACTTTACGAATTAATAATAGTTAATAAAGTCACCTCTTAGAGATGAGATGGATAAGGGAAAAAAAAAAAAGCACTCTTTTCAAGGAGTGAATAACATGTGAAAGGACAATCTCAATGAACACAAATCCAGATTAAAATAAGACATTATGTTCACTGTTAAAACTGCAGACATTTTTTATTCTTTAAAAAAATTTTAATGTTTTTTTATTTATTTCTGAGAGAAAGAGACAGCATGAGCAGGGGAGGGTAGAAGAGAAAAGGAGACACAGAATCTGAAGCAGGCTCCAGGCTCTGAGCTAGCTGTCAGCACAGAGCCCCATGCAGGGCTCAAAACCATGACCCGCAAGATCATCACCTAAGCTGAAGTCAGATGCTTAACCAGCTGAGCCACCCAGGTGCCCCAAAACTGCAAAGATTTTTTAATATCATAATAAGCATGCAAAGAAATGGACATTCATACAACCATGGTGGGCCTGATAGAGAGATTTGGTAGTATGCAGCAAAAGCTTTAACAAACTTTATATATTTGCCATAAATACTCAACTTCATGCAACTCTAAAGAAACAATCAGATACCCAGGGATTTATGTACTATAATTTTTTTAATGTTGATTATTTTTGTCAGAAAGAGAGACAGAGTGTGAGCGAGGGAGGGTTAGAGAGAGGAGATACAGAATCCGAAGTAGGCTCCAGGGTCTGAGCTATCAGCACAGAGCCCGATGTGGGGCTCCAACTCAAACTGAGATCATGACCCGACCTGAAGTCAAAAGTTTAACCAACTAAGCCACCAAGGCACCACCCAGGTGCCCCCAGAATTTTTCTATCTTGATGTGGGCTAGGGTAATCTAAACCACGCACAATAAAGAATTAGTAATATAAAATATACTAAATGATTCAATGAACTACCAAGTTTTGAGTTTTTTAATTGACATGTGACATTAATTCAATTGACATGTGAGCAATTAATATGCTCACAACATATTAGGTGGAAAAGCAGCAGGTACCAAATATTTTTTAATATACAATTACCATCTTACTTTTAAAATGTGTATAAATACGCGGCAAAACTAAAGTATGCACAATGAAAAGGTATTAGTAACTATCTGTGAAAAGAAGTGTGATTAATGACTTATTTTCTTTTCTGTATTTTTAAACTTTTTCTACCCATGTAAGTGTGGGCCATAAAACCCACTAAAATGATGAAAATCTAAGGCTTAATGTTGGAAGGCATAAAGTTCCTCTACCTGCTAAGTACAGACTCAGTTTGAATAATATCTCCTTAGGTCCTAACATAGGATAATTCTCCACAAAGCCCCCAAGCCAACCTGTTCTGATAGCATTTTATGCTTGAAATATAAATTAAGATGTTTCCATACAGGATATGAAGAATCAGAGAAAGAAGAGTTATCAGAACAAGAATCCAATACCAGTTAAGTCACTTTCACCAATTTAATTTTAATAGTAGGGCCATATCAAAGAGCAAAGGTTCAAGCCATTTAGTATTATTGAGAGGATTAGCTCATTGAGAATATGAAAAACAATTATAAATGAAAACCCAACTAATTCAATCTGGCTTTTAAAGGTCTGTTGATCCAGGTTCCCTCAGATTAAGCGGGCTCAACTGTTTGTACCTGATTCTGCTGAATTTATATATCACTTTTGTAAGAGAATCAGCAGTGAATTTTATTGCTGTTATTCTTTGGTATTCTGTTAGTAACCATAAAATTGGATTCAACTTTGACAATGGCATTGACAAGGAAAAGACAGAAGGCCCTATGGTCCCTTTCAGTCCTACGGGTCTGTGAAAACATATCTACCAAATTTGTTTTAATTATAAATCACTCATCTGTATGCTAGGACTTTAAAGAATCTTGAGGCATAAATCTTTTTAATCTGCAACGAATTAGACTCTATATTTGTTAATAATTCAGCCTAACAAAACAGTGGTAAATTAGTCATTTTGTGTGTCAAGTGAAACACTCACTCACACACACACACACACACATACACACACACAGAATGATTATTTTTTCTCAAAGGATTTTGTTATAATCTCAGTTCACTTGTCATGTTACACGGGAACAAAGTGGTTACACTAATTACCCAAAATCAAGTTTCGCTTCTCGATTTATAAGTGTTTCATTTTATTCTATAAATTCCTAGCTGTCACAGAGTCAGAAAATTATTACTGTCATCAATAGGAAGACTGTTTCAGTGGTGCAGATGGCTGTCCTTTTATAGGCGAACTTAATGACTTATTCTTATCTAATCTGTCATCTGTTATTTAGTTGTCATTATGAACTTTTTGGGTTTCATATCAATCAATTTTCCATGTTTGCTAAACAGATGGCTTTACTGGAGAGAAAAAAAAAAAAGGAAAGCAATAAAATGACATGAAGTAATTTTAAAAAAAACCTCCAAAGGCTACATACACTATTTAGTGTGTCTAAATGAAATTTTTAAAATGTTATTAAATAAAAGTAAATTTGAAACCAAACAGATATTAAAACTTAATGGACATGCAAAGAAACAATTGGTAGCAGCTATCCATAAGTAGAATGAATTGCTTGAAAATAGAAATAGCTTTTTCTCTCAATTTTTAATACAAAAATTTTTAAAAATCTATCCTGACAAATTGAGATGACAAATGTCAACTGATATAAATCATTGATTCAGAGGCTCTTTCCTGTAATTTATAGGTATACTTCCTTTGTTGATGGTAATCTTTTTTCAGAGAGTAGGTAATCACATACTTTCATTTAGTGAAAACCATGCCTTGTGTTTGTCATCTTTTAAGATACCTTTGTTTAATTGCTGCATTATTATCAAATTGACAGACACTTCAACTCAAGAAACAAAATGGTAAACTTAAATGGCTTACATCAATAAGATTAGAGTTCAGGGAATCTATGACATTGCATCACAAAAGAGCACTGTGGTTCATACTGTAGTAGAAAAAGAACTTGACAGGTAGAAGAAACTAAAATGTATTTTTGTAAAATAATACGCCATTTCATTGCTGACAGTGTATTTAAGATTGTGTGTGTGATTATTCAGGAAGGATACTAACCAACAAATTTGAGATGTGCTTCATCAGTCCCTATTAATGATGCAAAGATAAGAGATCAGAGCTTTCCAGTAGATGTACAAAAAGAAACTTCAGAAAGTTTCCCAGTGTCATGTCAACCACATCTCCCACTGTTGAATGAATTGAGTTCAATTGTGGTTTGTATTTGCCCACTTCAATTTTCCTTAGCAGTACAAACTTGAATATGAGGATGATTATGAAGGCTGAATTCTTTCAGTCCTTCAGACAAAGTTGAAGAACTTCAGATCACAGGCCAATTAAAAAAAAAAAAACACACAAATCTGTTTCAGTTTATTTCCTTATATGATAAGCACAGTAAAATACAAAGCCAATGTAGATAGCCATCAGCCATTCCAAGATATTCAGAGGCTTTGACAGAATTACACACACACACACACACACACACACACACACACACACATCCCAAAAGAAAATTTAATACCAGATACTTTATTTGAGGCACACAAAAATTTTCAGTTTCCTCTTATGAAACAGAAAATCAAAAGGGTTTATTATATATCAGAAATTCTGGGACTTTAAATCAAAAGAAATATTTAAATCCTACAAACACCTTCACTGAAACTTGGAAAGAGAATTTGTACCTTAAAGACTTCTCTTAGGTCCTCAGCTCAAATGCTTTAGGCAGAGAACACATGTTTGACATCAAATGTGTGCCTAGAACTGAGCCAGGTGCTTTACATGTCCTAGATAAGACTCCAAACAGCTAGTGAATGAAGTCCAAATTCAGCAAATGAAGCTCTCAAAGCAGTAAGGCGAAAAATCACATTGTTGAGGAAAGTCACACAACACGGTCAAGCTCTCACTGTAATTTTCTTATCTTTAAGTCTAATGGTCCATGTTAGGTTTTAATCTACCCAAAATATTTTACAGGCATTTTCAACTTTTCCAAAAACTTGAGACTACTTCAGATGATCATGTCTCCTGCAGGCAAACAGCAACGGAGATCCTTTTCATGGGTCCCAACACATGAAATGATCATTTGTCAACAAAGTTTTACACAGTATTTAAGGATTAGTTGGCACAAAACCTCACCTGAGCCAGAAAGTTTATCACAACATAATATTCTGTGGGTGTTATACTTCAGCAAGCTATCCTTTGCAGTGTATAGCTTCATATTAATTACACATCTAATATGTTTCAAAAGCTTTCAACCTTGGTCTATTGGTACTTTGCACAGAAGCAAATCACACCACCATCAAAGCCCGTGGGTAAGACTCCTCCTTCTTTTGAGAATGTTTTCAGTATTCTGTGCCTCTGATTCATAGTGGCTCAGACATGAGAACTGGTCTTCTCTCACTAGATGAGTGGCTCTTAAACTGTGGTCCAGGAATGACAGCATTATTGACCCTTGGGGTCATGTTAGGAATACAAAGTATAGGTCCCTAAACCAGACGTGAATCTAAAACTCTGGTGGGGTTTAGGAATCTATGTTTATCCACCTGTTTTGAATCACTGAGGTTTTGAGAGCCTTGCACTGTAACCTTCTTCAGGGCAAAGAGTGAATCATTCAACTTAGTATCCTTCAGTGCATCTAACAGCAATTAATTAACATTTAATAAATGTTTGTGATTTCAATTAAATTGTGATGCACCCAAGACAAAACCCATTTTGGAGAATAGTCTAAACACAGGCCTCCTGGGGCGCCTGGGTGGCTCAGTCAGTTAAGCGTCTGACTTCGGCTCATGTCATGATCTCATGGTTAGTAGGTTCGAGCCCTGCATGAGGCTCTGTGCTGACTGCCAGCTCAGAGCCTGGAGCCTGCTTCAGATTCTATACCTCCCTCTCTCTCTCTCTGACACTCCCTTGCTCTCTCTCTCTCTCAGAAATAAATAAAACATTAAAAAAATTTTTTTAAATTAACACAGGCCTCCTTTCCAGCTACTCTTTTAAGGTCTTAACACCAGAGATGTGTTTTACCAAGGAAATCTACGCTTGGGGGCATAGATAAACAAACTCACCTTTATGTTAGGGACAGTGCATAGTAAAAACAAAAGCCAATTCACACTGAGAAGTAAATTGGGGAAGGATAGTAACACAAGTACAACATAACAGGTGTATACCAGTCCCATGCACTTACAGCACAGCAATCAGGAGCATAGGCTCCCGAACCAGAGTTGTATTTGTCTCAGATCTTTACTAGTAGGTCCTCAGGGAAATTCATCAACTCCTTTGTGTGTCAGTGTCCTCATCTGTAAAGTGGAATAATAACAACTAACTCACAGAATAGATGAAATATTTAAATTAAATAGTGTAATGTATGTTGTAATGCTGAACAATCTTTTGTTCTTATTTCTAAGTGGTTGCAGAAATCAAATACACATCAGCCACTATATTTAAGGGGTTGGTAGTCTACTTGTTCAAGTTATAGGACATAAAACAAAAGGTAATTAAGTCAGGGGGTGAATACTATCAGTGTTTACTCAGCATTGGGGACATAGTATATGTTGAGTAAGGGCAGGCCAAATAAGAGGAACTGTACCACAATACCAAGAACCCTCCCCCCAAGAGTCATGGTTGAATTATAGAGCAGAGACGTGGCCATTTCACAGAACCAAGGAGACTTGCTTGACTTCATGATATCTGGATGACAAAACTAATAAAGTTTCCCAAATACATGAGTGCTTTAAATATTAAGTTACCTTTTCCAGTGGCTCCCAAGGATCCCAGCCTTCCAATATTCAATTCTTTGTGTAACCCCTACCCTTTGAGTGTGGCCTAGACCTAAGGATTCACTTCTAAAGAATAAAGGTAGCAAGAATGATGATATGTTACTATCAAAATTAGGCTACAAAAAGCCTACCACTTCCTGCCTCTCCCTCTCAGAAGTAAGCTGAACCACATCTTGATCCATTCGTCCGTTGATGGACACTTAAGCTCTTTCCATGTTTTAACTATTGTGGACAGTGCTGCTATGAACATTGGGGTCCACGTGCTCCTATGCATCAGCACTCCTGTATCCCCTGGGTAAATTCCCAGCAGTGCTAGTGCTGGGTCCTAGGGGAGTTCTATTGTTAGTTTCCTGAGGAACCTCCACACTGTTTTCCAGAAGGGCTGCACCAGTTTGCATTCCAACAGTGTAGGAGGGTGCCCGTTTCTCCACATCCTCGCCAGCATCTAGAGTTCTCTGATTGTTCATTTTAGCCACTCTGGCGTGAGGTGGTATCTCAGTGTGGTTTTGATTTGTATTTCCCTTAACAGAGATCTTTTGAGGCAATTAGCAGAAAGCAGGGATGAAAAGCAATTACACAAACACCAGGACATTTAAGGCTCTTTCACTCTAAGGAAATAGCAAGATCCCTGATTTGGACAAAGAATACAGATGGGATGCTCTCCAAGTTTTCCACTATTAGCAACTTCTACTTTAATTCTATTTGGATATTGAGCTTTTGAGGTTTATACTACACTTTGCAACCCAAATACTAATGACTACTCTTCCACATATTAAATAAGTCAAAATACTAAATTGTGGAAGAGTAGAAGAGCTGAGTAGGGGTGAGGCAAGAAGTAACCAGAGAAGGTAGGTTTTGGTGGGCCCACACTTGACAAATGGAATTTCATGAGGCTGAAAGAACACGGGGAAAATGCTAAGAGGAAACCCTGATAGAAGACATCGAGGACACTAATGAACAGAGTTTAGATGCTGAACTTGAATGCACAAGTGATCAATGTGGTCTAAAAGAATACTGTGGTAGAATAGAAAAGTCCAGGACTTTTCAGCATGGGAGTCCTCAGTTTATTTTTTTTTTTACTTTTTAAATAAAAAAAAATTTATTTATTTTTGTTTTTTTAAAAATAGTTTATTGTCAGGTTGTTTCCATACAACACCCGTTGCTCATCCCAACAAGTGCCCTCCTCCGTGCCCATCACCCCCATTCCCCTCCCCCCATCAACCCTCAGTTTGTTTAAATCTGTTTCTTTGCAACATTTGGTGAGACATACGATCTCAATGAGATTTATTTTGAGCACCCACAAAATGATGGCAAAAATATCTATCTTACGGAATAGGTAAAGAAAACAGCAATTTTTAGTGGGTGTGCAAACGTGTTCTTTTCTCTTCCCTCAGAACACTATCCCTGTTGTTTTCTTCAAAATCAACATGACCGAAATCAAATTCACAACTTTTTTCTTACAAGGTTCCCTTCTCAACCACCCTAGCTTATCAGCAAGGCCACTTCATCTCCATTGGCCCAAGCTGGGAACATATGACTGACTGCTGCCCCAGTGATCTCCTTCAAAATGAATGTTCAGTCAAATTATATCCCCTCAAAACTATTCATTTCCATTTCTTTATCTCTATTTTGTCAGGTATAATCCAAATCTAAGTCTCAGTGATTGCAAAGACCTTCCACTGATCCTCTTGATTATTAGTTTTCCTCTCACCAATTCATCCCACATGGCACTGCCTGGGAGATTTTTTTTTTTTTTAAGAATACTGACATAAGGCACCCCTTCCCTGGTTCCTTGTTTCTTTTGACTGTACTCATTCATGCATTCATTCACTCACTCACTAACTCAAGATTTACTGAACATCCATCAAACACTAAGTACTGTGGTATGTACCAGAGATGCAAAAATGAATAAATTATGCCCCTGAGAATCCAGTGGGGAGAAGGAAACCAATTACATTACACTGCTACACACAAGAAACAGGAAAGTGGAAGCTCATCCTGTAGGATGAAGAGGATAAAATCTCATAGACATGTAGCCATATCTGCAAACCTCCAGAGATAAAAAGTGTTTGTCAAGCAACAAAGAGAAAGGCACCCTTTCCTCTCATAGGGTACAAACCTAAAAAACCAAACCTGGGGCGCCTGGGTGGCTCAGTCGGTTAAGCGTCTGACTTCAGCTCAGGTCATGATCTCGAGGTTTGTGGGTTCGAGCCCCACGTCGGGCTCTGTGCTGACAGCTCAGAGCCTAGAGGCTGCTTCAGATTCTGTGTCTCCCTCTCTCGCTGGCCCTCCCCTGCTTGTGCTCTGTCTCTCACTGTCTTTCAATAATAAATAAATGTTAAAAGAAATTTAAAAAAAAACAACCAAACCTGTATTTTATACATAAAAGACTCTTCCCTAGGAGGTTAAATGGAATCACTGCTGCAGTAAGTGTGTCACTGAGTAATTCCTTGGGATGTAAACAGATTTGACAAAGGAACAGAAACAACAGCAGCAGCAGCAAGTTCTTCACAGAAGGTACAGCGGCGATGGCTCAGAGCTCCTCTGGCAATTATCGGTTCTGCTGTCAAAGTTGAAAAGAGAGAGGGGCGCCTGGCAGGCTCAGGTGGTCAGCATCTCACCATGATCTCACGGTTGTCGGTGCCAAACCAATATCCCAACACTGGGCTCATTGTGGTCAGCACAGAGCCTGCTTCGGATCCTCTGTCCCCCTGTGCTGCCCCTCCCCTGCTTGTGCGCATGCTCGCTCTCTCTCTCAACAATAAATAAAACATTTTAAAAAGAAGGCATGGAGATCTGAGGATCAAATAAATAGGAGACATTGAAAGCAACACAGTATTACAAACACTAGCAAAAGAAAAAATAGAAGGGGGAGGGAAAGGAAGGGAAGGGACAAGAGAGAGGGAATGGAAGGGAGGAGGAATGGAAGAGAAGGGAGGGGAAATGGAGGGGAAGGGAAAAGAAAAGAAAAGGGAGGGAAGCAGAGAAGGGAGGGGGAAAGAAAAGAAAAGAAAAGAAAAGAAAAGAAAAGAAAAGAAAAGAAAAGAAAAGAAAAGAAAAGAAAAGAAAAGAAAAGAAAAGAAAAGAAAAGAAAAGAAAAAAAAAAAGAAAAGAAAGGGGGAGGGGAGGGGAGAATATTAAGCTTCAGTGACTATGAACACAGGACTGTATTACCTTTTAAATTACGTGGGGATTTACTATTCCAAAACTCAACACACATCAAACATGAAAGCTTTCCTGTTTGAATTTTTTTTTGGGGGGGTACAAAATATTTTCTTTTAATTTCATTTTCAGATCAAATTAATCTCTCTTACCATACTGTGTGTTTCCTAATACTAATGATCCTCCCAGGTGTGTGTGGTGTGCTCATAAGGGATAAAAACAGGGCCTCCCTTACTTGTTACCTTACCACCTGTGGTGTCTTGCATTTAAGTGTTAAATTAATCACGGGAGAGTAAATGGCATATATATCCTACACATATTGTCACTGCATAGGTAAATGAGGATGAACATCTTACCTATTCAATAATACATCCAGTTTTATTAACTCCTTTGAGACTCAGGTTTTTTGTTTTTTTAAATCAGTGAAATGTGGATCATACTGCCTTCCCCATAAAGTAGTAATGAGGGATAAACAGGGTAAGGCATACAAAAAAAGCTCAATGAGTCTTTAATAAAGGACCATAAAATTCTGAACCAGAGCAAACAACAACAACAAACCCATTTTAGAAAAATCATAAGTCGGACCACAGTGGACTGCAACTCTAAGAACCTCAGGGGCCTCCTCTCACCTTACCGGAAGATCCTTCAGTTTTCTCGGGTTGGGTAAATCTAGGAATTGTAAGGAAAAGATACCGTTCTGTCAAGATGTGGATGATGGTTAGGGAAACAAGGTGGGTGGCGGGCAGAAGTCTTCAGTGAAGGTGGTGCAAGAGAAATGGGTGGGAATCGCAAATTCCACTTGCCCAAGAGAAAAGGCTATTTTCTTCTCTAAATTAATGGCGTCCCCTTCCATGCCAACAACCCCACAATGATCCTTAGATCCTTACCACTGCTTTTCCCTGTTCAACCCCCTGCCCTTGAATTGCTCACTGAGTCTGAGTGATGTGTGTCTATGTGTATAAGTCAAGTTTTAAGGTAAATTTATATACGATTTTGTGTCTTTGCTTATGAATCTACATGGCAACGTGGAAAACTGCTTAATGGTTTAAAACAAACCAAAGTATGTGACTGTTCTGCTTATATATATGGTAATGACCAAAATGTATGGAACACTGCATGCCTGGACTTTTGTACGTGCTTCATCTGGATCTCACATTTCCCACAACTCTAAGACATATATATTCTTCTTAGGCCCATTTTACAGAGGAGTAAACGTGAAGATATAGAAGAGTTAAGTAGTCTTTCCAAGGCTATACATTTAGAAAATAAAAATGGCACCTGGGATTTGATCCCACTGGACTTTAACTAGGTTACTATAAAGCCATTGCCTGGATATGTTCTGTTCCCCTCCCACACACTCCTGCCCAGATCCAACCCCCCACCCCCTTCTCCAGCCTGCTCTGTGCCTCTGGAAGCTGACCTCTGAGGACACACCCAAAGTTTCCCTGGCCCTCTTGGCTTCAGGTTGAGTTCGGAAGCACTTTCAGTTGACTCACATTAGATAACTTCAGAAATTGAAAGGAAAAAAATACTCTTTTGTCCAAATGTAGATGATGGTTAGAGAGCGAGGTGGGTGACAGGTAAAAGTCTTCAGGGAAGGTGAGGCACAACAGATAGGAATCCAAGTTTCCACTTGCCTTAAAATAAAAGGATGGGAGGGTGTGTATTTTCCTGGAAAGAGTTCAAGGCAGGAGACAGGGAGAAGGGAAGAGAGCAGGTTAAGATATTTATTGCTGTTTCTCCTTGCCAGATCACCTGTATCTGATGCCCTCAACTGAAGGTCATGGCCCTCTCAAGATCTCTCTCCCTTGTGGTTCCAAGAGCACCTGCCTCTCCTACTCCCTTTAGGTCATGGCACAGTAACAGCTCTACTGTTCCTAACCTCAGTTCATACAATAGTTTTCTTTGGCTCCATTCCAGTTAGCCCTCAACTTGGTATATAATCCCATTGTAAATAAACTCTTCAACTCAATCTGACTTGAATATGCCATCTGTTTCCTATTCTGATCCGAACTGATACAGCCTTACAAATAGTGCTTCGGTCTAAGAGCACCATGATGCTTCTGTTCTCCAAGCAGCCCAGGCTTTTCTACAACTCTATGCCTGCACACTGCATACTGCTACTAGGTGGAAGGTCTTTCCACTCGTCTCACCAAGGAACTCCTACTTATCCTTTGTAACTTCTCAAAGCAGCTCTTTTGACCCCACCACTGGCAGAATTAGGGGCTTCTTCTGTGGAACTCTATAGGCATCTACAACTCTGAGAACGCATTATATTGTATACAGATGAGGAATAGCCAAGTCTCGACATCTACCAGCAGCTACACAGTAGATAAAAACAAATCAGCACTGAATACTGGAACGAGTCTATTGCTGTGTTCTCTACGTTCTTTATTCAGTTCCTCCCAACAAATCCATCAAATTAGTGGCATTTAATTTAGCAACATGGAAGACCAGGCATCTCTAAGCAAAGCATGAAACATCGAGAGCTCTGAAACTGAAATCACTGTGGGAAACCAAAATCCAAGAAAGATTTATTTAAAAACACATGAGGAGAGACAAATAAGAGATGCTTTGAATGTAAGCTTGCAAAGTAAGATGTTTTCCTTAATAACTTGATTTACTGAAAAATACATGTTAAAGTTTTGAAAAATAAAGGTATTTTTCAGTAATTCAGTATGTAGTTTGGCTTTTAAATTCTAACACACTTCACTTTTCAAAAATAGATCCTCAAACTATGCTTATATAATACATTAAAATAATATCTGACTTTAACTCACCTAAATAGCCTAATGACTCATTAAAACAACTTTCCTTTTTGCTAATAATACAGTTTTTCTTCACACATAATTCGATTTTCATCTAGTTATTTCCAAAGAAGGCCGCGCCACTGTCACAGACCCCCTTCTGTTCTGAGAACTTAGGAGGTCATCTCTTGCAGAGCAAGATGTCTAACATTTACTTGCAGATTTTCAAAGATTTAACATCATTCTTTGTTCTTGAGATCTATTCTTATGATACGGCTGCTCAGAAAGTTAACTCCCTGTCCGGAGTTTTTAAATGATTTGATTCTTTGGATGTTAAGTGACACAAACTCTCAATTACTGTAACTACAGAACTTCTATTTCCTCTGCTTATGGAAATATATAGCAATAAAATACACCTGATTAACAGCTGAGTCCCTGGAGCATGCAACATTCATAGATGCTAAATGCCTCTTTTAAGGATACTTAGTATTTACAAATCATTGTGCCTCCCTTTAATGACCAAAACAGTGGCGTTCTAGATAAAATATATACAATCATATGGCAACTATTTACTTGCCAATGAATGGCTATGGCTTGTCTTCACTTATTTCCAGTTCTGAAAATGAATCAAGAAACCCTACACATCATATTTCGTGTGTGCAGAGCTGAATTTTTGCAAAAAGAAGGAACAGCCTTCAATTAATATCCCTTAAGCTGAGCACTTTGCATGTAATGTCTCATTTTACCCTACAGACCCTATGAGACCAGGTCAGGAAGGCTAGGACACTAGCTTAACAAGCACATGAGTGCCAGAGATCGAAACTGCACAGGTCATCCCTGATGGCAAGTCCCAGGGAAAAACCTGTGGGAAAAGACTGCAAGGCAGTCAGAAGAACCCCCTGAAGAATTCTTCTTCTCTACTTAGTCTGTACCTTTTACTATCACTTCTGCTGTTAGTCAAATCTAGGATTAATATGAAACCAGAATCACCCAAAGTTCCCCCCTTCCTCCAAAATGGAATGTACCTAAATATCATGTCCGCCTCCTCAATCAGATGTTGTCTAATGAGTATTGTAGCAATTAGCAAAATTGGAGACAGTCCGCTATGCATGGGGTCTATAAGAGACCTGGAATTCATTTTTCTTGTAGGAGCCTAACTGCCAGTAAGAATACATATTATGCCAGAAGCAGAGACAAAAACAAGACTTACCAGTTTTGGAGGGCTTTCTCGAAAAAGTGTTAGAGAAATGTTTGCCTGCTGACCTCAAGCCTGTAAGGCAACTTATGAATTGTTCTGGCCAAAGAATGAGATTGGTAAATGCAGAGACCAAATTCTAGTTGATCCATGTAAAACATTTCCATACGTCATCTATGATAAATGTTGACATTGTTCTTTCTTAGTAAGGGGTTCTGAGAGTCTGTTACCTAGAACCGCAGGTACAAGTATATCCTGTGTTTGCATGCCCACTGAATTTAAAAATTAAAGGGCACTGTGATCTCATGGATTCTGGCAATATGCTTCACTTATTCTTAGATATCCTGCCACATGTAGTAAAGAATATGTAAAACTGTTATGACTACCTGGTTAAATTTTATTGTTTGAAGTAGAAATCATGTATGGTGAAATCACTGTTACCAAGAAAACTTAGAAATGTTAAGTCCTATGACTGTACTCAAAAAATGTAAATTGTTTAAGCATGATTGTTTGGATTTGCTATATAAAAACCCTAAGCTGATAAATAAATGTGAGCAGTCCACCTGAAGAGGCTGGCTCCGTGTCTTCTTTCGCCGACGCCAACCGTCACTCTCCATGCCAACCCTGGCTTGCAGAGGCTGGTCCCCTGCACATGAGTTTCTGACGCTCAGGCTCTCGTCATTACATCATGCTATCTACACACCACATAGGCTGAGGCCACACATATGTCAAGCGAAAATATCCACATGATAGATTAAACTTGCCATTCTTTTTTGCCCCATTATCTTTTCCCTCTAAGGACAGTGAGGGAGGAGAACAGATTTTTGTGTTAGTTCATTATCAATGATCCTCATCATCAAAGAACTACTCTCTAAAAATAAACTCACCCTTCCCCCAACAATGCTAAGTAGTAGTAGACCCTGGACTGGTCTCTTAGTTTTCATTCTCAGTGGATCAGGGTTCTTTACTTTGAATCATCAATTCCTTTCAATTAAGTCAGGTCCTATTTCTGCCTTGGACGTTCAGCTCCCAGACAAATGGTTTCAATTATCCAGAGTCTCTTTCTCAATCAGTAGCCAATTCCCTGGGATAAAATAGCTTATGTTCCTCAATGTCCCTCAAGAGTATTTTTTGAAAAGATTTCAAACAATATTCCATTTCAGTGAATTGTCTAGGGGAAAAAATGTTTACATTGGAGGGAAATGTTGCTAAGTCTGCTCCTTTCTAAAGACATTGGACATTCTAAGCAAACCCTTATCCTAAAAATCTATGAGAGGTAGGAATAATCCAAACAAACCACAGAATATATAAATTCTCATAGATTATTATCTTGGCCAAAATGCATTTCATGAATTGTGAAACCATTGATACGTTTATTAAACTCAACTTGATTTATTGTGCAAAATCATAATCAGCAATTTGAATTTATTATTTCACTGATTATTACTGAAGTATAAGAATTTGTTGTTTTTTAATATATATATGTATGTATTCTGGATACACTTTTCTTTGTTAGATGTATGTACAACTGTCTCCTTCCAGATAATAGCTAGCTTTTTCATTTTCTTGACCAAGTCTTCTGATAAGCAGAAACTTTTAATTTTAATGAAGTCCAATTTATCAACTTTTTCCTTTTATAATTAGTGGTTGTGTTCACTAAGAAATCGATCCCAAATTTTTCTCCATTTTTTTCTAACAGCTTTACACTTTTAGTTTTTACATTTAAGTCTATGACCCACCTCAAAATAATTTGTAAACTTTTCATTCTTTTTTCTGTTATTTAGCTTGGATAATTTCTATTTCTATGGTGTTAAGTGCAGCATCTAACTGGCTTTTAATCTCATCTATTATATATTTTTTTTTATCTTAGCCATTGCACTTCTCCCTTATAGCACCTCCAATTTTTTTATAGCCACCATTTCTTAGACAAAATCTCCCATCTGTTCATGCAGTAAGTCCAACTTTTCCTTTAAGTTCTTGAACACTGTTACAGTAGGTATACTAACTCCAGTATCTTTTCATCTTGGCAACTGTTTTCAGTGACTGCTTGCCTTTTTGATTGGATATCACATCTTTCTGCTTCTTATATATCATAATTGCACATGATACGCTGCAAGGTTTCTGGATTATCTTTCCTTCCCATTAGGTATTAAGAATTATTCTTGTTGTTATTAAATTGCTGGCAGATCCTTTTGATCCTGTCAGACTAGTTTTTATGCTCTATTAGAGTAGGTCTATTTGGTTTCATTCTTAGTTCAAAGGATATGACCCTCATTCTAAATTCTTACTCCTAAGGTATGGCTTTTCTATATTCTCAGCTGAGTTTCTGGGCTGTTCAACAAGACCTTTCCACTCTAGTAAGGCCAGGGCTCAAACATTTCACAAGGTTTTATGCCTTCCAATATCCCTATTAAGCATTCAGCCCTGCGAAAGCCTTCTTCCAGGTTCTGTAGAGTTCTATCATGCATGTGCAGCACAGCCCTTGGCCAATGACATACAGGGAATCTGCATGAGTCCCAGTGCTGCATTCTGTACCACTTCCTTCTCCCCAGTAGCCTGATCATCAAATTTTAGCAACTTTAGCAGCTCTGAACATCAACCTCAGATGAATACCTTACTTCAGTGAAACCAATGCCCTTTGTTATGGCCTTTTTTCCTTTTATGGATATCAGTAAATATTGTGTTTCCCTCCTTCCAAGGACCATACCTATACTGTCTGTCAATGCCTAAAATCAGTTGCCTATATTTTGTCCAGGATTATATGCTGTTTCCTGTGGTATGGTAAGTTGTGTCAGTTATTTTATCACGGTTGAAAAAGAAGCTGATATTCAAGCTCAACATGAAGTTGGTAGGCAAGAGACTATTCCTTTTTTTTTTTTTTCATAGTTTATTGTCAAGTTGGATTCCATAGAACATTCAGTGCTCATCCCAACAAGTGCCCTCCTCCATGCCACTCACCTCCCTTCCCCTCCCTCCCACCCCCAACAGCTCTCAGTTTGTTCTCAGTATTCAAGAGTCTTATACGTGGCTATTCCAACTGACGGCCTTAGAATGAATACTGCTGAAGCAAAAGCCTAATCGAGGTAACCAATACAAACACAGGGTCAAGAGTATTTAGTAAATGTTTCTATGCCACAGAGAAAAACAGTCAGGATTAACCATGTTGTCAATAATTTATAAACTACATTTAAAATGTGTTTGCAACATATCTGAATTATCCTAATAAAGAAAAGTGTCTGCTATAGCAGTAAGTGATTCACCGTCTGTGTCAGAGAGCTTTGGAACTCTCATTCTTCACACATAGTGTCATTTTTTTTTCATAATATATAAGAGGAAGAGCTATTAGCAAAACTTATGTCATAAGCATTAAGTTTATGGATATATACTTGAATTAACAACATATTTGGCCAAGATTCAAAATGACTTCATGTTTTCTGAGGCCCGGTTCAGTTACAACTTGAGGTCAAACAAAGAAATTAGGTCTAAAAGCTGACATAAAAATAGATTTTCTCTCCACGTTCTTTCAGATACACATTAATATTGTTTGGAGTGCTTTTCTCGTCAAATTCCAAACTCTCTTCCCCAGTGAAACAATCTTGTCCCAGGGCTTTTGTTAATTCACTGAAAATGCCAAGATCAAAATTGCAAGGTCAAACCTCCCCCTAGGTTTAAACATTCACCTAGATATCCAACTTGAACTCAACAGGTCCAAAACAGAATTCCTTCTTTTCCCACAAAAGCTGCATCTTCTCATGAACATCCATTCTGGTTGCTCTACACAGCTAGCCACCTGGAAGTGGGTTCCGATCTTTCTTCCCATTGATCCTTTCTTTGCATATTCTCTCACTAGGCCACAGTAGTCCCTGCCCTTAATTATATCTCAATGCTGTCCCCTTGTTTCTATCACTGCTCTAGTGCTAACTTTTTTCATTATTCACTTAATCTATTCCCACAGCCTTTGAAGTGGTCTCCCCTCCAGACTATCCACAACATAGCTCCTGAGTCACCAACTTGAACACATATTTCCTACTGTAAAATCCCACCAAATACTCCCAAACATCCCCAGAATTAAGTTCACACTTCTTTTGCTTCATCTATCTCTTTTACCTCAAGTCCAATGTCTCTTCTTTCATAATTTACCCTATGGCCACACTAAACTCATTGAAGATTGATGGATGATACTGTTTCAGGACTTCAACCTTTTACACAAGTCAAACCATTTGCCTGAGACTAAATCCCTACTTATCCTTGGGACTCATATGAAACACCTCCTCCTCTGAGCTCCTGAGGTACTCAACCTAATTCTTTAAGCTTCTACTATGTCTGACTCATTTCTTTTACTACACTACATCTGAAATGACCTGTTGATCCCATACTAGATGGTAGATGCCTTATAGAAAGGAAGTCTAACAAATTTATCTTTACTCAACCATGATCTGGTACAATGTTTCACTCACAGTGTACTTTCACCAAGCTATGGGTGACAGATGAGTTACAGAAAAAAAATGTTCACTTTAATTAAAGTACTACAAGAAATGTAACTTTTGAAGTGTGGGGTGTTGCACTGTGCCTTGATGGAGGCTACTGAAAGCAACATCAATATGACAACTGGCTTGTAAAATACAGAAAAAGTAGCTAGTTATTTTAATGATCAGCCACCACCTGCATTTTCCTTCTTTCTTTAAAATATGAATATATCTGGCTCCTGATTTCTGTTCAGGTCATAATTTAAAGGTTCATGAGTTCAAGCCCTGCATTGGGCTCTGCACTGACAGCATGGAGCCTGCTTGAGATTCTCTTTCTCTCCCCCTCACTCTTTGCCCCTTTCCCACTTGTGATCTCTCTCTCTCTCAAAAGAAATAAAATATGAATGGATGTGTTTTCAAATTTATGTGATCCTTAGCTCATCACATATATAGTACAGTATGTGCATGCATATGTAGGGATGTGTGTGTGTATAGTATATATAATAAGTCGGCCCTTGAACAACACAGGTTTCAACTGTGTGGGTCCACAGATATGTAGACTTTTTCTACAGATACATTGGAAAATATTTTGGGGATTTGCAATAATTTTAAAAAAGCTCTTTAATGATTGGCAACAATTGGGAAGGTAAACAACTCACAAACCATGCAGCTTAGAAATACTAAAAAACTTAAGCAAAGCAGGTATTCTAAGAATACAGTATGTAATCCATCTATAAAATATGTGTTAATTGACGGTCTATGTTACCAGTATGGCTTTTGGTCAACAGGAGGCTATCAGTATTTAAGTTTTGGGGAAGTCAAAAGTTACATGCAGATTTTCGATTGCGTGGGAGAGGGTCAATGCCCCCATGTTGTTCAGGGGGTCTTCTATGTGTGTGTATGACTATATGAAATTGAACACGTATATTCTTTAAAAAATCTAGAGACAAGAGGTGTTAGATAATTTTCCTCTCCTTTTGTGATGATCCTTTGGCAAGTAATTTTAGATTTTTCAGTATTTTAAAATATGTGAAATGGCAACCAAAGAGCATGGATCTGCCCAAATGAGAATCTTTAGCAAATCTGAACTTTACACATCATAGTTCATGTCTTACCTCAAGTTTCTCTCTCAGTCTATACTCACTTGATAAAGGAATAAACCAAGGAAGGTATGGTCCTAGTGGACTGCCACCCTGTCACCTGTTAGTGCAGATCATGTACTAGGGGCCACATGAAGAGCTAAGGGTATCCACACCATTAGGACAGAGACTCTGCAAGGCTTGTGGTCAATGCTCAGTAAATATTTGAATGGTTGATAATCCTAATGATACCAATTTTACTGCTTAATGAGCACGTACTATATGTGAGGCAGAGTGTTGACCGTTTCAACATATAGGCTCATTTAGTCTCAGAATAACCCTAAGAGGTATGCGTTATTGATTCTTAATAGAGGAGAGGCAACCTAGATGGGGAGAGGAAGAAAAGGCACAGTGACACACCACAAAAAAGGCCCAGGCTCTACTCCTGTCTGTGACACTTGCTTCCTGTGCAGAGAATGAGACTACACCATCTCTAATGCTCCTTCCAGCTTTAGTATTGCCGGATTTGAATCAACATAGTATGAGAATCATTTGTGAGAGAAACAGAGGTCGTGCTTTATCATAAAAGCTCTATTAAAAATGCATTTTTTTTTTAGCGTAGTAAAACTTCTCAGAGGAAATGAGGAGGATTAAATCAAAGGAGTCCAATGTAACTAGAAGTACATAGACGGTGCCCTTATCAGTGGCAGTTTCTAACTAAGAAGATACAGCAACTGCTATAGGGCCTTTTATTTTTCATTACTATTGGAATGAGAGGCAATAATAATTTCTAATATTAAAGTGATCATTCTTTTTTACAATTTAATTTAGAAAATATAATAAAATTGCAACACTATTTCTGAAATACATTTTAAGAAATACACCCAGGTAGATGAACAGCCCAAAGTTATTTGATGGCCATTTGCAAAGGTGGGAGCACGATGCAGGAGGAAAAGGAGAGGAAGGGCAATGGTTATTTGAGGACTTAATACAGATTTGGCGGATTGTTTAACTCAAAATACTTATCCAAGAGAGAGGTGAAAGTTAGGATTCTTCATTCCATTAAAATTCTACTCTCTTTTCACAACAAGATCCTGATGATTGTGTAAAACTGTCAAGGCCCTGCTAGCGATAACTGCTGTATTTTTCTACCATCAGGACTTTGAGCTTATGTGTTGCCAAAATAGGGCCTTTCATAACAAAACTGCTGCCTGGTGGAGATTCAGAAATGGCTCAAATACTTCATCTAACTTTACCCGAATGGTATCTGAAGTGTTGGTAAAGATGGCAGTGTGTGGGACCTGGGCATGCTGTTTAGCCCAGCAAGACTGTGAAATGCTAAATAATCTAGTTCTTTCTTTGGAAAGTCAGAAAACTTAAGAGACCTATTAAGCTGTGTATAAACCAATCTCCCAAACTTACCTAAACAGAGGCCACCACTCCTTCCCCACCACCTTTTACTTTCCCTCAAAAATACCTGATAATAACCTGCAAAACTTAGTGGGAGATGAATCTAGAACTGTGGTTATACCCATAACTTAGCTATTTGGAAGATGTAATGTCACGAGTCCCTTTGCTTTTCTCCATCTCATTTTATGTTTTACTTCTCTTCTTTGTCTACTTCCTCTCCTCCACCTCCAGCACATAGCCACATTTGGATTCTAAATCGTTGGTAAATTCAGGTCCATCTACTTGAAGGAACAAAGCTACTGACGTCCTGACGGCAAAATTATATGAAATTAGTGACTTCTACTTCAATATGCATTAACCTCTTTTTAATAAGATACCTCTTTTATTTTCAGTACTCAATATGATTTAGGATGTCTTTTATTTCTTCCTTATCTGGGATTCCTACTTCCCCAGACTTAAAAAAAAAATGGTGGCTGACATGATCAGTGCACTTCTTCTAAACTCAGTTTCTTTTGATACTGAGTTCAGTACATTTAGAGTAGAAATCAGATGACTTAGGCTGGTGATAAAGATTTAAGACAAAAGTGAAGAATTTAATTTGCTGCTGTTGGGTTTCATAATCAAATAGAGAAGACCAAATCAAAATTTCAAAATATCTCCAAAATTTTGTTAATTTTATGTATGCAACAAATAGTAAGTGCCTTTTATGTGTCAGACACAGCTTTGGGTGCTAAGGATACTACCATAGCCTATCTAAAGCCTGTTCTTGCCTTCAGGAGGTTTTAGTCTAGCAGAGAAGTTAGATATTAATTTTATAATTAAGTTTGTACAGCTCTGATTACAATCATGATCATTGCTGGGACACCGGGGTGGCTCAGTCAGTTAAGAGTTTGACTCTTGGATTTGGCTCAGGTGACCATCTCACAGTTCATAAGTTTGAGCCCCGCATCAGGCTTTGTGCTGGCAACATGGAGCCTGCTTCAAATTCCCTCTCTTTCTCAAAAATAAATAAATAAATAAGTAAACACTAAAAAGAACAGCAACTTCTTTGATCATGATCATTTCCATGAGGGAGATATCTGAGGAAGATGATAGTTTGTATGGGGGGAGAGTGTGTGAGGATGGAATCAGAGCAAGATCACTTGAGAAAGCAACCTTTAAGATATGACCTCAAAAATGAGGAAGACAGAGTGAGCTTCTAGGCAGAGCAGCATTAAATGAAAAGAAACTTGTCATGTCCGAGGAGAGGGTCACTGTGGTTGCAGTACTGAGAATAAGGCGTTGGAGCAACGAGAGAATAAGCAGGCCACCATGCCAGGAGCTCAGAGGTCATCTTCATTTCCAACTTTATGCTGAAAGCAACGGGAAGGCATCAAAGTATTTT
This sequence comes from Hyaena hyaena, assembly GCF_003009895.1. Lineage (NCBI taxonomy): Eukaryota > Metazoa > Chordata > Mammalia > Carnivora > Hyaenidae > Hyaena > Hyaena hyaena. The sequence goes on from NW_024081173.1 coordinate 358,964, forward strand.
TGCAACTGAAAACACAAAGGCCCTATTTCTTCAACAATACTTAGTCATTTGTGCTTCCACTAATTAAAAATTAACCTCCTCCCCTGCTAATCCTTGTCTGTAAGGTCTAACTCATTTTAACTCTGCTCTGGACTAAAAGCACAAAATGTAGTGATAGCATTTCTTTGATCAAAAACCATGTCCATGTGAGTTATAATAACAGAATTTGGAGACTGAAAGTTATGGTCAGTCGGTTCTCCCATCCCAGCTTTCTCACTCAGTGTGCTACGAAGATGAAAAATTAAACCCACCCACTAGACTTTCTAGAACACAGTCTTGGGCAAACTGATGACACTTATATAAAAGGGATTCCAGCAAGGAACTAAAGAATATGCATAGTGAAGGAATAACTTGATTCTAAAACCCGCAGAGCCCTGAGTCAAGACCAAAGAGGGTAATCAATTTTCCTGTAAGCATTTAGGATATTTCCTTAATTTTGTAAAATATTAAGAGAATAGTTGTGAGAATAGTTGTGTGGCAGGTTCTTTTAGAAAATAACTGTTGAAGAGGAGGAAACTCCTACTCGGTGAATCGGTCTTAAATTTTTCTGTGTTGTCCAATAACCAAATAACAGGACTGTATTAAGGGAAAACAAAACAAAACAGAAGTCGCAAAGAGGATAAGTCAATGCATGTGACTTAAGAGAGCACTGGTGTGTGGTAGTAAAACCAGGGAGAGACAGACACTAAATGATTTCACCTTACTTTACAAAAGAATTCTTCCTTCGTTCTTTTTTGAAAGAAAAAAAAAACTTAAAGATTTTTAAATAATTTTCAATTACTTTGGACATCAGATTAACTTTTCATTGAGTGCAACACAATCTTTACACAGAAGCCCACGAGGACTTGGTTTGTAAGGTTGCAGGAACACTGGGAGTAGAGACTATTGTACCACCTTAAAATAGGCACGTGTGAGGGGCGCCTGGGGGGCTTAGTCGGTTGAGCTTCCGACTTTTCGCTTAGGTCATGATCTCGCAGTTCGTGGGTTCGAGCCCCGCGTCGGGCTCTGTGCTGACTGCCAGCTCAGAGCCTGGAGCCTGTTTCAGAGTCTGTGACTCCCTCTCTCTCTGACCCTCCCCTGCTCACGCTGTCTCTCTCTCTCTCTCTCTCTCCTAGAAATAAATAAAAATATTAAAAAAAAATAGGCACGCGTGGAATAGTAGAAAGATCATTCTGTGAACACAACAGCTCAGTTTTAATTCAGGTTACTTCCATATGCTAGAGCTTATCTCATTCAAGATTCTTCTCCCTTCTATCTCTAGTCTTCATTGGGTCACTGCCTGCTCCCATATCATATCTAATCTTAAATAACTATTCTCCAGAGAGATCCTCTCAGAACCTGTAGCTGTAATCCTGTCCAATAGAACCCTCCACAACAATAGAAGTGTTTTCGATCTGTATTGCCCAGTATGGTTGCCACATGTGACCACTGAGTATTTGAAAGATGATAGTATGACTGAAGGGGTGAGTTTTAAATTTTTTTTGGAAATAAAATAAATTGAAATTAAATTGAAAGAGCCACGTGTGGCTAGTGGTTACCATACAAAATTACATCAAGACAAAGCCGCCAGTCTTGTATTTCATTAGTATTCCGTTTCTCCTCTGTAGCTCTTGGTGCATTTGCAGTTATTCAGTGTTTATAATTATTTGTTTAATGACCATCTTCCCCACTAACGTATCAAAACTGTCATGATCCCACTATGATAGTTCATGCTGGAAACACGGGGGCAACTCAAAGAGCTGTTGACTGAGTGACTTACCACTTAAATAAAACCTTTCATTATTTTAATCATATAATATCAGATTTTAATCTGTCAGATACATGAATATTAAAGGCTGATGTAAGAAAACTGGAATACTAGCTGTTTACAAGTTGTGAACTTTCTGGTAAAGTCCAGAAAGTGCTACCAAAAATTGTCAAAATCTGTGGGAAATGTGTTTGCCACAGATTTTTCCTCAACACACACATACACACAAGACACACACACAAACACAGCTGCCTTCAGAAAAGAGTCTTCTATTTTGCTCTAAAATCTGTTCTGGCTGTGAAAACGATGACACTCCTCTGCAAAAGAAAAAAAAACTCAATGCAAAACAAATTCACAATTTAGCTTAGGATGGAGGAGAAAGTTGACACAAAGAAGCTGTCCCTCCCTAACTTAAATGAACATTTTATCTTTAGATCATGGTAGCTAATTTTCTTCAATCCTTGTAAATATGTTAACTTCTCCAGACATAAATGTGCAATAGTTATTCTTTGTCAATGCTGAAAATGACAGAAAGTAGATTAGCATAATACAGGATGCATTGTGGATGTTTTAAAAACGGAGACCATTATTATTAAAATCTAGAGTATCAACCCAAATGAGCTCATTATGAAGAGAGATGGAAAATCATACAATTATAACCTGTGTCACGGTGTTCCTGTTCCAGGGTGTAGCTGTATCTTCAGAAGGCCTACTAGGAAAAGCTTACAAACCAAGACCAGGAAGGCCTGTGGGGCCCCCTCATGTCTCTTCTCAAAATAGGTATAGATATTGAAATTCATCACCTGGAGGTTGAAATACTAAGAAATTTCTGCCAAGTCCTATTATCATTCAACAGCGATTTAAACAAGGGAAGTATTTGTCAAAAGTACAGAACCACCTATACAGATTGAACATGTCAAACTGATAGATACAATTATTTTTCTATTAAGGTAATTTCATGATGGGTATGACATTTTGCCTTTTTATCTTCTAAAAAATGAAAAATATCTTTGAATATCCTTAGCAATGCCTGACCTTCAGACACACCGACTATGCAAGTAATGCAGAGATCATGGCGATTGTTGTAAAGATCTAGGCCTCAAGGCCCAGGCTGGGAAGTTCATTTCATGATCACAAAATAACCTTAAGGTAGATTCAATGTGGATTCATAAAAATAAAGTACCAACACGAAGGAGACTAGAACCTATTGAAAGCACTACAAATCAAGTAAGTGGTACACATCCCCAATCCTTGGAGAATTGCAAATGTAACCTGGCTAAAACTGGTCTTGCAAAGTGTGACTTCTGTCTGGTTGTACAATGACAAAGAATCCATTTAATCCCACAGCAGTGAAAATGAGAGCATGCTACTGCTTTGGGGTGAACTGTTAAAGGTTAATTGAGTTTTAGGTACTTACCCCTAATTGTTCAAGATTTTATCCTAGTATCAATTTCTGCATTAATGCACAGGCTCCCTGAGTCCATAAGGAATAGATTTCATTTTGAAATTAAATGTGTCCTTCTGCCCAAAATGAAAAGCATTTTTCCCAGATAATTCTTACAATCAGAATCCAACTTCCTAGATGAAATAGGTCAAATTAATCACAACTCCCTAAAACTTCACTTTAAGTAAGTGAATAACTAGAAGAGTTATCTAGTTAATTCAAACACAATAGATACTCAATACAGAAAATTTGGCACACTAATTAAATATGAAAATGCAGGGGCGCCTGGGTGGCTCACTGGTTAAGCGTCTGAATCTTGATTTTGACTCAGGTCATGATTTCATGGTTCGTGGGATCGAGCTTCACATAGGGCTCTGTGCAGGCAGCATGGAGCCTGGTTGGTATTCTCTCGCGCGCGCTTTCTTTCTGCCCCTCCCCTGCTTGCACTCTCTTTCTCTCAAAATAAATAAACAAACACTTAAAAAATAAGTAAATAAATATGTAAATACATAGCATGTAATGTTTCTTAGGGAACTGTAGTTTAACAATACTACTAACACTTCAACTTAAGTTAGAGGTACTATTCTCTTTCTAAAATTAGAAAACTGAGTACTGTTGGTTCAACAACAGTAAGGTTGATATGCTTTTATTCCAGCCTTTAGAGCAAGTCATAAATAAGAATTATCATAAGTACTTTTAAGTTATTAGAGCATGATTATGTATAGTTGGACAATATCTTCAAAGATATGCCTACCTATTCTCCCAAGAAACCATCTGGTAAAGAGCCAGCTTTGAGAGGTAGGGATGGGCCAAGCTTTCAGAACACCTGCAGGAGGAAACCCTTAAATTACAAAACAAATGAAATTAAGGGAGATTGATCTGCATTGCCAAAAAATCACCAGGATGGGGGAAGGTAAAGAGAAGGAGAAGGGAGAGGAAGGAAAAAAGAAATACCTACTTTGATATCCCTTTACCAGTAGCATTTCTAGGTCTTTGTATATTCGGATTTATAGTACTGTATCTTATTTAATATATAACTTTTAAGATACACAACAGCAGTAGCATCAAAGACAGTAGCTAAAATTTATGAAGGAATTTTTGTGGTCAACGCACAATACCGAATCTATGCATTTATTATCTCACTTAAGTCTTATAGCACCCCTAAGTGTTAGGTGCTCTCATTATTTTCATTTTACAGTAAGAACACAGAGACTCGGGCAGTTTCTCAAGAGTGTGCAACTTCATTGGAAAAAGGGAATAAATTAAAAATCTTTTTTTTTTAATTTTAAAAAGGCTTAAGAGAAATGCTGCTATGAATATCTTTAATGCTTTCATACATGTCAAAGTTTGATTGTCTTGCTAGAGAAGTATTTTCCATCTTTGCAGACATGTTAGAAAAATGAACCAAATATCAATGATCATCACTACCAGTTTCCAAGAACTAGGAGTCTTTTGACCTAATAAGGCAGAGATAGTTGGAGGTTTCTTAGGTGATGTCATTCAACACATGTTATTCACCAGAGAACAGGGGACTGGCAATGGGTCCACACAGGACTAGACACTTTATAAACTCAAAGGCATTTATAAACTCCATTTTTTTCCCAGAACCACCGATGCCAACAGGATGACACCTACCTATCAAAAGAGCCACAGAGAACAGCTTCTGGTACTTACTGTTACGACCAAGGACCTAGGATCCTTTTGAAATTCCATGATTTATCAGATAACCGAATAGTTCATGAATAATTCCTTACTGTTTAATGTCATACATGAATGAGTCTACACTACCCAAATATTTGGTTCCTGGGATTAGTCCCAAGATTCTTCTCCCATTTAGCAGAGGTGTGCTAAATTGCTTAGCAGAGAATATGAGGGGGAAAAATCATGTACACGAAAAAACAAAATCCCATATAGAGCTATTCCACAGCATAGATATAACTTCAAAGCACAGAGAAGAGAGCAGATTTAAAAATATTTGTCTACATGGAGTCCTCTTCTCCCTTTCAGTATCAGAGATACCTCTGTTTAAATATTAGGCCTCTAGAAATGAGACTTCTGCGATCTTAACTCACTAGGATTGCTCACACACACAACCATTCTTCTTCCTCTGTCCAAGTGATTAGACTAAGGCTTGAGGCTATGATAATTGTGATAACTATACGGTCTGTTCAAAAGGCCCAGAAGGACCACAATCCCAGGTCCAAACAGTGGGTCAGTAAATGTTTCTCAAAGTCAAGAGCTGTGTTGTCCAACATTATACCTGGTAGCTACAAGGGGCTATTGACATTTAACTAAATAAATTATTAAATTTAATCAGTAAAATGTAAACTTCCATTCTGCAGTCATGCTCACCATTGTTCAAGTTTTTAAATGGCTGCATGGAGCCACATTTCATTGGCTACCATAATGGGCAGTGCAAATACAACTCTACTGGACAGCCCTGGCCTAAAGTACCATTTCCTAACTTGTAACCTTGACCAGCGTTTAAATCAAGACCGGCCAATGGATTTGGGCTCACATGCCCAAACTGGTCAATTTGAATTGTCTTCCTAGAAAAGAAATAAAATGCAGTACCCAGAATAGCGAAGTCTCTCTGGGCCACAGAAATAAGGAGTGGTAAGACCTTCTACTAACATCAATATCGAACTGCCAAATATCTAAAACTAAAGGGTACCACATCTTAGAAATATCCCAAGTCTTTCCCTGTGCCATTTCAAAAAAGGCATGAAACGAATATTTTCCCCCAGGCACTCAGACTTAAATAAGTCTTTGACATCATCTCTAGTCACATCTAGGTCTTAGTCCAAAACAGACCAGTTTTATTAGTTAAATCAGAAAATAACTCTAAAAATCGGTGATACAGATAACACCAAAGCAATTTTTAAAATGCCTATTTACCTACATGAAAACTTATCCTCTGAATATCATTTCTTTTCTTTCTTTTTTTTTTCTTGTTAAGTAAACAAGTGAGCCACTGTTAATGGCCTCAATCTAGAGTCTATTCTTCCCTGATGGAACTCAATCTAATCAGAGATTTTTCCCTCTAACTTAGAAATGATTTTTAGATACTCTGACTCCAACAGGCCTTTCATAAACCATACAGAACTGTGTACAACATCTCAAATGCAGCATCTGGTCTAGTCTAAATTTCTAAATGACAAGCACATAAAGCACAACATGCATTTGGAATTAGGCAGAGAATGAGAAATCAGGCCTCCAGCTATCATCAGCAATAATCTTCTCCAGACGTTGCCTCTACTCCCTACTATACCAACGTTACCTTCCACAGACCTCTCGCTGATGTCATGATTAGCTTGTCAAATCAAATTCAGCAGGGCACGAGCATGTATAGTGACATTTCTCATTTTGCATTTTTATTCACTAGGAAGAAATGAACTCTACTTAGTAGGCAGATTATCCATTATCTACTGCAATTCTAAATCATTTGAGTTGTATTACTAAAATGCATCGGCACTGAAACAGAGTAATAAGAATGTATATTGATAGAAAAGTAGGTAGGAATAAGGGGTCTCTTCTGTGCTTACTTTCCAGTGAATTCGTAGAGGTTCGATGAGGCCACAGTGATGCAGGTGATTTCAGCTATGACCACTGGGTGAGACCTCAGCCTTAATGGCCTTTATGGCCTAGTGGCAGTAAACCTTAATGACTTGCCAGTCATGGTTGTGACTGATAAAAAAAGGAAAAGCACTTAAAATTTGATTTAGATATTCTGTTCCCCAATTTCTAGAGCAGTGTTTCTCAATCCAGGGACAATCTTGCCCCCAGTCACCCCTTGGGGTATTTGGCAATGTCTACTCATACTTTCGATTTTCACAATTGGGGTTGAGGATGCCACTGGAATCTAGTGGGTACATATTAGGATGCTGCTAAACATCCTACAATATACAACAAGGAATTATCTAGCCCCAAATGTCAATAATTCCAATGCTGAAAATCAACCCTAACGCTATGTATGATCGCTATCACTTACTTGATTATTCAAAGACTTAAATTTGCATGGACACGAGCTGCTTAAAAAAAGTAATGTCTTCTGTCCATTCACAGACTTCAAGCTTAAAAAAGCAGAGAAACGTTTAGAGGGTAAAGAGGTACATCTATGAATAAAAATATTTTTCAACATAAGCTATTTTGTTGTTTGTTCAATCCTTATTTATTTAATCCCCTGATTGGGTAACTTTACTTTTGATCCAAATTCACCATTTAAATACTGTGGGATCAAGTTCTGTCAAAAAGATATTAATTGCAAAAAAGTAGAATGTGACCATCTTTACAGGGCTGAGTATTTTCTGGAAAACTCATACATCAAAATGGCCTTACAGTTCTGGAGATAGTTTATTTTATTTTAATTCTATAGATACTATTACTTATTTAACAATAATGACTCTCATAATTCTTAGAGTTTCCAACAGAAATGATAGCATGTGGTGGAATTAAGTGTCTCTGAGGTAGCAGTGTTGTTTCCTTTCTTTGAGAGAATCAAATTACAATCTAAGAGTTTATCTTTGTGCACATGCAAGGGCATGGCAATGCATTTTTATTCTTTTCTTCTTTTTATTTGAGAGAGAGAGAGAGAGAGAAAGAGAGGATGTTCATGCAGGGGTTGGGCAGAGGAGGAGAGAGAGATAGTATTAAGCAGGATCCACACTCAGCATAGACTCCAATGCAGGGTTTAGTCCCACAGCCCTGGGATCATGAATTGAGCCAAAATCAGGAGTTGGACACTCAACCAACTGACTCACAGCAATAATGCATTTTTCTCTCACACATATTACAGAAATGGAAAAGCAGCACACAGTAATTAAGCACTAATACCTCTAGTGCTTTATTAACATACACATACGCACATAGGATGAGAATCAATATTTCTCATCATTTTCCAACATTAAAGGCAAATTTTAAAACCTGATAAAATACTGTGTCCACCTGTTAGTACCTTCTTTTCCCTAAGTCTTTATTAACAAAAAAGTAGCACCCAACAGAACAAGCAGCCCACACCTTCATTAATGGAGGGCCAACTATGTGAGCCATGCAATAAATGGCTCATGATGAGTTCTTTACATGCACCCAAAACTCTTTAAAGCAGAACCACCTCCCTACACATAGGAACATGGAGGATTCATGGCAAACAAGCAATGTGTCCACTATCTCATGGCTAGTTAGGGTTGAAGGCAGGATTTTAAGTAGGTCTGTTCTAGAAAGTCCATACCTGATAATATTATTTTTTCCCCCTTGTTTGAATAAGAATCTCTTATTTTTCAATCTCTTTCACTAGTCTTCACTCTCCCGGGGGGAAGGGACTATGCATTGTTCACTCCTATTTCCATTATACTCCTAATAAAGGGGCACTCAGAATTTCCTGAATAATCATAATATGAGAGGACAGCACCTAGTACTCAGGAAGCACCTTAGTGCTTATGGAATAAATAGATGCATCCAGATTAGGATTAGAAGTTTTAAAAAGACTCAATTTAACCTAAATCAAGAGCTTTTTGATAAAATGATAGCCTTGAATTCTTAGTTCTCTCTCACCTTCCTTCCCTTTCTTCAGTCTATTTTTCTGTTTCTCCCCTCTCTCCATTTTTGTCTCTGTTCATCTCTATTACACGCCACCACTGTCACTACCAGCCACTGTGGCTACCTCATCAACATGCTATACACATGGTCAACAATCTCATGTGAAACATTCCTAACCACATTTGATATGAAACACTATAAAGCACACTAAGCATACTGGTATGACAAAGAACTCATCTCAACTCTGCCTCAGGTAGCTTTCCGCACAAGGTAATCCTCCTAAGCTAAGGGGCCCCAAACCTGACATCTCCATCTCAGAAAACAAGCGGTAACTCTCAACCTCTCGCCGACACGTACTTCTGTGGTCTGGATGTGTCCCCACACAATTCCATCCTGGAATCTGGACACCCAGATTTTGATGGTGTTAGAAAGTGAAGCCCTTGACAGGTGATGAGGTCTCAAGGGTGGAGTCCTCATGAAAGGGATTCATGTTCTTATAGAAGAGACTCCCCAGAGCTCCCTGGCCCCATCCACCATGTGGAGAGACAATGAGAAGCTTGCAACCCAGAAGACGGCCCTCATGCAACCATGATGCCATCTTGATCTCAGAACCCAAGTCTCTGGAAACTGTGAGAAATAAATTGCTGTTGTTTATCAGCTACCTGGTCTGTAATATGGTGCTAGAGCAGACCAGACAGGCTAAGACATATATGTACTCACATATAATCACTTGCCTTTGGCATATTACTGACATGGCCATATGACAAGATAGCCCTCCCTACATGGCAACTCTTGAGCTCAAAGTTCTTCACACACCCTTTCCTAGAAGCCCCCAAACAATTCCATGTCATCTGCATTTGACACATGAAGAGGCTGAGGTATAGAGGGGGGTTCAGTAACTTGCTTAAAGTCACAAAGTTGGGAGCCTCCTGGGTGATTCAGTTGGTTAAGTGTCTGACTGTTGATTTTTGACTCAGGTCATGATCTCATGGTTTGTGAATTCGAGCTCTGCCATCAGGCTCCAAGCTTACAGTGTGGAGCCTGCTTGGGATTCTCTCTCTCCCTCTCTCTCTGCTCCTCCCCTGCTCATATGCGCTCACGCTCTCTCTCTCTCTCTCTCTCTCAAATAAATAAACTTAAAAAAATAAAGTCACAAGGTTACCACATGGAAAAGATTCATTCCTAAAACCCATTAAATACACAGCCCACTTCCCTTGCAGCACTGCTCTGGCTGCTTTCCTTGAGTCTGGCCTTCTCTGTGTGGCAGGAACTTTCTGAGAATCACCCTAAGTTCTCTTGCACCAGAATGGTATCTTCCTCATGAAGGCACTCAATTTAGTAATTCATTTGCATTCCCTAATTGGTTTTCTATATAAGCGGTTAGCAAAGTGTGGTCCCATGTTGGAAATGCTCACCCTCAGGCCCTGTCCCAGACCTACTGCATCGTAAACTCTGGGGCTGAAGACCAACTGCCTGGGATCTTAGAAGCCTTCCAGGCAACTCTGATCTATGTTAAAGTTGGAGAATTACCACTCTGATATTTACTGCAAGTTGGAGGTAATGGTCCCGCTGAAGATTCACTGCTGGAAACGAGGACAGAAACTGCATCGTGAGGCATCTTGCTTCGGTAACACCCAGGGGCATATTTTGTCTATAGTGCCTCACACTGTCATCTGTCCTCACACAAAGCTTTAAGTTCATAATTTCCAAATTATAACGATCTAACCACGTCTAAACTGAGTGTCTGGCCTGGCAGATTTTAAAATGCTGGGCAAGGGTCTTTGCTTCCAGATTGCACTTGTCCGATGCAGGGGACCAAAACACTCCCCCTCTGAGAGCAAGTTAATTACCCTTTGACAGACCTATATTTACATGCCCAGTATGGTCTTGAATGAGGTCTTTCCCATGCAACCATATTTCAAGCAATCAGTCACTTAAGTAACCATATTTTAATTACTGTCACTTCTTACATTATGCATTCTCAACATACAATACACTTGTCAGAAGAACATTTCTGGTTTGACAGATTGTCGTCTCCTTCTATTTTTCCCTTGGGTCCTGAGTACACCACCACCACCTCATCAACATCTATTTGTCCCTTAACTCAAGTCAAGCACTGCACACATTTCTGGGGACTTGGAGGCCAGTGGGATGGTTGACCAGCCCGAGCGGTTGGCAGAGTCTCTCGTCTGCTCCTCAGAGATCACTGTTCACAGGTTCTCACAGTATACATGTCTGCAGCAATTAGGGTGTTGCAAAGCTGTTGATGATAGAGTGACATTTGCTCTAAGCATTGTCACTTTCAAGAATACGCATGAAGGAAAATGAAAATCGATGTAATTACAAGTCATCAACTTCAAATTTCATTCACTTACTTGCTTCAAAATGGCCAAATGAAAATAATTTCAGTTTACCTTAATAACAATATATGGATATTCAATTTTTTTTGAAAAGCTTATTTTCATTCTGCATTTCTAATATTAAAAAAAGGGAAAAGCACTCCATCCAATTTTCTCTGGTCAGAGAAGTCGAACTCTTCACAAAAGACTTGCAATTGAGCGGTTGCCTAATAATTTACTATAGTAAGTGTTGAAGTGTGTGTTTTTTAAGCCAAATGCTTTTTAAACTTTTTTGTATTTTTTGAATATATTTTTTTTAATTCGAATCACTTTTTGTGGCAGAGGGGGCACACAAAGTATCATGTATCATGTGTTCAGGACAATGAATATTTCGATTACATGATATTTATTATTATGCTACTAGCCTCACATTTTCTGTACTAATTATTATGGAGGGGGAAAAAAATATTTTACTAAAGAGACCACTGAGAGTTTCTTCCAAGCAACTTTGGAAACTCTGAACAAATAAAAAGACTTTCAGGTGATAAATGTGGACAACATACTCCTTAGCAGAAGTCAAAGCCTGGTGGCTACATCCAAACAAATTTTGTTTGTCCCCTGATAATTTTTTTCATTTAATTGTCAGCTTTACAAATGTATGAGATTGTACTTAAATACTCAGATTCATGTTACCTTTCAAAAAACTGGACCACCTGGCAACAGTGGGCCTTTTATCCCATACGACAATGATGAGCTAGCTTCACTCTCTAAGTTTCCTGAGGGGCTCCTGTGGGCCTGTGAGTGGCACCTCTGTTTTGTATTCTGTGATACTTAGAGGAAAGTCCTCTCATTACCAGCCTGGAATCAATTCTAAAGGAGGTGAGGCAGAGGGTAAACTATGGAGAATGAACAGGAAAGAAAATAGGGAGGGGACAGTGGGGGTCTCTTAGGATACAGTAATGGTGTAAGTAAAGCTTCAGGAATGAAGGTGGGGGAGGGATGTGAGGAGAAATAGTATATGGAGCAGCCTGACTGGACAGCGGTGTAGGAATGGGGACATGCGAGAAAGTCTAGAGGAAATTGACTACATTGTAATTGAAGAGAGCACAGAATACCAACTCAAGGACCCTTCTGGGACATTATGCAGGATGCAGCTTTTAGTTTCCTTTTGAGGAACAAATCAACCCACTTCACATGCAATTTCAGTGTATTTATATGCCCACTTACACTTGAGAAACTTGCCCTACCTCCCAACTCCCAATCCTTTCAGTCAAGGAACTACACTTACTAGTACTATTGTAATCTGGGAGCAATGGCACCCAAACTCAAGAGGACTGGCATCAGAAGCAAGGGGAGCAATTGGCAAGGAAGAGGAAAGGCTACGGAAGCAGTAGAGGGTCATCAAGTATATAAGCACCTGAACCACCCTGGCTGGGTTCCAAGTCTAAGTACCATGGCCTTATGCATGTTGTTTAATGTCTCTGAACCTGAGTTTTTTTTTCATTTCTGATGGAGGAAATAGAAATCAAAATTCTGTCCGATTCTGTTTGTCAGAATGTCAGAAAGCTGTTGTGAGGATTTGGTAAAGTGATCTATATGATATACGCTCAGAAGAGTTTCTGGCACAAAGTAAGAGCTCAGTAAACATTAGCTATGTTGCTATCATCACGACGACCACCACCACCACTACCACCAACACCACCCCCACCACAGAAACGGCACTGAGTCCTGAAAGGGGTGTCTCAGATTTGATCTGTAGTCCTGGGCATAGAAACAGAAGTAAACAAACAAAAAGAGGTCATGAGCATATATAGGACATGGTTATTTTAGAAATGTGAGGAGATAATCTATTCCCAAGTATTCAAAGATCGCTGCATAAACCTGAAGGTGGATGATACTTTAAGACAATACAGATGGAGAAGGTCAAAATCAGAATCCGGCCTTCGTAGAAGTCACATTTAAGGTGACAGCAGAACAGAGGAGTGGGACTATTCAGGAACCAATTGAAAAGGCAGACGTAGAATTCAAAAGAAAGATCTGAGGCAAGATGCACATTTGAAAACAGTAATATTTGGGGAGATTTAAGTTCTACATGGTAAAGGAATGAGGAGCATAGATAAACTATCTCATCAAGATCATCATCAACAGATAATATTTCCTATGTGTCAGAAACTTTCCTAAGCATTTTACATGGTCTATCTCCTTAAGACCTTAGTATACAACCTCCCCATTTAATAGATGAAGACAATGAGGCTGAGAGGTTAAAATCTTCGTTTAAAGGCACTGAGCTCTCTGTATGGATTAAGAGTAGAATGCAAAGTCCTCACTCTTCATCATTTGCTGTACTCCTTCTGATAAAAGGAAAGAGAAGCCTGTTTTTATAAGCAAAGAGAAAGAGGAAAATAAATATATCAAGAGATAAAAGTGAATGAGTCATGCCTCTAAAAAAGAGAAAGGTAATGGGTTTATGACCCAGGCAGAGAGCCATCACAAGGCTAAACTGGGCTCAGAACACAGAGAAAAGCATTTTTAAAAATAGGAGGGATTGAAGAGGGGGCTAAAAAGCTAGAATAGATATATCTGATGAGTTGAATACCTGGTAAGAAAGCAAGTCATCCCAAGATCCAGTACCAATTTCAATTATAAAGTAAAACAGGAGGTAAGATTTCATTGCTTAGTTTCAACAAAGAAATGAGCACCAGAATTCTGATTTCAAATTCACTTACAATAGAATTTTGGAATTATCTGTTGTACTTTTTGGCCAGCTTGGGCAGTTATATTTTGCTGGAGAGGTTGCCAGGGTTTTGATTTCATCCTTATAGAGACACTGACTTCAGAGTTACACATCCTGTGGTAGTAAATAATATCAGCTCCCCAACCACACCTCAGTAACCCTCGACCCCCACCACGCCACGGACCACAACAACAGCTAACATACAGAGCAGCTAACACAAAGAGCTTACTACCCAGCAGGCACCACACTAACTGGGGCCAACATCCTATTGCATTTCATTTTCAGAGCTACTCCCCCATGTCATTGGTCCCAACATCAATAACATTCACAGGTGGTGACCTTCGGCTTGGTCTACTCATACAACAGGTAGTCCATCTGTATGAAATAACCAGAATAGAATTTGTAGAGATGGAACACAGATGAATGTTTCTGAAGGGTGGGGAAGGTGGGGAGAATGGAGAGAAACTGCTTAATGGGTAAGGGGTTTACTCTGAGATGATGGAAATGTCTTGAAACGAGGTGGAGATGGACAAGCCACAACACTGTTCACTTAAACATGGTTACTTTATTGTGACTTTGACCTCAATAAATTAGTTTTATTTTTAGTTATTTTTTATTTATTTTTAACATTTATTTAGTGTTGAGTGAGAGAGAGACAGAGCATGAGAAAGGGAGGGGCAGAGAAAGAGGGAGACACAGAATGGAAAGCAGGCTCCAGACTCTGAGCTGTCAGCACAGAGCCCGACATGGGGCTCGAATTCACAGCCTGGGCGATCATGACCTTAGCCAAAGTCGGTCACTTAACCGACTGAGCCACCCATGTGTCCTAATAAATTATTTAAAAAATTTTTTTAGGATGTAGACTAACAAATGGATCTTTCACTTTTTCCTCCAGAACATTAACAACAACAACAAAATCGCTATGAAAGAAGAAAACATTATCATTACTACGTCTGGGTTTAATTTGGAAGGGGGAGGCTCTGTTTTTCTTTTTTTTTCCTCTTTATTTCCCCACAAAACTCACTTATGAAAATGTACCACAGCAACAATGAAGCTTCTACTCTCTGGATTATAGTCACTACAGTATAAGGCATGGGAAATGAATGACAAATGAACAAATTTCTTTATGATGAAGATAATTCTTGCCCCCCTCCAAGTACTCAAAGATTCAAAGATGAACATCAGTTAGGGAAAAGAAAAGTAACCTTTAAATTAATTTAGACACAGGACTTAACGCTTTTTGCGTCAATGCACGTTCTCTCATCAGCAGACCTTGAGTCAGGATTAGTCCTGCAAGGTATTTATTGTCGGGGGTATGGGGGGGTGCTGAGGGAAGGAAGAGTAACAGACAGAAAGAGCTGGCTGCCATACCACCCTATAAGTCTGACTTCTCTAAAGGAGGGGACAGAAGGCAGTTTCTGGTAGGAGCCATCTTGGGCTCCAGGTAATTCCACGAAAGCTTTGACCAGGACCATTAGGAGACCCTGAGCCAGTCTTCCAAAGAAAGAACAACACACATCACAGGTATGGGTGTGTACTGCTAGCCCACTTGCCTTCATTCATTTGCTACAGGAAGTATGCCCCTAGCAGGACACAATGGCGGGTCCAAGTCAGCAGTGACTACATTCTTCAGTCAATTATGCTCCAGTGACAAAAGATGTGAGTAGCACATTTTTGAAGAACCACCTGGACGTATTTTCAAAGTCTTCACTGTATGCAGGAAGTTGGCACTCTCCCTGCCCTAATAGTGAGGGACAGGCATTTGGAATCTGCCAACGCTATCCAATTTTATTTTAAGTCAGTGTTTCTGTAACCTCTCCCCCTGCTAAATCTACGAGGTATATTGCGAGGGAGCGAGGAGAAAGGAAGCCCATAGCAATGACATTTCAAATGTCCACACTCCAAGCAAAAGTCTAGCCAGCAAAGAAACTAACTAAAGGAGCAAGTCAACACCAAAGCTGTGTAATCTACAAATGGCAAGTCAGATCCTGCACATCAAGTGTGACAATTAATTAACGTTCATTGGAAATGTTAGAAAGAAACACAGATTTTTGTCTGTTTAACCATATGGGGAACAGGGTCACTCACTGGAGTATTCACATAAGTGTTAGCATGTTTCCCCTCCCATGAGTCATAAACCTGTTCTTTTAGACTAATATGAGCCTTTTATGACACATATCCCACAAGCTTTATGTTTATTATTTTTGCCTGAAATCCAATTACTTAGTAAGCTATGTACTTTATTTGTTAAAAATATGAAGGCTAGTGTATGGCCCAATAAGTCAAATTACATAGGAGGAGTAAGGTACATGGAATCAATCTATGTGGTTTCATTGGTACCAACTAAAAACATTTATATAACACAGAAATAGAAACAAAATCTATGTTTTTGGAAAGAGCAATAAAGTCCAGTTGTCTTACAAGAAGGCTTTAAAAATAAAATAATATGAATAATAAAAGCACTTGTATATATATGTACATTTCTGCCCGGTTATCATTTCCATTAATCTACGATTATTAAGTTTGTGTACTTCAGCAAAATATATACATATAGCTTTAAAATAAGAATTAAAGAGGGAAATTCCCTGGGTAAGAATGAAGCTGTATCCTATTCTGAGAAGCAAATACTATGCTTAGCAGAGAGTTTGGAAAGTTAATGCTAATATTATCTGTTTTGTGCCACATAATCAGCTCCTTTTAGACTACGATGCACTTCCTGTCAGCTTTCCGGTCCCTGAAGCAACAATCAGCTAACTAAGAATTAAATAAATTATCTTAAAGTTAAAGTACATCTTAAGGTATTTCACTCAAATCTCAGGGAATGTTTCCTCTCACTGTAGTACCTGGGTTATCGAAGCGATTTTGAGTAAAATTTCTCTATTTTTTTCACAATGGCATTTCCTCCCTCTCATTCTAAAGTGAACATACCATTTCCTTCCATACTGAACCCTCAAGATAGAGGAAGGAGTACCCTCCCACACTTTGGGAGCACAGGCTAATTTCCACAAAAGGTAAACTCAATGAGATGGATGCTGAGAATATCAGCTGCCTATGGCATTCACGATGCCATGATGGCCGCCAGGGGAAGGCCAGCCTGCTAACTGCAATCTGAGGACAGAGCTCTGCCTCTCACCCCACTCTGGGCTGGTTTCACCGGGGGTGTGGAGGACAGAGACATGGATTGCGTGATCAGTAGGCAGTGTAACAGTCCCGCACACAATGGAGCAATCAAAAAGGTGAGCAGGTGAATATTCCCCTTCAGAGGATAAATTACCTTTTCCTGGAAAACGATTATTGGCTGACAACAAGGTGGTAATTTACTTCCCTGCAGCCTGTAATAAACAAAAATACAAAGTAGGACACCATTTGCAATAGCTATGTGGGTGATTATAATCACCTTTTAGCCTTGAAACCAGCCCCTATCTCATCAGCTATGATACATAAATATTGTTTTAGATTTTCATGCCTTTTAAAAGAAAGGCTTTTGTGCGCTCCTATCTCATCAGTTATGACGCGGTTTTTTTTAATTCCCACTCCTCCTAAAAGAAACGCTTTTATGTGTCTCAGCTTGGCAAGTTGTCCCTAATGCCCCCTATGACCAAACTTTACAGAGCTGGAGATTTCTTTTGAGGTAAACCCTGTTTCGTAATTCAGAGTACGCTCTTACTTCCCACCTTCAGGAAGGGGTCTGAGGCAGGCAGAAGAGGTGTGTTATCTAAGTCAGTAATAACTGAGCCAGTCACTCCACCTGGACAGGAGCATTCCGGGCAGAGTAACAAACGTTCTTTAGTTAAGGCTGCTTCTTTCAGGGTATCTTCTGATCATTTAGGGGCCTAACCTGATGCAGAAGTTGCAACAAAAAGCCCAACAGTAATTGGAATCTACAGCAAAGGGATTTGTGAGTCTAGGTGCTATAGTAAGGCAGGGGACAGGAGAGGAAAGCACAGCTTGAGCACCTGGAGAGGAGAGGAAATGGAAGATGCACAGGAGTAGGAAGTGAGGAATGGAGGACCCTGACAGCAGCCTGGGGCTTACAAGCCAAGAGCTTGAGGAGAAGCTCCATCTGAAAGGGTGGCCAAGCCTGTGGCAGGAAGAGGATCCCTTCTTGGTCATAGAATCACCTTCAGCTATGTGTACACCTCCAGATAAAAGCTGTTACAAACAATCACCTTGGGTTGGTGGTGCTCTGGGGACTGGAGGAGGAGGAGGCAAGAGAGGGCTGCTGGTCACCAAAGGCAAGAGGCTGAGGGGGGGACACCAGCATGCACACACGCTGGAACCCAGGGCAAGAACTGGTAGAACATCACAGAACCTCCCAAATGTTTGGAAGCTCTGGGGATGGGGAGCCCATCTTCCCACAGTAGGTAGGATTATACCAATTTTTTTTTTTTTTTTTTGAACATTACACAGAGGAGTTCAAAAGGCCAAAGAACTTAAGGGCCATCAGCTCTTAATGAGAGGAATTTGTTTGTTTCAACTACAGGTCTCTAAAAAGGAAAATGAGTTAGTTATGGACATTTAAAATATAACTGTTTTTTCCCCCTAGCTATATGGCATCTCCAGTTAGAGAGAGAGAGACAGAGAGACAGAGACAGCCTGAAAATGTCAGCCTTGAATTCCCAGGCACTTCATAGCAACTGATATCTTCAGAAAGATCAAGGGCTATAGAGCTCGTAACACACCTGACTCCTACCACTCAGACCAGTTCGTTCATTTATACACCCTGTGTCTGGAGGCACCGTATCCGCACACCCTGATAGTACAGGATCCACGGGGTTGACCCATGACAAATAACATATCCTATGCATTCGCAGTGGTTATTTTTGCCTTGCCCACATTAGTGGCTCAATGTAATTGTGAATTCCTTGGTTGTGTACTGTAAGATGAAAGGCAAGTTAATCTGCTTATAAACATGGGGTCTTCCTCTTGGTTTATGTTAATGAAAGGCATGTGTGCTGGTTGTTCTCCATCTGCCCCAGGATCCATGCTGTGCCCTTCCTGTGCTATGTCCTAGCAAGTTACTTTCTATGTATCTGCCAGACTCACTTCTTCTCTGACTTCTGGCAGGTTTGCCTAATGAGAATCAGGAGCAAACGAGCAGTAGTGTGATGGGAGAGAAGATGGGGTACCTACTCCCTCTAATTCTTATCATGCTTCTCTAATCTCCGTCGAGTACAGTCGTATAGGACCAGCTCTTGGGTGGCTCTCCTACCTACTTGCCCATTCAGGCATAGAGGCGACACCAGCTTCCCTCCACTGCTACTCGCTGGTGCTTCTTCAACTCTTTTTACTTCCCTCCACCCAGCTCATACCTTATAAATAGTCCCTTCAGTAAAACCCCCTCCCATTCAATCCTCTGATCATGCCATCTGTTTCCTGCTGGCACTCGATAGATCAGATGTGAACATTCCAAATTCGGGCACAAAAGTAGTTGGACAGGAAAAACAAAAGGAGGTAGAGAAAAAAGGGTAGGTTTCAAATGAGTCTGTAAAAAAAAAAAAATGGGCCAGTGCAGTCTTGCAGTTTGGTCTTTCCAAGGCTTACTTGCCTTAATCAGATACTTAAATGGTTGAGTGTTCTGGGTCATCGCTTCTCTGAAGACTTTCATTTCGTGTGTAATTAGAAACACGCCAGTCTGTAATGATGGCAGCCTTCAAAATGGTCAGTCTGTCACTTTCACATCTCTAACTCAAAACACAAATGCCTGCCTGATTACTAAGAGTCTTATTAAGGGGCCATTGTTTTCCCCTTTCTGCCAACTCCTCCCATCTCCTGATCTTTATCATCTTTCATTCTACTTAAAGCAGGGTCAAAAAGAAAAACGATAATCCCATAGACATCCACATCAGACTGTATTCATAACCGAGGTAAAGTGCATCTGGTCTTGTCACTCCGTTTTTGTTTTCCTGTTGAAATCTAAGAATAACCTGCAGTCAGTTGCACAACAGGAGGAAGTTTTTCCAAGGAGCACTTGGGTGGCAGAAATTAACCGTGATGGAAATTCCAATGTCTTGAGTCTGGTTGGATTTCACTGCGGCTGCCACTTAACTGTACTAACTTTTTTGGTCATGATATTTAGTGTTATTAATTTGAGGTCTAGCTATTATCTTTTGTAAAATGAATCAGATCTGGCAGAAAATGTCCTTTAAAGAGGACACTAATTCTAAAAACTGCTTAGTTTCTCTGTTGGCTGAGATAAAGGAAAATAATCTTTATTTTTACAAGTGATTAATTCTATTCATTTTTTAAAAACCTTTTATTGCAACCTTATGCACCAGATTTCTCACAGACACCTGTTTTCAAATTATCTAAAATTCAGAGAAGCCTCATAGGGGTTTATAAAATACAGTATTTTAGCCATAATAATTTTTACTCATAATAAAGCAGTATCGGCACTGAGGGCTAGAAATAGTCCAAAATGGAACAGATCAGATTTTTAGCTCCTGGAAGGTAGAGAGTATCAGTCACTGCAACTTTATTGATGAACACAGCACCTGGTGCATGCTCAATTAATGTTTACTGAATGAAAAGAATGTCTTTGTGGCCGGCCATTCTTGGCAGACTTCACCCACTCTTAGTCCAACACTTAGAACAAGTACCTACTCTCAAGGACCACCTTTTTGCAGCAATGCTCATACACAACACACAATTCTGATTTGGCAGTGACATCTCCAGTACCATAGAAGGGTTTCGACGGGTTCTCTGCGTAAGCACACAAAGCCTACACTGTAGCCTACAGAGAGGATAATGAGAGTCAACAGCCCTAGTCTTCCTCAAGTGGCACTTACTTCGTCTGAGAATAAAGCCCAGGGACACAAAGACAGAAAAGGCAGCACTGAAACAACCGGTGCAAGCAAGCAGAAGTGCAGTGATGGAGTCAGGCAAAGAAAGAAGCAATCGGTAGATTTGTCGTAATGCAGCTTTCAAGAGTGCTGGTTGGGGGTGCCTGGCTGGCTCGGTGGGTACAGCAGGAGACTCCTGATCTGAGGGTCATGAGGTGAAGCCCCACTTCGGGCAGAGAGTTTATGTAAAAATAAAACCCCCCAAAATAGTGCTGGTTGGCGAAACTATCTCAGGAGCTGGTGGTGCTTAGGTTTCTTTTCCATGGACTTTGACCTAACAGTGTTTAACCACCTCTCTGGAGAACTAACTAGCCAGGAATACCTGCTGGAGTACAGGTGTCCATCTTTGCCTAGGTCACTGTGCTCAACCACTTGTTCATTCGTAAGCTTTCTTTACTAGCGCAACAAATGCAGTGAAGACAGGGAGCAAAGGAGATGTTTGCAGAACACCCTCCCACCACGAGTGAGGACAAAGGGTGTTGACAGATGTGTTTGGCCGTGTTGAATACTTTAAGAGAAAGTTATACTTGAAAATGTGTATGGAGTATCTACCCCATGAGAGAAGAACATCTATATACCATCAATCATAGTGAATTAAAATGATCTTCCAATAGCCTGATATGCCTCTTAAGAAATAATGGGCCTTTCAGTAAAGATTTCTTCTAATTATATCAGAGATGGGGAGGCTCATTTATGGACTGAGTTTCTTTAACACCTACATGTCTCTATGTTGTGAGCCTCCCTTTGGAAGATGAAGCATTACTTACAGCTCCCTTAACGGCATCTAGAAACCCAGTAGCAGTGAAGCTAAGATAATCCCAGGAGCCAAAAGCCTCTCCGCACACGGTAAACCATCATGGCTGTGAAAAAATGCAAAGTCTTCCCTCTTAAACCTAACACTGTAGAGGCTATTCATCACCTAACAAAACAAGAAAGTGCATTTTAAAGGGAAGCTCACAAAATGAGAATCTATCATTGCAGGCCACAGAGTCTATGGTAGTGGTTGCATCTGGATATGGCAGTGATCATGACCTTCCTTCTGACTTGGGGCAAAACCATTCATTCTTCAGGACAAGGTTGAAAGTCACCTCCTCTGGACATATTCCCTGAGCAGAGCCAGGCACTCCACTCACTGGATTTACAGGTAGTTCCTTGTCCCTCTCTCCAGCAGAGCACTAGGATCGCATCGCCATTCTGTTTCTCCTTAATGAGACGTTAGGCTCTCCAAGAACTGGTACCATGTGTGTCTTCTGAATTCCCAGGATCTGTAACTATGCACGGAAGTCCTTCCATCTATTGAATGTAAGAGGTTTCATTTTTGTTTGTTTGTTCTTAAAGTTCCAGGACCGCGCTTTACATACTCCATCACCAAAGCCTCAATGTTTGCAGAGCTTCCGAACAAAGAACCCACTTCCTCAGACTCCTATTCAGTGAGAGCACAGTCCTAGGACTCAGGCCACACTATGAAAGACTCAGAAAGCCAAAGGAGGCACGGGGCACTTGGGTGGCTCTCACTCTTGATTTCAGCTCAGGTCATGATCTTGCTGTTTTGGGGTTCCAGCCCCACATTGGGCTCTGTGCTGATGGTGCAGAGCTTGCTTAAGATATTCTCTTGGAAGGAAGGAAGGAGGGAGGGACGGAGGGGAAAAAAGGAGCCACCACAGAAATCCCATTTCTGAAAGAACGTGACAGAAAGCTATCCAGGCTTCCATCCAGCATTAGCAGAGAGTCTGTAGCGTAGCTCTCCCCTCAAACTAGCTACATTAGTAGCTCTCAAGTGTGTGTAATTTTAGGATTTTGCTCCCATTTCCCCTACCTGACCCTAGGGCTTTGGGCAATTTCTGGAGACACCTTAGGGCGCTACTGTCATTTTGTAAGTTAAGGTCAAGGATGGTGCTGAACATAGTACAGGGCACTGAACACACCCCCTCAAAAATGTCGGTAGAGCAGAGGTTTAAAAACTGAGTGAGAATGTTTTTTGTTGTCTGTCACTAAATGACTATCTTTGCCTCTCTAAGCCTCAATTTTCTCATCAGTATCAAGGCAATAATAATCAACTTCCTAAGTGTTAAGTAGTGGGACCTGGCATGTAACAAATGTTTAATTATCATCGTCAGATATTTGTAATAATTGTTATTCTAAAAAAGCCAATGTTAATTCTCCACTTATTGTGTGTCAGGTACTATGCTAAATATCTTAAAAGTTGGTATTATAATGTCATATCCTTCAATCTTCAAAACACATTTGGAAAAATAATAAATGTAGGAGTGTTTATTAAATGGTTACATATATAAGGCACATACAGAAAACATAAAAGTGTTTATCAAGACACAAAGCTGAAAACAGTAAATTAAATTCCTCTTACTGCATTAAGAATGCTTTCCTCTAAAAAGTTCCTGATCTTAAGAACCAGACAATCTTACACATCGAGACAAAGCTGTTTTATCCTTCCCTTCAGACAAAACACAATCAAAGGAGGCGTGGCTAAAACCTATTACTGCTGGCCGGGCAGACCATTGGAGCCAAGACTGTCACTAATTCCGTCCTGCTATATGCAGGAAAGTGAAAGAGACACACGGCACTTCAAATAAATCAATTTCCTTTATTAGTTTCCTTTCTTTATCGCTTGCTTTTACTGTATGTTTTGTGGATCAAGTTAATCATTTTCATGGAAAGATCAATCTCAATATGTGCTTTCACTTTAAAATTGTTGTCAGATTTCATGGTGAAGCCAAATTCTAGAGAAAGATGGGAAATTATACACTAGCCTTCTGTTGTTTCCTATGGCCCAACCTTTCCATTGGTTTTTGACCAAAAAAAGCACCCCAAAATCATCTTCTCTCCTGTTGGCAACTGCTGGTGAAGATGTGCCTTTCCCAAGATTAGCACCTTTCCCAATTTAGGCCAGAATGGATACTCTTTCTTTGAAATCAGAATCTTGATTATGGTAACCAAAAACTGCTCCCCGCCCCCCCCAATAGAAATTGTTCCTTGCAATGGTGGAGTCCTCAGAAGACTGCTAAGTAGCACTTGCTGTTTCTAACCCCAAATCTAAGCTGCATCCTGTTCGTTCCCGAGTGTGATTCTCTCATCTCCTATAATCTGTACAGTAAACTCAAGAGACTGACAATAAATTCCTTTTTTTTTTTTTTTTGCTTGTACTAACTAGAATTACCTGTTTCCTTATAACTAAGACAACACTAACTGTTACTGATAAAGATACTGGACTACTGAGGATACTACAAAACTCTAATGATATGAATAAACCTGCAATAAGGAAATAATATTTCTGTTCTTCCTCTACTTAATCTCTTACACACCTCATGCCTCAGTTCATAAGTGTATGGGGAAAAATTGTTGAGGGAGCCTTATAATCAGGGATGCTTAGTAAGCCACAAGAGTTGTTACTACAAAGTTTCTATAGATCTGGTTACCAGAAAATGTAAGCAAGTGATCCTATCTTTTTGCATCTCTTGAAATTTATCTAGATCACATACTTATTAAAGACAATTCAGGCAACTTTTGAGTTAGAAGACTATTCAAGATTACACAATATTCAAGGGTGATGTACATATGTAAGTATTTGTCTATATGTATAAATAAATACCCACATATTTATTTTCATAATACCTCTAAATTCCTTTTTCCTTTGACAAATTATTGATCCATAATGAGAAGACTTTCATATAACTATTGCCAGGACCTGCAGAAGTCACTAACAGCAAAGGCTGCATTTCAATTTTCATGTATCAGTGACACACTAAATAAAAGTGCTACTAATGACAGTGCATGCCTCATTTTAAGGTATCTAAGAGGGCTTTCTTCAAGTTTCTTGCCTCAGCACCTATTAGGTAACCTTTTGAAAATAGCCAAGTTTGTACATGCCCATGTATGGATACACACACAGGCATATTTATTATTCAACGAACTAGCCTACATTTTGTTCTACATAAAGCTCATCCTGGGTGCCTTCCCATAACTCTCAACCCATGTTTGCCTACTGGGCATCTTCTAGACTACCAACATCTGTAACACTGAAAAGAATATAGCTCTCCCAGTTTACTACATGGAATCATGGCAAGAAATTGCAGTCAAAAGAAGTGAACAAAATGAATGAGATTTGCAGAACTTTACAGAGAGATAACAGAAAAAGGTGAAAGCAAGAAGATGATGAAATAGTCATGGGAAGACTGAAGTGAGGGAGATGAATAAAGATAAACCAGAGAGAAAAAAGAACGGCAAGGGTTGAGACTAGGAATAACTGACAATCAAAACTGAAGGTCAGTAATTTGGATCAGTGTATCATTTATTTATCAGTTTGGTACTTCCTAGGATCTAATGGAAACTGGAAAAACAGGACTTCAATATTGATTCAGTCCTATGCTGGCACCAGACTTCAAAGGAAAGATCAATTTCTATTATTGGAGATGGACTATTTTTTTATGATCCCAAATGACTTTGCTGAGAGTATTTAGAAGACTTACTTTCCATAGATTAAAGAATGCATATCCCTTAGCTGATGACAACAAGGAGCTTCATAGACAAGACTGAGGCCATGGCTCTCCAAGTCTGATGGCAGATTCCCAGGGCTCAGAAGTCAGCACTGCAGCTTATTTAAAAATGAGGTGGCTTCTGCCAAATCCCTACTAGGTCCCTGAGGTTCAGTTTCCTTCTTCATAAAACAGGGTAATACCTACTTCACTGGATTCTTATTAAGTTTAAATAGGATAATGTACATTGTAAAATTAAATCATAAGCCCCAAGTTTTTTTCTTTTGCTTGCCTTAATTAAAATTATAATAAAATCATTGGCCATTGATTTCAGAGCAGTTAGTGAAAAGCTTGTAGGTAAAAAAAATTGTTGACCCAAAGTCTATTGCAAATTTAAGTCTTGGACTAATCATAACCTTTTGTTTATAAAGAAATAAATCAAAGACAAGTCAAATTTAAGAAAAATTTATCATTTTCAAGTACTTATAAAATTGAATATTTGCTTAATTTAATTAATCCAAGGTGACAATGCCCTACGTACAAATTAAACCGCTTGCTTTAATAAAAAACAGCAGTTGGTCCATAAACTTGGAAGGTGGATATTGATGAGAAACCCCATTTAATGGAATGCTTGTTTTATCTCTTTTTTGTCACAGAGTTTTGTTATTTAATCTGTAATAACCACTAAGACCACAATGGTCTAGTTGTTATTTACTCAAGCTGCATGACAATCAGAACATTTTCTTGCTGTTAGTAAAACATGTAACGTCATCCTTCCTTGGAGTAACACATAATTTTGCAGTAAAATAAATAATAAAGGAACAGATTATCATCAAAACAATGCAAGCTCCCTCCCCTTTTTCACAATAATGGAATTTATTTAATAATCCTGAATAGTCCTACAGAACACTAAACTATTATAGGTTTTCAGTTGAATATATCTTTGGAGAAGTATAAGAAAGATGTACCAGGTTTGAAAAAACAAATGCATATGGATCCGATATGGGGATGGGCACTATAAACAAAGTTGAAAAAGCTTTCAAGTTTAATAATAAAAGCATTTAACTTTAAACAATGGGAAAATTGAGCCAAAACAGCACCTTATAAAAATGCCATTTTAAATGTTTAGAATGTTTAAAATTTCTGTCAATAAATGTTAATTTCAGAGGACAGAAGCAAACATAAGATAATTCAGAATACTAAGAATCTGTTACTGTTTAGCTCAAAGCTTAGGTATAATTAAAAATGATCATGTCAGGCTCCTCAATCCAGATGTGAAGTTTTGATATTGCTGCTCACCAGCTGCATCTAGAGAGAAAAGCAAGTAGATTTTGGGCATTTCTTTTTTTTTTTTTTTTTTAATGTTTTATTTATTTCTAGGAGAGAGAGAGAGACAGCGTGAGCAGGGGAGGGTCAGAGAGAAAGGGAGTCACAGACTGAAACAGGCTCCAGGCTCTGAGCTGGCAGTCAGCACAGAGCCTGACGCGGGGCTCGAACCCACGAACCGCGAGATCATGACCTAAGCGAAAGTCGGACGCTTAACCGACTAAGCCACCCAGGCGCCCCAGATTTTGGGCATTTCTGTCCAATTTATGTGAGGTTACTCACCACTGATAAGAAACAGGAATAAATGGTTACCCAGAGAATACTAAATGGCAGCTAATTTTGGATAATTTGTAAGCCTCTCTGGAGTTCAACCAAATACTGAAGAAGAGAAAGTCTACATCAAAAGACGTAAAAAGAAAACACAACAGCTGGTCACACTGGGCCCTTTTAGTTAGAATTCTGATGCAGGTTAATTGCATTCTCACCAAGAAATTATTAATGGATTCTCACAAGGTCTTACTATGGACAAAAGTACTAAAATAATTATTTAAAATATGTTTACTGACAAAAGACAAATTCACAGAGTTCAAATCAGTTTTCTTACTTTAAAAATAATTTACATTAGCAGATGATACCTTATGGATGACTACTTAAAATGCATACAAGTTACTTTTCACAAAATTGTATTAGAAGGCACAGTTGAATTCCATATGCAGGATAAATAGTATATCCTTCATTCCATTTTAAAAACTCAACCAAGTTAATAAGTGATTTTCCTCAAAACTGTTGAATAGGACAGAAGATTCAAGATCCTAAGTTTAATTTTTCAAACATTATTTAAGAGGTATATATAACTGAAGTCAATAATACACTGAAAAGATTATACACTATGATTAAGTATGCTTTATTCTAAGGATGCAAGGGTAGTTTGATAACCACAAATCCATCATTGTGAAACCCCACATTAAAAAACTAAGAATAAAAATCAAATGATCATTCTAATACATGCAGAAAGAGCATTTCACAAAATTCAACATCCAGTTGTGATTAAAAAAAAAAACAAAAAAACAAAAAAAAAACAAAACCCACCTCTCATCAAAGCACACATAGAAGAAACAAGCCTAAGCATAATAAAGGCCGTGTATAAGCCCACAGGTAACAATGAAAAGCTGAAAGAGTTTCCTCTAACATCAGGAACAAGATAAGGATGTCAATTCTTGCCACTTGTATTCAACATAGTACTGGAAGTCCTAGCTGGAGCAATTAGGCAAGAAAAAGAAATCAATGACATCCAAACTGGAAAGGAAAAAATTAAGCTGTCATTCTTTGCAGATGACATGAAGAAAACTCTAAAGACTACATCAAAAAAACTGTTAAAACAAATGCCATAAAGTTGCAGAATACAAAACAATATGCAAAAATATGTTGCATCTCTATACACTAATAACAAAGTACCAGAAAGAGAAATTAAGAAAACAGTCCCATTTATGTTTACATCAAAAAAGAATAAAATACCTAGAAATATATATAACCAGCCAGGCAAAATACTTGTATATTGAAAACTGTAAGGCATTAATAAAGGAAACTGAAAAAGACATAAATTAATGGAAAGAGTTTCAAATCATATATTCAATAAGGGGCTAATATTAAAGTATATAAAGAATTCCTACAATTTCAAAAGCAAATACTCCAAATTAAAAAATGGGCAGAACATCTGAATAGGTATTTTTCCAAAGGAAATAGACAGATGGCTCACAGGTACATGAAAAGATGCTTAACATCATTAATCATCAGAGAAATGGAAGTCAAAACACAAGGACAGAGCACTTCACACCTGTTAGAATGGCTATTATTGAAAAGAAAAAAGAAGTATTCGCAAGGATGTGGAGAAAAGGGAACCCTTTTGCTATGTGAATGACAATGTTAGTTGGTGCAGGCACTTTGGAAAACAGTATGGGAAATCCTCAAAAAATTAAAATAGAACCACCATATGACCCAAGTATTTCACTTCTGTGTATTTATTCCAAGAAAACAAAAACACTTACTTGAAATGATATATACACCTCCATGTTTATTATAGCATTATCTACTGTAGCCAGGATACAAAAACCATCTAAGTGTCCTTTGAAGGATGAATGGATAAAGAAGATGTGGTGTACATACATACATTCATATCTATCTATCCACACACACACACACACACACACATAATGGAATATATATATATATATATAGTGGAATGTGTGTACATACATACATTCATATCTACATATCTATCCACACACACATACACACACATGATGAAATATATATACATACATATATATATTGGAATATTATTCAGCCATTAAAAATGAGGGAATCCTACCATTTCTGACAACATAAATGAATTTTAAGGGCATTGTGCTAAGTCAGACAAATAAAGATTAATACCCCATGATCTCTCTCATATATGGCATCTAAAAACAAAAACAAGCTCATAGATACAGAGAACAGACAGCTGACTGCAAGTGGCTGGCAAGGGTGAGGTAGTGGTAAAGAGCTCAAAAAGTAAAAATATAAGAATAAATAAAAATAAAATAAAAACACCAAAAAATAAAAAAGAGGCTCATATATATAGGTGAGCTTCTCTTATACCCATTCTGCTTATTTAGTGATTCTGTCTAAATACACACACTGCAACCCAAGATCTTTCTTTTTCCTGTGTGAAGCAAAAAGAAAAATTTAGTTTTAGAAAAATACAGCTATGTTCCTGTCAACTGATGATTCTGGGAGCATAAGGCAGGCAGGAAAACTTGGGTAGTGTGCCAAAGGTCTGTGGGAGGGAGAAACATTTGAGAGGAGGTGAGGAAGCATTCACTCCTCATCTGTATACCTAAGATGTTATGCTACTTATATATGTATAATAGATTTCTGTAAGGATCTAAGTTCCAAAGCACTCTGAATTACAAGATACAGATGCCACCATTCTTTACAAATCAGAAAAGTCTGAAACTAGTTCTTAAATCTGATTAATTGGTTTTCCCTGGTGTATTCAATAAGTCATTTTGCCTCCTGTTAAGAAGAAAAGCTGTTCTTATTTCAACTTGGAAATTATCAAAGAAACCAGCATCTGCTACAGGGAGAGGGAAAATCGCACATTATTTTTCATGACTTCCCCTCCTCTGACTAACAAAATAATCCACTTAATGTGTCCAGAAGGACAATAATCCTACTAACAATACTGGGGGAGTACAGATTCCCAGGAACAGAGCCATTTACAAAAACTCTGAGCAAGTGCCAAATACAGTAGGGTTCACAGAGCCACTGCTAATTACCATGTGTATTGTATTCTTGGGCCTAATGGTGATCCACTGGCTGAACTTTGGGGATTATGTCCTTCCAGCTGAATGCTGTTGATTTGCCACATAATGCAAATGACAGGGAGGAGGCTGGTCTATTTTGTGATTGGTAAGGGAAGAACTTAAAAGCACATTTTAGATCAGGTCAGGAAAAAAAATGTGTTATGTGGGATTACAAAAAAAAAAAAATGCTTCCAACAATCCTTATACATTGTATAATTTGGGATAAAACACAGAAGATCTAAATGTCCAGCCATTGATGCTAAAATCTCTAGCGGAAGTAGTTTCCAAGGAGGTGTTAATATGACCTTTCCCTCTGGGAAACTGCAGGCTGACTACGTAGGAGAGCCACACTGGAACATGTTTTAAACATTTCACAAAAGCATGTTTATATTTATTATTTGGGAAGGGGACTTTTTCACCAGAATTACCTTCAATTATAGGATTTTAGCCTGGAATGATTATCAAAATCAGACAACCAAAGTTTATTATCATTTATTTAAGAAGAATCTGAAGGAGCGGGTAAAGGATATGTTTTCGATTGCATTCCTCTTACTCTATTAACAGGTTCTTTTCTCAGCACTGAACAAGGACAAAAAAAGACCAGTCTCACATTTAGTTCCCTAAAAGACCCAGTCTCCAATGCCCTTCTTTCTGTCAAGGTTTAAATTTGATTTAAAAATTTTTTCAAATGTTTAATTTATTTCTGAGAGAGACAGACAGACAGACAGCGTGAGCAGGGGAGGGTCAGAGAGAGAGGGAGACACAGAATCTGAAACAGGCTCCAGGCTCTGAGCTATCAGCACAGAGCCTGATGAGGGGCTCGAACCCACGAACATGAGATCATGACCTGAGCTGAAGTCGGACGCTTAACCGACTGAGCCACCCAGGTGCCCCTAAATTTGATTTTTAACGTGGCCTCTGGTACAAATCTCTCTCCCTCTGCCACCTTCCTAGTCTCTCCAGAGTTCATGGGAGCTGCGTCTGATATTTGTCACCTGTTAAGTGCCATGCACCGAGCACCAGGGAGGAACACGGTCCTCTGCAAATCTCACTCACAGCCAGGCCACAAGGTAGCCATGATCTCCACTTTACAGATGGGCAAACTCGGGCCCAGGAAGGAGTTCTCTCACCTAAGAAGCAGCTGAGCACAGATTCAAATCCCCTATCTAACCTCTCAAACCCATGTTGTTGCTGCTAATGATGAAAGGAAAACAAGTTGATTTTTAGTAGACAGGAAGCCCTTGTACCTACAGGAAGCAAATAATTTCACCACCTCTTAAAGGATTATCTGAAGACGAATCAGGAGAAATACCTACTGAATAGAAGGGACTGCCATCAAAGAGTTAATAAATGCAGAAACAATTCAAGTGAGCCAAGCATTGGAGAGAGGGTAAGACATAGGGCTGGGAGGCAAGGGGGATGGGGGAGAAATTCCAAGGAAGACAAAGGCAGACTTATGGAACAACTTCTTGGAGTTCAACTATAGCAAGGAGTATAGCTCTGAATACTGCAGTTAGTAGGTCAATAGAGCTAAAGGTCTAGATCAAGAAGCACCAGGCCAACTCCATGCCTAGCTGCCAGAACGTAATGTTCTACATGTTAAGTCCTTCCTGAGTACATGTTAAGTGAACTGAACACTGTCTCTTCTGAAATTGAAATATCTATAATGGTAAACATAATGCCACTGGATTTGGAAGCTTGCAGAGCAAGTTGACTACACGAGTGTGTGTGTGTGTGTGTGTGTGTGTGTGTGTGTGTTATTCGTATAAACTGTTTACACATTAGTTATGAAAGTGATAGTGTGTGGTTGTCTATATCAATAATAGAAAAGCAAACAAGCAGAAACATAAAGCAGATCAGAAGAAATATAACCTCAGTCATTTCCTATTAACTGATCATTCACTCATCCATTTGCTTAAATATTTATTTAACATCTACCACATGCCAGGTACTGTGCTACAGGCTGGGAGATATATACTGGTGAATAAAATAGGTATGGCTTTAGCAATTACAAAGTTTATGATCTACTTAAGAAAACAGAAATAAATATACAACTACAAACGGTGGTAGAGTATGAAGGGAACAAACTGGGTACAGTGACAGATGAGAAAGACAGGTGAGGGGACCATGGGGGAAGATCTTCAGATAAGGTGGTCAGGAAAGACTTAGGAGTTGGAACTCCAGCATCCAGCTGGTTCACAAACGAGCATGCATCAGAATCACACAAAAGGCTTGTTCAACAGATTGCTGAGCCTCGCCCCAAAATTTCTGATTCAATAGCTCTGAAGTGATGCAGAGAATTTGTGCATTTCTAATGAATTCCCAGATGTTGCTGATGCAGATGCCACTAGACTGGGAAATATGCTTTGAAAACTCATCCAGAGCATGGCACGCGAAGGTAAGTTACATGAAACGAGATCGGAAGGTAAGGCAAGGAAGCTGTGGATGTCCTCACAGATGATTAGTGACAGTACCAGTGCCAAAATCAAAACTGTCTAGGACTTAGAGTCAGACTACAGAGGACTATTTTTCTTCCTAAGGGAAGAACCTCTACTACCCTCCTCTAAGCTAAGAACCTGTAAGAAATTCCATCAAGGAATACGTAGTACCAACTTCAAAATCAAACAATGTATTTTACAAGGCATTCCTAAATTAACACAGTATCATCCAAAGAACTTGATGTTATCGCAGAATATTTAATAGAGAAGATAAAAGAGTCCACATGGTGACAGCTGCCTTTAAATATGTGACATTGTAACAATCATGGCAAAGAAGGCATTCCTCTTAACAGAGAGGATATGAGCTTATGATTATCATAAAAGGAATTTCAATTATATATAAGGAAAATATACTTGACCTTACATGGTTTTAAATATTTTACTGGCTTCAAAAAAACAAAGAGACATCCTTTGCTAGTATTTATAAGAATAGAAAGCTATCAGAATTTTGAGGGTTTGGTGGTTGGTTCTCAGATTTTGCCCCAAAATCACCTGGGAATTTGCTGAAGGGGAGATTTCCAGAACAACCGTCCAGTGCTTCTGACTAATTCATAGGACGTGAAGCCCAAGAATCTGCATTTTGGCAGACATTCCCCAGGCATCCTGCCATTGGTGGAATAAGGATTACAGTTTGAGAAAAGTACAGGTAAGGGCTGGTTCCCTATAAAGGGCAAAATTATCTCAAAATAATCCCTTATGCATTTGATAGAGATACAACTGTTATTGAAGGACTTTTACACTCCAGGCACTCTGCTGGGCATGTCTTAAAAGCACTTCCTTTGGGGCGCCCGGGTGGCTCAGTCAGTAAAGCGTCCGACTTCAGCTCATGTCATGGTCCCACAGTCTGTGAGTTCAAGCCCTGCATCGGGCTCTGTGATGACAGCTCGGAGCCTGGAGCTGGCTTTGTATTCTGTTTCTCATCTTTCTCTGCCTCTCCTCAAATCACACTCTGTGTGTGTGTCTCTTTCAAAACTAAATAAACACTAAATTTGGTTTTAAAAAAGCACCTCCTTTAACCTTGAGCAATACTGTGATTCATATTTAAGAAACGAAAAAAGTGGGACCTAGGAAGGCAAAAAAAATTTGGCCAAAGCCATGTGGCAACTAAGTCCAAGAGCCAGAATATGAACTGAAGGCTTTGCCTCCAATAATAGATCTGCTCTGAGTACACTGAGCTCATGACTGCCAGCCACTGGGAAACCACAATAATCATTAAGTGATTTGGCAATCACAGGTTCTCCGAAAGCATTAAGTGATACAGACTTCCAAATCAAAGAGAAGCAACATTTAACTAGGTCTTCAGACTTTGAAGGACCCTTTGGCTACCTGAAAATACTGACAGGTGCTGTACAAGTAAAGACATAGAAAACAAAGTTCCTAGCTTAAAGTTTTTTCCACTAATAGTATGCTTGACAGTGTTATCCTACACTGCTCAAAGAAACAGAGATGAAACACCTGCATTAAAAAAAAAAACACACAAAAAAAAACACACAACTGGGCCTATCATAGAGGAAGTGTGTGAAAGTGGGAAAGTAATTAACCTCTCTGAGCCTCATTTTGCTCATCTAGAAAACAAGATGATATTAATAGTTACCTCAGGGGCTACTGCAGTGCTCGTATCAAATAGCATCTATGAAACTCAGCCTAGTACCTAGTACAGCGATGTTCTATAAAAGGTATTCTTACTTCTTATTTATTAGATTAGAGCTTTGAAGAAGCATGTGATGGAGTTAAAAAAATAGAGAAGACCCACAGAGGACCAAGAAATATGAAAAGATGAGACCAACGACATTAGAGGTAGGAAAAGACAAAAATTAACTAGAACAGCAAAATGCCATTTTCCCTCACAAGAGCGTGGAAGAGGCAACTTTGATAATCTATTTATTTTTAATGGTAACGAGGTAGAGAAATAAGTATTGTCTCCTACACACTGCAAATTTACAACCACAAAGAAGCACTTGGCAGTTTACTAAATTTTAATGCTGTGATATAGAAATTCTCTTTCTTCTTATTGACCTTACAACAGAAGTCAGCAAACAGTTTCTGAAAAGGGAAAAATAACAAATATGTTAGGCTTTGCAAGCCTTCCAGTCTCTGTGGAAACAGCTCAAATGAGTCCTTATAAGTAGAAAAGCAGCACAGAAGATACGTAAATCAATGGGCATGACAGTGTTTTCTTTAAAAACCCTGATATTTCGGAGCGCCTGGGTGGCTTAGTCGGTTAAGCGTCCGACTTTTGCTTAGGTCATGATCTCTCGGTTCGTGGGTTCGAGCCCCGCGTCGGGCTCTGTGCTGACTGTCAGCTCAGAGCCTGGAGCCTGTTTCAGTCTGTGACTCCCTCTCTCTCTGACCCTCCCCTGTTCACGCTGTCTCTCTCTCCCTCTCCTAGAAATAAATAAAACATTAAAAAAAAAAAACCCTGATATTTCAATTTCATATAATTTTCCCATATCAAAAAATAATATTCATCTTTTTATTTTTTTCAACCATTTAAAAAATGTAAAAACAATTGTTAGCAGCTTGTGGCCCACACAAAAACAGCAGTGGCGGGCTTGGACTGACCGGCTGGTCTAGCCAGCCGTAAGGTCATGAACAGGGAATTGGCGAAACTGGTTTATCTGTAGTCTGAAATGCAATGCTAGTAAAAAAAAAAAAAAAAAAAAAAAAAAAAAAAAAAAAAAATTAAAAAAAAAAAAAAAAAAAAAAAAAAACTAGTAAAAAAAAAAAAAAAAAAAAAAAAAAAAGAATAAAATAATTGTAGGGGTAATAATATAAAAGACCAACTATTCAGTGAAAAAGGTGCAGCTCCAAAGTATGATTCTATTAGCTAAGAACAAGGGCAAAAACAATCCAATTTAGCAAAGTTCTATGTTTTCCACTGAAAATTCTCCTGGCATGCAAATACAGTAAAAACCTTGGTTTGTGAGCATAATTTATTCTGGAAACATGCTTGTAATCCAAAGCACTTGTATATCAAAGTGAATGTCCCCATAAGAAAAAATGGAAACTCAGATGATTCGATCCACAACCCAAAAATATTCATCTAAAAATGATTACGAGACTGTAATAGAATACAAAACAATAAAGAAAATACAAAAGAAAAAGTAAAAGAAATTAACCTGAACTTACCTTTGAGAACGTTCATGGCTGGTGTGAGGGAAACAAGAAAGGAAGTTTACAGTGTAGGACAACTTAAACTATCACTAACAGAATCACTGCTATTGGCTCAATGGAATCTTTTTATTTATTTGCAACTTTAACAAGGAACCTATCCAATGACCTAGAATGAAGCAAAGCATTCCTATGCTTGCTTTTGTATGGAAAAGCAAAGGACTGTCCATAGGTGCTTTGAAGTGACAGAAAATACACTAGTGTCAGTTGTGGGCATCCTTCTAACATTCTGAAAAATCAGTGATTTCTGCCAAACACCATGGCCTGAGACCGAGCATCCGAGCATGAGACATGATCACCCACAATCCCACAGTGAGAGAGAGAGGGAGAGAGGGGGAGAGGGGGAGGAGAGAGAGAGATAACCACCGTTGGCTCATTTGTGATCATATCACGTTCAGGGTCACATTCTACTTGTAATGCAAGACATCACTAGTTTATCAATTTTATCAAGTTAAAATTTATTACAAATGTTTGTTTATCTGTGGAATACTTGTAGAACAAGTTACTCAAAATCCAAGGCTTTACTGTAGATTTCTTTGAAAAGTTGGGAAGAAATAACACAAACTGATTTCAAGAGCGGGGGAAGGAAGGAGGGGCCGGGATGAGGGGGAGGGGTGCAAAAGGATACATTTTATCTGTATTATTTCCATTTTGTTCCAGGAGACTGGACTCATGGGAAAACAGTGAAAAGAGCTGAAAGGAGACTCAGCCCCAAGGTTTTCAGTCTTACTCTGCTGCAGCACTGAGGACCTGTGTAAAAGGAGGAGCTGAGTTGCTTTTGGTCTGATGCTTTATGACCCAGAGACAGAAGTAGCCTCTTTGCTGAGATGGAGTTACCTGCCATTCAGAAAAGTTTAGACTTGTCTCTCAATAACGGACAGATCAATCAGATACAGGCTTGACTAGAAAAAGAGGCAAAGAAAATAGAATAAAGCCAAGGAACATGCATTCATTACGAGCACTCCTGGGGACTTTCAGACAGATTCCTTGTGCGTTTTTTATTGGGAATGCCACCATCCTCAATGATCAAGAGACTGATGACAGCACTGAGAAAATACAAGGCCGAGTCACATTTCAGAGGGTGAGCATGGGCTCCGATGGCATTAGCTCACCCAGCCAAAGCAGAGAAGAAAGTGGTCACAGCAGATACCTTGTCTCAGTTCATTTTGGAACACCTGTTAAACATGATTAACAGCCCTGGCTAATTATGTGTTAAGAGCATCTCAGGCTGTAATGGATCCCAGAGGTCTGTAAAGTTGACTTCATTTTCATGTTAGTCTCCTTCCACAAGGTCTCAAACATCGCCAAAATCTATGGAGTATTTTATGAACTCCCTCGTGAATCACTCAGAACTTCAAATACACCAGCATGTACCCAGGATGTACATTTGTTCAATAAATAAAGCAGGCAAGGTTTGTATTTTATAGGGCACAAATGGGCCTCTTGCTGCAATTAGTATTATAAGTCTGCTGACCTGTGTGCATTAATCACTACATTTTGTGATCCTAGCTGACAGAAAGCAACCAAAGCTTCCTCTATCTCATGTTAAATAAGGCCAAACTGCAAAAATCAGAAACCAAGAAGACTTTAAGATCTTTTATTTAATATATTAAACTATTAGTATGTTAAGTTAGAAAATTATATGATATGTACTATATGTAACATGTCATATTAGATTAATATATATTCAGTATTAAATGCACCCATACACGTATCTCACGGACCATTACCACAGTTACCAGGGTATATTTCTTACTTCTCTTAAGTGGTATTGAAACTAGATAATTTTGAACCCTACCCAGAGTTCATTAAAAGTCAGCTAATTAACCCTCCCCCTTTTCTGGCAGAGCCAGAGTTGGGGGCAGAAATTAATTCCTTCTTCATTTCTATTTGCAAAATTATGAACAAGAAGTAATTCCATCTACAGTTGGGCATGATGGAATACTACATTGCCGTTAAAAACACTGGAGAAGATCTATATGTACTGACAGAGAAGGTGGACCAAGGAACACCAAGTTCAAAAGAGTAAGGTGCTGAACAAAGAGCATACGGCCATCTAAATTTTGTAAAACTAACAGCCGAAGTTAGATTTGTATGCACACAGGAAAGGGTCTGAAAACATACACAAATACAAGATCTTAAAAACAAATTAACTCTGTCTCCCTGAGCCCCAGTGGAAAGTAGGAGTCCCAAATGGCCTGCATGGCTTTCACTACTAGAAAGGAATTGTTTGTTTTTCATGGTCACTTTTTACCCAGCAACCACAGAGCACAGCCCTTTAGATCATGTGCCCCAGAGTCAGGCAGCCAAAGCACTAATCTCACATCTACCACTTACTAGCCAGGTCATCTTGGACAAGTTAGTACACTTTCCTCTGTGCCATTTCTTCACGTGCACAGCGCAGCTAATGGTGCCTACCTCATCAAATTGCTGTGAGGGTAAATGATTTAATAACGGTAGAGCAGCACTGGGTTTAGCAAGTGCTTTGAAAAGTCCCTTCTCTATCATCAATAGCTCAAATCCTCATCTTGTCTCAGCCATAATGTGAACTTCCCTTATTCACTGCCCTTCCTAATTCACCAAATGTGAAACAGGGGCAAGAAACCACATAGTCTCCCTGCCCCCTCTCCCAGCCTCCTCCCCTTCCCCCACCACACGGAGCCTCAAATAAAATCTTTGGTTTCTACATTCCTGAAACTTTTTCGCCCTTTTATAGATCAAGGATCAAGGTCATCCAACACTGCCTTCTTTCTAACTTGAGTTAATTCTCAGCCTGTGGCCTGAAGGTGACAGGGGTGAGGTGGGGTTTTCCTGGTGGCTGACAGTTCCATTAGCACATTTGTGGTTTGTTTTTTCACTTCAATATTCTTTTTGTTGAAATTCTTCCTTCTCTAATTTTTTGGCTGTAAAGGTCTTTCCATATTGTCTATAAATTTCTGTCACATCTCCACTGAGCATCGGGATCTCGGGAGAGGTACGGTTGTTACTACGGAGCGTTAGCTTTCTTATGGGTAAGAGAGAGAAAATAGCACTATTTTCCATTCCATTATTTCCATAATGTATTAGTTTTGAAATACATTTGATTTTTTCCAATTATAGAATTCATGCCATTTTATTGAACAAAGGTAAAAAAATAAGTAACAGAGGATAATTAAACCACCCATAATCCCACTATCAGTCTTAAAAGTCTGTTATATTTCCTTTGAATCCTTAGAATGTATACATCTAAAAGTTTGGGATCAAGTGGTTTAGAGAATTCTGAACCTTAAATTTTTTTAGATTTTTTATTCTCTCTTCTCAGACCACTTTTAACGTTAACTTTCAGTCTGATATGTTTAATTGACCTTTCATTGTGCCCAAATATATACCCATAATTACAAATATAAAGGCTTTGTTTTGTTTTTAACCCAAAAAAGGCATCATGCTTTACAGATTACCTGTAATTTGCTTTGCTAATTTTATATCACGTACAATCCTCCACATCAAATATATACTTTCATTTTTAATCTCATAATAATCCACAGTACAGACATGTCACAGTCTATTCAACTCATCTCCTACTGATCAAAATTCATTTTGTTTCAAATTTTTGCCACTATGGACAATGTTGCAATGAATAATCTTGTGATTTTATTTATATAGAATGAATTTTAAAAGATAAGACTGTTGTGTCAAAGGCAGACTATATTTTTAATTTAAAATAATATGGCCAGGGTGCCTGGGTGGTTCAGTCAGTTATCTAGCTCTTGACTTCAGCTCAGGTTATGAGCTCATGTTTCGTGGATTCGAGCCCCACATCAGGGTCTGCGCTGACAGTGCGGAGCCTGCTTGGAAATCTCTGTCTGCCCCTCTCCCTGCTCATGTGCTCTGTTTCTTTCTCTCTCAAAATAGATAAATATAGAACTCCCCTGTGACCCAGCAATAGCACTGCTAGGAATTTACCCAAGGGATATAGAAATGCTGAGGCATAGGAGCACATGTACCCCAATGTTCATAGCAGCACTCTCAACAATAGCTAAAACATAGAAAGAGCCTAAGTGTCCATCCACGGACGAATGGATCAAGAAGATGTGGTTTATCTATACCATGGAATACTCCATGGCAATGAGAAACAATGAAATCTGGCCATGTGTAGCAACATGGATGGACCTTGAGGGTGTTATGCTGAGCGAAATAAGTCAGGCAGACAAGGACAAATATATGGTTGCACATATAGGAGGATTAGGAGGAACTTAACTGAGGACCATGGGAAAGAAGAAGGGGGGAAATGGTGGGGGAAGGGAGAGAGGCAAACCATGAGAGACTCTTGAATGCTGAGAAACAAACTGAGGACTGATGGATGTGGAGGGGAGGGGGGTGATGGGCATGGAGCAGGGCACTTGTGGGGATGAGCACTGGGTGTTATATGGAAACAAACTTGACAATAAACTATTTGTAAGAAAATAAATAAAATAAATATACTTCAAAAATAAAAATAAAAAAAAAATGACATGGCCACAATGTATACTGCCCCCAATATTTCTTTGCATACTAACATGAGATGTTATTTTTTAGTTTTACCCAAATTGTTGGTAAAAATCTTGTTATTTTACTTAGCAATTCTAAGATCAATCCCTCCCTTTTTTTACTGGCCATCTAAATTTTTCTCTTCTCGAACTGCCCATCATATTCATTGCCCATTTCATCTGGGGGACTTTTTAAAAATAATTTCTTATGGAGGATCTTGACATTTAAGTGGCTTAACTATTGGTCTGCAGTGATACATTTTTTTTTTTAAAACCTGGGTTACTGGTTGCATTTGCACGTGGACAACCACATACATTGGAAGGCTGCTGAGGGGAACATGTGCCTTGATACATGTCTGTTTCTGACTCGCCTTACAATGCCCTGTTTTGCACATCAGGGTTAACCCCTCCACCCCAACGTTGTATTACAATCATCTCTCTTCCCTGCCCCTCCCATTCTGGAAGTTCTATCTTTCTTTTCTACATTTACTGTTCTCCTGCCATCACTATTACCTCCATAAAGAACTAAATTTTCTCCCCCGCCACAGCTCCCCCTTTTTTTTTTTTTCCCAAAGGGAGAATAAAGCTTTGACCAATGACAGTTTTGATGAGATGGCTAGAAAAACTGCTTTCCTTCATTGGCATTTACAAAATATTGCTCAGTGGTTTGGGACCCATTTGTTTCTACCACCTCCATCTATCTTTGCTTTATGGCTTTTGACTTTTGCTGCTTTAACTCCACATTCTGTTTTGCTCTACTTCCAGTGGTTAGCTGCCAGGTTTAGTCTGGTCTCACTGATTTACTGGATCTTGCTTCATTCCTGCTCTGGATTCTGAATCCCATCCTAGAAAGGCTGCTTCTAGCTCCTAGATTCATTCACCTATTGACTGAAGTTTAGGTCAATCAATAAACATTTTAGCCTAAGTGAGTTCAATTCCAATAGCATACATGTTTCCTGATAGTTTCAGAAGGTGAAACCCAGAAATTGTAATTATTTTTGCAAAACACTATTAAATAGTGACTTAGTCAATTTCATCCTGTGAACTAGAAACATTTCAACTTGGGAGAAAAATCACGATACAAATACATGTAATTGTGTAATAAAGCATTCTTTATTTTTTATGTTAAATACTCTATTACTATAGAAAATATATACCATTTATGACTTTCTTTTCCAACATAATTAATGTACAGTGTTATTACTATTGAAACATTTTTAAATCTTTTTAAAGTTTATTTGACAGAGACAGAGACAGACAGACAGAGTGTGAGTGGGGGAGGGGCAGAAAAAGAGGGAGACACAGATTCTGAAGGGGGCTCCAGGCTCTGAGCTGTCAGCACAGAGCCCAATGGGACCTCAAACCCACAAACCATGAGATAATGACCTGAGCGGAAGTCAGATGCTTAATCGACTGAGCCACCCAGGAGCCCTTTTCCTGAATCATTATTAAAATAAAATACCACACTAGCCCAGAAAATCAAGTTTTTGAATTTACCTTTCTCTAATTTTTTCCCATTAGTATCAAATCACTCCATTTCGCTTACTTGGGAGCTAGCACAAAAAAAATTTTTTTTTTTTAAATAGTAAAGGTGAATAACTAGAACTAGAGAACGTTCTGTTAAATTACCGCCCCCTCTTCAAGAATTGGGGAAGAACCACTTTTGTTCTCTATGGGAGAAATCCCAGGAGAAGGTGAGAAACTAGTTCAGTAGCTGTGGCAAAACTTCACTGGTAAGGTGCGTTCAGCCAGGAGCGATGTAGTAGAAATAAGAGATCAGAGGTCCATTTTAAAGTGTGTACTCAACAGGCTTTGCTGGAGAGTTTTTAGGCAGCAGAAACCATATTTTAACATCTTAAAAGCTTCTGCATTTTAACGTTTCTGATCAATTGTCAGTTTTGCCCATTGAAATTGAAGCCTCTTTATCCCTGCTTATATGTGGTATATCATATTACTTTCACTTGAGTGC
The DNA here is from genome assembly GCF_003009895.1 of Hyaena hyaena. NCBI lineage: Eukaryota > Metazoa > Chordata > Mammalia > Carnivora > Hyaenidae > Hyaena > Hyaena hyaena. The sequence goes on from NW_024081173.1 coordinate 400,947, forward strand.
CCAAATCCAACTCCAATTTTCTACTTTCAAGTTCTTCTCCTCTATCACATGTCCCAAAGTCTAAACACTGGTGGTGTGAAAATATCCCAAAGATGTTAAGTGCGGAAGCCTGACATATGAGGAGAGAACAGTCAATAGATTTGTTAACCCTGAGTGTTTTGCAAAAGAATCAATTTTGTAAGCCGGCAGTGCAGTGCTCAGGATCAAGCAGTTTTCAGATAAGATGTCTGCGTGTCCCGCTACACAACACCTCCTTTAAAGCTGTTCCCTTTCATAACTGTCCTACAGTTTTTGAAGCTCTTCTCATATCTTATCACATTTTAAATATCTAAAAGGATCAATATTTGTTCTTTACAACATTCTAATTTTTTGTTGTTGCTATTGTGGAAGGACAATCAATTGTGATTTGCATAAACTCAAGGGCAATTTAAAAGGCGATCACAATAACTAAGATTTAAATTGGCATGTCTTTCCCTGGTGAGGTGTTAGACATGGAAATGGCTTTCATCTCCTAACAAAGAGAAGACTCACATCTACAGAACACAGTTGTCTTCTCGTCTCACGTTTTCCCCAAACAGCCTGGGTGCTTTGTGTGTGTGTGTGTGTGTGTGTGTGTGTGTGTGTACACGTGTGTATATAATGAAAATCCCAATCCCATCATGTGATTCAACATGTTGAACCTTATCCATGGTTTTTCATCATGCTATGGATGCCATCCAAATTCCTCAACATCGCTTACAAGAATCCACATCAGGGCTCTCCCAAAGAGAGCAGACCCAGCCCCCCCCCCTTTTTTTTTATTCTGAGAGAGAGAGAGGGAGAGGGAGAGAGAAACAGAGAGACAATGTGAAGTGGGAGGGGAAGAGCGATCCCAAGCAGGACCCACCGTGCCAGTGCAGAGCCCCACACAGGGCTCGATCCCACAAATGGTGAGATCATGACCTGAGCCAAAATCAACAATAGGACGCTTACCCAACTGAGCCACCCAGACATCCCTCAATTTTTAAAACAAATATTGTGTGATGCCCTCTTTCATCTTTGGAATAAGATCTACCAGTAAAATGATTTACCTACACTCCTTAGGTAGTATCATAACTTTATAGCCATTAAAATGCCTCAACTTTAATATAAAGGAGAAATCTTAGAACGGAATAGTGTGTTCACAGCTTATTTCCCTGAACATAAATAAGAAGACATGCAGCCACAATGAGCCCTAGCATGCAACCCGCATATAGGAGACAAGCCGGCATGAAAGGAGGCAAACACAGAAGCTGGGGCAGCAGAGACACAGAGAACCTAGGTGCATGGTGACTTCACAGAGCTGTCTAATCAACCTGGCCCGAAGCCCATCCTCTGTTCAGATTTATCAATGATCTGAACCAATACATTCTTTTGCAGTTAAACTTTCTGCATTGGGTTTTCTGCCTATGACATAAAACACCATCACCAATACATCCAACCAACCAGAGCATGAGGAACAGTGCCAACCCTCTCTCATCAGATGGTCTAAAGCGTGCTTATATGATCACGCCAAGAAAATATGAAAATTAGTGTTTTTCTCTGTCTTATGGACTTCATAGAAATGATGTGTCATTCAGGCACAGTCTAATTTAGGGGTTTTGGAACACGTATCCACCTGATTATCCCTAAAGATTAAGATCCAACTTTCCTGATTTCTTAAGTGCTTTAACTTAATGTATAACATAAGCCTCAAGTCCTTAAGGCAATGCTATCAATATTAATCAAAAGTTATTAGAGGGGCACCTGGGTGGCTCAGTTGGTTAAGTGTCTGACTCTTGATTTTGGCTAAGGTCATGATCTCACTGTTCATGTGATCGAGCCCCACATCGGGCTCCACGCTGACAACACAGAGCCGGCTCTCAAAAAATAAATAAACATTTTTAAAACCTTTAAAAAAAAAAAAAGGTTATGAGAGCTCATTACCCCTACCTCCTCCTGCCCATGCAGCTAACGCAGCTGACGCAGCTGACCGTCAGCATATCTGGAGTCCCACAGTAATGTGGATTTTCAAGGGCAAGGTGAGAAAACTAAAAGCCCACTTCTTACAAGTGAATACTTTTATCCTTTTTTAAGTGTAATTTCCTTAAAATCATAAGAAAATCATTTCCTCCATCCTTTTCTCCTTACTCTTTCCAGAAAGGAAAATAGTTACTAAAATAAACTGACAATGTTACCATTTATGTTGTATTTCGCCCTGCTTTTCCTCTAGACTAGAACTGTATTACAATAATGTAACAGCAAAAGCTACCACATATACAGAACCGTCCCCATACCAGGCTTCTAAACACTTTAAAAATACTAACTCCTTTAATCCTGTAATAACCCTAGGAGCATAAGTACTATTTTTTACTACTATTTTACTAATGACAACATTGAAGCACAGAGTGGTTAAGTCACTTGGTCAAAGTCACATAGCTAATAAGCCAAGATTGGACCAGAAGGTCAGTGCTCTTCCTCATTAGTCTCTCCATGCCAGACACTCCAGGAAAAAAAGACTGATAGTGGAAAACATGTGCTGAAAATATTAGAAAATGAATCTGCAGGAATCTCAAAGCTTTCAGATACAGGGAGATAAACACTATTTTAGAAAGAGAAGTAAAGTAAACAGAAAGTATTTCTTGAAGAGCTTGCAGGGTTCGAGTGAGAAATTCATCGCTCTCCATTCCATCTAGCCATCTTTAAGCTTCCACATCCTGAAGCTCTGCTTTCAAATCAGTCACAATCTCTTGCTCTCTGAGGCACTTACACTTTCCACACCCACATGTGTGCCAGTGCATATGCACAACACTCAAGCACAAACACAACCAAACACATGGGAGGAAAATCAAATAAAATCAATGAGACCAATCACTTCCCTTTGTTGATCTAATGTAGCTGCAGCACCAGCAGGGGATAAATATCTTGATGCTGACTTCATGCCCAAGTGCTTTGAAGACCATCACAGAGAAGTAACTTTTTATGTACCATTCTGGAGGGGGGCAGAGGGAGAGGCTATAAAATCCAGCCCCCTGGTGAGTGTCATTTCTAGCAGTGAGTTTTGTTTTTGTTTTTTATTAGTAATGCATTTAGCTGATCAAACCAAAAATATCTGATCCACAGGTTCTGAAGTTTTCATTAGTAATCACCTTTTGCCTTCATAAAAAAATCAAAAAGCAACTTGAATCCTATCTTCCCTCTAACTCCTAACATCATAGCAAATATTTTCTGTAATCGACAACGGGAAAGTTAGAGGACCTTCTCAGATGGGAAGCGAGGACGGAGCCACCTAGCTGAATTTGCCTGCCTCTGTGGCAGAAGCACGTAGATTAAGTCAGAATGATCTTTGCACATCTCTAACAGGGTCAATGGCAGCTATCTGAAGCACCCATGTACATGAGGGGATGGAAAATTTTGTCCTGCACGAGAGTTAAATACAGGGCTGAGCCTGGAGGCGAACATGGTCATTAAGCTCAATTATGAATAGTGGCTGGCACTAACAGAAAAGGAACTTTTTCTTAATTCCTTACTAGCAGAAAATACTAGAAAGGGGATAAAATAACATCGAGTCCTGGGGCGCCTGGGTGGCTTAGTCGGTTAAGCGTCCGACTTTCGCTTGGGTCATGATCTCGCGGTTCGTGGGTTCGAGCCCCGCGTCGGGCTCTGTGCTGACTGCCAGCTCGGAGCCTGGAGCCTGTTTCAGTCTGTGACTCCCTCTCTCTCTGACCCTCCTCTGTTCATGCTGTCTCTCTCTCTCTAGAAATAAATAAATTTATAAAAAAAAAAATAAATAACATCGAGTCCTATGCCAAAGATAAGTGGTCTTCCTCTCCAAGGCTCAGTCACATCAACTCAACCCCACGATGCTCTCCCACGCTGTGCCTCCATCACTCAGAGATTAGAACACAATCCAAGAAGCCAACAGGCAATCATTTTTTTCTGTTGCTGAAAGCAGTTCTCAGAACTGTAATATATTCATTCCCTCTTTTTTTTAATTAGGTGAAATCTAATAAAGCAAGAAAGTCCTCAAAGAGGTCACAGATTTATCATGATGCTAAAAGTCATAAAATTATAGTTTTAGGCTAAGTAGTTAAATCCAAATTACACACCACCCCATTAATTTTATAATCAATAGAGATTAAAGGAAATGAGGAAGCAAATGATAGAATCTTAGCTTAAACCAAATCAATGCATACTTATTCGTATCTATTACGTTTAACATGCCATGAGGAAGGCGGGACCAGAGTCCGGCCTGTGCCTTCAAGGAACTTACTGTCTGGCTCAGGAATCCATAGGCAACATGCACAAAGTTTCCCTGGACAGCAGTAACAGTGCAAGGATCTCATAAGACCCCATACAAGGAGTGACTGACAGACTCATGCAGAAAAGTGCTTGCAATGGTTCCGAGGTTAAGAGCATGGGCCCCAGAGCCAGACGTCCTGGGTTTGTCAAGCTCATTGACCTTGAACAAAGTAATGAGTCTTTCAGTACCTCAGTTTCCAGAAACGAAGAGAAGACAGTACCTACCACCCATACTGCTGGTAAAAATTAAGTGAGTCCATACGTGCCAAGTGCTTACAAAGTCAGGCCTTTGTCAGGAGCAAGTGCTAACATAATGGTTAAATAAGTGAAATACTACTGGGAGAAGCAAAAGATCTTCATTCTAAAGTTTCCTAAAGTGCTCATAGAATTTAAATGGGGAGGAAGCATATCATGTTAATTTTCTCCTTCCCACTGATTCCCTCCCCACTGCTACAAACATCCTAAAGTTGAAATCGTTCCAAAGCCTAAAACTGATGACTCGTCTTCTACTTCGTTAACCCCCTGTCAAAATCTCTGCTCTCGTTCCCCTCACTAATAAACATTTTGAGATGTGGCTACCCATGCACCTATTGCTTGTTCATGATTTTTCATTCTTCTTCCACTCAATACCAGCCTCTAGCCCTTGCCGTTCCCCCCAGAGGATAATAAATAGCCTAATGCTTAAACCCGATGTCCCCTTTTGATCAGTCACCCTCCTCCAATCTATCCAGAACATTAAAAATTATTTACCGTTCCCTTATTCCAGTTTTCTCCTTTGTAGGCTCTGTCACCACCATTAGAATGTTGACTTCCAGAAAGAAGTCACTTTCTTCCTCACATCCACATCTCCTGGTGCCTAGGAGTATATCAAAACCTAAATTTTTCTGCTAGTCTTCTCTCCACCAATGTGGTAGAGACTTCTGAGATGGCCCCCAAGATTTCTGCACAAGACAGTCCTGGATAGGATTTTGATGTGAGAACCACACCCACAAATTAGGTGACTTTGAGTTCATCAATGGGGAGGTTATCTCAAGTGGACCTGATCTAATCAGGTAAGTTCTTAAACTTGGCCTTTCCGGAGAAAAGCAGCTCAAAACCTAAAAAAATTCTGCTGGAGCCCAAGAATAAGTAAGTTGCCAGGGCACGAGAGGGCTTACGGAGGAGGCCATATAGCAAGGACCTGAGCGTATCTTATAGGAACTAAAAGTGGTCACTGTTCAACAGTTAACAAGGTAACGGGGATGTCAACCCTACAACCTCAAGGAAATAAACTATGCCAACAGGAGGGAGTTTGGAAGTGCATCTTTCCCTTGTTATTCCTCCAGATAAGAATACAGACAGGTGATGGGGCGCCTGGGTGGCTTAGTCGGTTAAGCGTCCGACTTTCGCTTAGGTCATGATCTTGCGGTTCGTGGGTTTGAGCCCCGCGTTGGGCTCTGTGCTGACTGTCAGCTCAGAGCCTGGAGCCTGTTTCAGAGTCTGTGACTCCTTCTCTCTCTGACCCTCTCCTGCTCATGCTGTCTCTCTCTCTCTCTCTCTCTCCTAGAAATAAACAAAACATTAAAAAAAAAAAAAAAAGAATACAGACAGGTGACACTTTGATTTCAACCCTGAGCAGTACTTAGCAGAGAACCCAGGTAAGATATGTCAGATTCCAGCCCAAGGAAAGGGAGAAAATACATTTGCTTTTGTTTTTAAGCTACAGTATTCTCCCCTCATCCAAAGGTGATATGTTCTCAGACCCGCAGTGGACGCCTGAAACCATATATCATACTGTACCCTGTGTATGCTATTTTCCCTCTACATACCTCTAATAAACTTTAATGTACAAATTAAGGACAGTAAGAAAGTAAATACAATAATCATAATATATTATAATAAAAGTTAGGTGAATGTGCACTCTTTCTCTCTCTCCAATTACACTGTAATATACCCACCCTTCTTATGATGATGATGTGAAATGATAAAATGCCTCTGTGATGAGAGGAAGTGAGGTGACCATCACAGGCATCATGACAGGAGTGTTAGACTACTAGCAACCTACAGATGATACAGAAGAAGGGGGGTAACCTGCTATGGACCAGGGTGGACTGTGAGAACTAACACCATGGAAAGGAATGCTGCAGACAGGGGGTCTACCTTGCTAAGTGGGTGCTGATCTGTGACACAGCAATAGAAATGTAACATACTACCTCCCTTCTTCCCCACTGTCTTCCGTAGCATTTTCTGGCTCTGTTGTCCTCACCTTATGCTTCAGTGTATGTTGTTTTCCCTTTGTGTCAGTCCGTTCCAAACTGATTAAGTCTATTTGAGGCTTATTTAAGTCTATTTTTAAAGTTGTTTAAATTTATTTTTGAGAGTCAGAGAGAGACAGCGTGAGCAGGGAAGGGTCAGAGAGAGAGGGAGACACAGAATCCAAAGACAGGCTCCAGGCTCTGAGCTGTCAGCACAGAGCCCAGTGCAGGTCTTGAACCCAGGAACAGTGAGATCATGACCTGAGCTGAAGTCGGATGCTTAACCGACTGAGCCACCAGGCGTCCCATATTTGAAGCACTTTAATAAACATTCTGCATGTGGCTTTCTCTGTACCTCTCTGCTCTTCTTCTCACTTAAGCCCATGTTTTGGTTTTCCTATAGATTAACAGTGCACTGCATCTGAGTACCGAACTCCTCATTTGACGAGTCCAAAATATATCCTTGTTTTTGCCCCCTTTACCTTGTGCTCTGAGAGCACAAGGACTTGGACCAGTCCTATTCATGGCATCTCCATTTTCCCAGCATTTAATCTGTAGGCATACACTAGGATGCCTTCCCTTTTCTATGATTACAACCAACAACTGGCCAAATCCTGTTGGCTTTTAACAATACAATTCACATTCAACCCTCTTTTCTATTGCCAATGGAATTGAGATCCTTATTACCAATGGTCTGGGCTTTTCCTGAATTTATCAAAAACCTATTTTACAGGGCACCCGGTGGCTTAGCTGGTTGAGCCTACTTCAGCTCAGGTCATGATTCCATGGTTCATGAGTTCAAGTCCCACATTGGGCTCACTGCTCTCCATGGAGAGCTCGCTTCAGATCTCCCCCCTCCCACCCTGCTCCTTCCCCTCCTGAGCTCTTCAAAAATAATAAAACATTTTTTTAAAAAGCTTACTATAAAATCTATGTGTTTACAAGTAGGTCTTACAAAAGGCAGTAAAACTAACATCACTTCAAATGGGACCCCAAAGTCTAACACATGTAATTTCAAATCTTAGCTGTGCCACTTAATTGAAATGGCCTCATAATATGTATCTGTTAATGTCTCTGGGCCTCCGTTTCCTATATGATTATTGGGGAGGGTGACTTCTACCTCACAGAGTTAACATGAGGATTACATGAAAAGGAATCCAATACAGAGTTGCTGACCTCATCACTCCCTGGAATACTGGCAACAGAACCAGTTTCCTTGCTAATCAGCTGGAAAGCTTACCAAGCTCTCTTATCCTTCTTTCTCTATCCAATTCCTGAGTCACTAGAATGATCTTGACCAATGTCTTGCATGGCAAGTTCATCAGAGCATGTTCTGAGTCTCCGTTCAGCACGTAAACTCTAGGGAACATTAACATTGCTTGTTTATCTTTGTTGGCCTGAACACTGGCTACCAAATCTATGATACACAATGAAGAAGAAATTGAGACGTGGCTCAGGGGAAACTTAGTAGGAGGAGAAAAGGCAGAGAAAACGGTGAAAGTGGTAAATGTGGCAGGCAAGCTTCATCTCGCCTACATTCAAATGAAGCAAGGATGCCCCTGCGTGCAGAGGTTACTCTTAATGAGCAGTCCCTCTTGGGACACATGTTCCCCACAGGGGGAGGGAGGCAGACTCAACTCATACCACGCAGCCCAGAGACAACCTCCAGCATCAACAGAACTTTGTCATGAAAGGGAAGAATTAAGTAATTGGATATGCTTGACAATTTTTGGTTAGCTCATTTGTCCCAAAGGTGTAAAGAGTTGAAAACCTTATTCATCCTGCAGCTCAAAATCTCTCTGTAGAGTGGGGAAACTTCAAACCATGTTGCCAAAGACATGACAGTACTGAGGTCTAGAGATGGCATCTCTCGTAAACCCAGTGGGCTGTTACTCTGAGTATGTAACAGTGACACAACTTTATTTTCTGCCAAACACTGGGGACACAACATTCATAAATATTCTGGTTCTCATTTATGACAAATAAACCAGAAGGCATCAGTTTAAAATTTTATAAATACCTTCTTTTAAGAGGCTTCAAAAGCTTTCACTGATTTCTTCCAACCATCATTGTCAGAGAATCAGAAAAAGAAAAAATAAAAAAGCTCTAAAAGTAGATATGTTCTAGTCCACATTTGAAGGGGTAAAAACTTACAAAATGGTGCAGGAGGGGAGGCTCAGGAGGAGGAGGAACTGAATACGCTGATAAAATGCAAGAAAACACAAGCAGGAAGGAGGTAAGGAGTCAGAACTGTGACAAACAGGTGTGACAGCCTCAGGACCTACAGGGCATGCGAAAATGAGAGAAGTGAAGGTTCTAGGCGCTCTGCCAGATACACCAAGCAGAGAGGAGAACAAGCGAGGCCATCTCCTTGCAGCAGATGGAGAATGCTGTGGTAATGCTGCCCAGAGTGGTGGGGAGGGCCAGGGAGAACCCACACACACGTGCTGGGTATGAGCCTGCGATGGTGAAGAAGAGGATAAAAGCATTACTATTTTATTGAGAACATTTACATGTGATTTTACCCACAGGAGCCCCACAACTAAGGGAACCATCATTAAACCCCATTGCACAGGTATGGAAATAGATATGGCACCAAGAGGCTAAGTGAGAAAGTAGGTTACCCTAGAGCAAGCATTCCCTTCCTTTACCCAACATTCGTGGGAGAAGAATCAATTCCTCTCTTTGCCTGTGAGGTTAGACGTGGCCATGTGACTTACACTGAATGAATGGAAGATAGGGTGCCTGTCTAAGCCTACGCCTTAACAAGTTTCTGCCTAGTCCCTCTGGGAGCTTCTGACTACCCTGAGAAGACCATGCTCCAGGTAACCATAAAGCATCCATCCTGGGCACCAACATAATAGAGTGGAGCCACTGCCTCCTCTCCCCCACCTGCAGGCTACAGCCACTGCCCCCTCCCCCACCTGCAGGCTAGCAGAATAAAAAAGCAGAACTGTGAAAATAGAATTACAGTGTTGCATCCCACTAATACAGTAAGGAACCAATTTACTGAGGTGTTTAAAAACTTTTTTTTTTCAATAATTGCTGCTTATTAGCCCTAGGCCCCATGGGCCTTGAAACACAGAAGCCGTTTTCTAAACAAATGTTAGTTTTCTTGCTAGGAAAGGAAGAGTGGGTGGAGTTTAATATAGAAACACATCTTCTGATTACCACCTCACAAATTCTAAATTTTTTTAAATGTTTTATTTATTTCTGAGAAAGAGAGAAAGACAGCGTGAGCAGGGGAGGGTCAGAGAAAGAGGGAGACAAAGAATCTGAGGCAGGCTCCAGGCTTTGAGCTAGTTGTCAGCACAGGGCCTGATGTGGGGCTCGAACCCACAAACCATGAGATTATGACCTGAGCCGAAGTTGGACACTTAACCGACTGAGCCACCCAGGCTCCCCCCACCTCACAGATTCTAAATATGGTACATTTCGTACGTGGTGTGTCTTACTCTGTGTAAACTTGATTCTTGCAGAGTGTAACTCATTTTGCTCTGTTTTCCTGTGGCTCTAGGACAGGCTGAGTTCTGGCCTTCACCCCCTCCCCACCCTTAAGCTGCCTTCTTGCATGTTATTTTTACGAACACGCTAACTAAAAAGATTGCATTTTATTCTTTTACATCATTATCTCCCCCAACAGAGCACTTTACTCGTCACCGTATTTTTGTATATCTCATCTGGTAGTTTTTATGTTTCTGCTTCCTGCACTTATCTCCATCAAGTTTAGATAATAGTCACGGGCTCTTTGGTGACTTGAAGCTTTTACTGAATATTGTGGGGTAACATCCATGAAAGGTTTGATATACTCTACTAATCCAAGATCTCTTTTCTACGACTTCTAACAGAAGTTTTCATCCTTTGAGATTAAACCGATAGTTTCAAGAGTTTCAGGGCAACGATAATCCTTGACTACTCTAAGGTAAGGTTGTTTCTTTGTCTCAGAATTGGTTTTCCTGGATATATTTACAAAAAAAAAAAATTACCATTCACTTTATTCTGCCCCTGCATCCAATTCTTGCTTCATGATTTCCTTTTATGATGTGGGCCTGAATATTTAGTATTTTAAGTTTTAACAATGAACAAATTATTAACAATAAACACATTATAAAAGGGTGGACGGAAGCTTTCTCAAATTTGAGACCTCTGCTGGCTCCCTCTTAACTACTGAGTGGGTTGGGAATGCCTGAACGTGGCACATATATTTTTTTAAAGAAGTTTTTTTTTTTTAATTTATTTATTTATCTTGAGAGAGAGTGAGAGCAGGGAAAGGGTAGAGAGATTGAGAGAGATAGAGAGAGAGAATGGGAATCTCATGCAGGCTCCGCACTCAAGCCTGAAATTCATGAACCGGGTGTTCATGACCTGAACCAAAATCACGAGTCGGATGCTCAGCCGACTGAACCACCCCGATGTCCCTCCACAGACACATTTTTAAAAATGAACTAACACCTATGCTTTCAGTACACATTTTAATTGTATCTATTTATTATTTTGCCAGTGAAGGAAGAAGCTTCAACCCAATCAAATATCCTGAGGCGACCCACGTAACCAGGGGCAGGGCAGTCAGACAAAGTCCCTCCCTCGGCCCTGTCTCCTAAGCACTCTGCTCCCACCCGGTGCCTGTGCTGACTTGGTTCCCTCTGTCTTATGCTCCTTGCAAACTCACTCTCAGCGTGAGCACTTACTGACTCTCTAATGTCAACTCAGTTTTCTCTGGCTACCTTTTCATAGCCGGCCTGAGATAAAATTAACTGTGGCTCCAGTTAACAACTGTTACCTGTTAACAACTGTTGCTGTTCTTGTATCTCTGGCCCCTTGCCTAATTTTATTAGGGAAGAAATAAAACATTACATCCATACTGCTGTGTACTCCATTGCCATCTAGCTCCCTGAAGGCAGGGCCTCATTTTTAATTCTCAGAGCTGAGCTCCAACACACTGCAGGCGCCCAAAAAATGAGTGTTGAACCTAATCTAGATAACAGAGGAAAATCAGGAGAGCTATTATGATTACCTGAGAACAGGAAAGAGTGGGCGGAAACGTGGGTGAATATGCATCCACCTTGGCATGTAATACAGATGGGCTATCTACAATAATACAGGCTAATAGGGTGTTACAGATAACCCGGAAGGATTATCTACAATCTGCTGATGGAATAATGATAAAAACTGAGTGCCAGATAGTGGCTGAATATCTCCCTATGGAATTTTTATCTACACAGCCACTCTTTTAAAAGCCTTTGAGGATATCTTATCAATACTTCATAAGCAGGAGACAATCAGAGTACAGGTCCCTATCTTTCCAAATAAAGATAACTTCTCATTTTCACAGCAAGACAACTGAAAAGGGTCATGAGATCCTTAAGAAATGTCTTTTGAAGAACAAGAGTTCTTAAAACTCACATAATTCTATCAGGAGTGGCCCTTAGACCAGCAATAAAGTTAATATAAGGTGCCTCTTGGATTTTGCCACCCCACTAGTACTGCCTTACAGATAATCATTCATATTCGAGAACTTAAAAAAACATGTCTCACGTCTGTTTTTTACTTATATGACAAGGTCAAGAGAGACCAAAACACTGGAAGAGTTGTCAACCATGGCGGCTGGCGGTTACCATCCACCTCATCTGTACCCTCTATCCCTCTAAACATTTGCCCTTCCCTTTGAGAATCTTTCAAAGCTGCATCCCACTGTCTAACTCTCAGCATTTGGATACTTAGTCTTCCAAATCGCTAGGGACAGCAAAGTCCCAAAGAAAATCTCTATGCTATGGTCACTTTGAAAGAAGGGGCAAATTAAATACTCGGCAAGAATGAAAGGTCCCCGTGAGTAGGTCTTTGTCTTTCAGGTATATTTTCTTCCCTGCCTCCTCCTCCACCCTGTGGGGTGAGGGATGCTGCTGGTGCATATGGCATAATTCAAGGCACATCAATCTGACCCACAAGGGTCAGAGTAATCATGCCATCCTCATCTTCCAAGGACCTTTGGAGTAACACTGTCGCATTTCTTTGCCACTGAAAATGCTGCCTCGTGTACATTACCTTGTCTCCATTTCAGGTTTTAATAATAAATTCAAACTGTCTTTTCAAACCATTTTCTTTAATGCCCTGACAGACTTATACTAGCACTACTCTAGATAAATGCTTCCTTCATCCCAAAGAGATATCAGAAAGAATAATTTCTCTTCAATTTATTCCTGCAATTTGCTTCTTAATTATTTTGAAACATTTTTGCAGGAGATGGCTCAATCCCATTAAATAAAAAATCCCTCTTAAATTTCTTAACCACTCCCAACAACCCCCCCAATCACACTTTTTACACTTTGTGGTGTCATTTTTTGAAGTAACATTTTACTAACTACAACATTCAGAGTGAAACCAAAGAAAAGAGGTATCATTTGTTACAATGTTTTTCTCATCTGTAACATAGATCAGAGGTTTTCTTTTTCTGTTTATTTTACATTGCCTCCAAACAAATATACCTGGGGGGAAAACAGTTTCCCTTGCTTTCTAGGCTATGTAAAAGGTAATATACGCAGTGCATGACTAAACTGTACTGACTGGACAGAATCGATGGCACAGAAGGAGAGCAGTGATGCATCACAGGACCACCCCTTATCCATCAGTCGGCAGCAAGGATGACTGTGTTTGCGTGCCAGCGGCAAACCATCAGCAGGCACATGTTTTCCTCTGTGACTTGTGCTGAAGCAAAGGCTGTCTTCTGCATACCAGTCTTTGGCTAAAGCCTGTAGGAAATAACTGCAAACCATAAACTTGCAGTCTTGAAAACATTCTTCATGTATAAAGTATGCAAATACAGCCACCAACACTTCCAGAGACTCTAACTGATAAATGGCTAGGTGTTATTGGAGTTGATTTTTAAATGAAAAATTCAGATGTGATGGCAAGGCAGTTTTTCAGTCCCCCCATGTGATCCGGGAGTTGATGTCGTATTGAGGAATTATATACTTCATGATGTAATAAAAAAAAAAAAACATGAATTTTTTTTTTTTTTTACCACCAACTACGCTTATGAAGAATGGTGGACGTGCCTGCTGAAATATCAAAGTAAACATCTCATTTGCACAGGTGAAGCATCAAGACTAACGCCTCGTGAGCAGGCACCTGAAAACCTACACCTTCTTTCAGTTTCTTTACCGAGTAAAAATGCCAGACTGCATCACTGCCATTCAAAAATCTAATCAACAAGTCTGTGTTATAGACCTACCATATGCCAGGCACTGTCCTAGGTCCTGGAAACCCAGAAGTGAATAAAAAAGACCAAATAACTGCACCCTCCTGGAGTCCATTCTAGTCTATGCACTTTTGCTCATCTTCACAGATGAGTTCTTTTGAGCCAAAAGAGGTGTATTTTCACTTCTGAAATATTTCATGTTGAAATTAACCCAGTTTGAATTTTATTCATTTTCCTAGAGGGTATGGGTTTTAAAAAGCTAGTCATCTGTAGAGGATATTGCCCTGATGTCTAGGAAAGGGGTTTTTAATCTGAGATTCTTTTAACTACTCATCTATCTCCCAGTCATGATGCTGTGAATGAAACTGCATGGACTACAGGAAAAGTGGAAGTTGTTTTCTGAGTAGAAATGAAGAACATCTAAAGCATACCTCCTATAGCGTGTGTGTGTGTGTGTGTGTGTGTGTGTGTGTGTGTGTGTGTGTGTATCTGGCTCAGTTCACAGATGAGACCCACTAAAACCTTCAGTTCAGTACAGCTTTCTTGAAAATCTTCAAAGTGGCAAACAAATTGAGGAGAACATCTACTTTAAAAACCCATCACTGATGCTCTTGATCAATAGCTGGCATCAATAAATCTTAGACATGTGGCCAAGACTGTCGGAGTCAGGCAAGGATTTTTCTTAATATGGATACTGAAGTCATTTACGCAGAGAGAAGCTGGGCAGTTTTGCAATAAAAGGGTAGTGATTATATAATACATCCAAACCATAAATAAACACTCCATTAAGTTATAAAATTCTATATGTCCTTAGGAGGGCTTTCTGAGAGCCACTTAACTTAAAAAAAAAAAAAAAAAAAAAAAAAAAGGAAAGCTCTATGAATCATTCATTTGACCAAAACCTACTGAATCCTTGCTCTATATCCAGCACAGCACAGCATTATCACCACCACCACCACCACATTGGGTTTCTTGTGGACCAGATACCGAGCTGGTTGATTACATATGCCTCATCTCATTTAATGAGTGAGCAGCCCTGTAACTTGGGTGTAATATATATCCTCATTTTAGGTGAACAGATGAAGTAGATGATACCAAAGACGTTAGGTTATCTGCTTGTGATCACAGCAAAGTAAATAATCAGTTGCCAAATGAGGGTCTGTCAATGTCCTGGGACCATGGTCTTTTACTGCCTCCTGCCCCAACTTTGAGATATAGTTGACACATAGCAATGGGTAAATGTAAGGTATAATAAAGTGTGTTGATTTGATACACTTACATACTGCACAACTATTACCACAATAGCTTTAACTAACGTCTTTACCACTTCATATAATAACCACTTCTTTTTTGTGAAGAGAACACTTAAGATCTACTCTTAGCATCTTTCAAATACATAATAAAGTGTTATCCACTATAAGCCATAGCTGTACATTAGAGTCTAACATATTCATCATCTTACTGGAAGTGTGTACTCCTGGGCCAGCATCTCCCATTTCCCCCCACCCCAGCCCATGGCAATCACCATTATCGTCTCAGTTTCTAGGAGTACAGCTTTGTTAGATTCCAAACATAATTAATACACAGCATTTGGTTTTCTCTGAGTTATTTCACTTAGTATAAGGCCCTCAAGATTCATCGATGCGGTCTCAAATAAGAAGATTTCCTTCTTTCTCATGGATGACTAAGATTTCACTGTATATGCACACATCTAACTATACCCCCCACCTTCTTTATTCTTTCAGCCACTGACTAATAATTAACTTGGTTTCATAGCTTGGTTACTGTGAATAACATGGAAATGAACATGGGCATGTAGACATTCCTTGAGATTCTGTTTTAATTTCCTTTGGTGTATTTCCAAAAGTGAGATTTCTGGATTCTATAACTCTTCTCTAAAAAAACAAACAAACAAAAAAACTTGAGAAATTTGCATAGTCTTTTCCACAGTAGCTCCATCAATTTACATCCCCACTAACAGGTACCCAAGGTTTCCCTTTACTCCATATCCTCACTTACTGTCTCTGTTTTTTTTCCTTTTCTTTTAGTCATTCTGACAGGTATGAACTAAGATCTCATTGCAGTTTTGATTTGCATTCCCTGAGGATGAGTGAAGTCAAGTACCTTTTCATTACTGGCCATGTGTATGTTTTCTTTGGAAAAATGTCTATTCAGTTCATTTGCTCATTTTTTAACTGGATTTTTTTCCTATTGAGTTCTAGGAGTTCTTTATATATTTTAAATATTTATCTCTTACCAGATATATAATTACAAATACTTTCTCTCATTTTGTAGGTTGCCTTTTTATTTTGGTGATGATTTCCCTTGCTGTACAGAAGCTTTTTAGCATGACATAATCCCACTTCTTGATTTTTTCTTTTGTTTGCACTTTTGGTGTCAAATCCAGAAAAAAAAGTTTGACACTTTTGGTGTCAAATCCAGAAAAAACATTGCCAAAACTTATCAAGGGGCTTATCTTCTGTTTGCTTCTAAGAGTACTGTGGTTTCAGGTCTTACGTTCAAGTCTTTGATCCCTTTGAGGTGATATTTGTATATGGTATAAGATGGGGTTAAGCCCATGGTCTTAACTACTCTATTTTATTGTTCCCAAATCAGTTGCTCTATTTGGATTCATTTGCATCATTAGCCTAGTATGTGAATTGAAAAGGATGTTAGACATTAGCAATGAATGATAAACTTCAGAAGTTAGCCCATTTCCCATGATCACGTAACTTGTTTGAGCCAGAGATGAAACTAGAATTCAAGTTCTAATACAAGCTTGATTCTACTATTCCATATATAATTGTGAATAAACCATAATAATAATGATAATAGCAGCTAACATTTGTGGAATCTAGTTTATTTCAAAACTTTAGACACTATAAATATAAAAACTTGTTTACTCTTCACAGTGTATGAAATGGATCTCACACCCCCATATAACAGGTGAACACTGTGACACAGAAAAGTATCTTTTCCACAGGCACATAGCTACTCGGTGGTGGATCCAAGAACTAAATCCAAATCTGTACAGCTCTCAAGCCAAGCTTTTATCTACTATATTCTTCTGCTTCTTGAGAGAAAACAAAAACAATTTTTTTCACTGCATCAAACTTTAAAAAGAAAAAACCCTCCGTTCCTATATGATGCTCCTTCGGTTACCCCAGTCCAAATTTATAACCCGTGCTTTGAGATGCTGACTCCTATCAGCCTGATTCTGTGAATTCATAGACCGCCTCCCAGCACATCACTGCTTCTGGGACCAAGGATAGTGTCTTTAATTCTGTTCTTCTTCCCAGTATCTAATTCTCACAGTTCACTGACAGTAGTAGACATTCAGAAAAAAGTTTCAGAACTAGACATAAAATATGTAGCAGGTGCTGACAAATATAGTTTAAATCCATGTTACTAAATTTGGCAGAGGGCTGCTCATGCAAAACAAATTCATATCCAAATTCAAGGAAAATCAACATCTTAAAATATTTCACAAACAAGTAGTTAACTAATAGGTATTCACCTGATTTAATTTAAGCTATTTCCTACCTGTGCACCAATATCATGACTAGTCACTTGAATTAATAAATACCCACATACTTCAAGTTCAACAATAGCTGACTAGAATGGTGTATCATGATATTTAAGAAATTTTTAAAAAAATTAAGACCCAACATAATTATGTAGGCTAACTATATACTAATTTAAGGAACTCTACAATTTAAATATAAAAGAAATTGTTCTTGTTTATTCATCAATTCCCTTCTATTAAGACAGTAGGACAATAGAGACATTGTTGCTGATAACCAACTAATCACATCACTCGATTAACCCAAGTTCTCCATCTCCTTTTCAATTGTAATGAGTGATGTCCTTGTGCCCAGAATACTGAAGTCACCTAAGCTACTTCCTAGCACACTATACAATCTACTTCTATCAACTCAGTTGTATTTGTAACCAGGAATCTCTAAACCCATTCTCAAGCGCATCATACCTGGGGTTTTATTTACATGATTATAAGCCTAACATAAACTGATGAAACACGAGTGCAGAAAAGAGATCTGTTGCTTTCATCAATTCCTTGGGAAGGTAAATCCAACCAATGAGAATAATTGGCCTTATACTATATACAGCCAACTTTACGTGAGAAAAAACATGGTAAAATCCCAAGACAACTGTACCTTAGATTGCTTTGCAAGTGTCCATGTTTTTGTTCCACTCTGAAGAAACTCTAGCATTGCATCATGATTATCATTTTCATATAAAGGTAGAGGTGAAGCTCCAAATAGCAAATTCCTATTTAAATAGGGTCTGGATTCAACAAAGGATTGGCAAACAAATGTACATTTCAACGTCCTAAGTTAAAATAAAGTCTGTATGTAACATTTTTATTTTTTATTTATTTTTTAAAGCAATTTTTGCTGCTTTAACCAAATGTTTCAATCAACCAACCAAGTAGAAGTCATAACCAATGTGAGTCAAAGAGCTTCTATGGTACTATATGCCATGGGTGGCTAGAGGGAAGACAGGCTCTGGTTCTGGGTTTGGCTTCCACAATCATCCTTATTCTGTACATCCGTAGCCTATTTTCACCTGTGCTAGCTCTGAGAGCCTCACAGCACATCCTCATGTCCTGTTATAGCTTCTTATGCACAAGTTCCTTCTCCCTCAAGTTCTTCCTGTGAGGCCCCCAAGCATTATGAATGGCCATTCCTTCCTGCACTTGCCCTTCCTCCCACACTTCACTCCATCTCTTCTCCACTCGGTTACAGACATCATCTCCTCCCCTTTCCCTGATCCTTTGCTTTTATTCACACCACCTCTGTTCCCCCTTATGACCTGATACGTGCTGGCCCCATTTTATGTTTTACTTAGCTGTGTTCATCCTTGGCTGTAAGCAACATGAGAAGAACCATGTATGTTACTTCATTAACTCTAGGACCCCAGCACCCAGCACTTTGCCAGGCAGAAAATAAGCACTCAGATACTTCATCACTTTGTGGATATACTAATGAATGAACTAATTTAGATCACTGTATTTCCAAGATTTCCAAAGATAGAAATTCTTCACTTATATTTTCTATATGGCACCCTGCATAAAGCCATGTAGAGCTATTTCCTTATGCTGAAAGATTAGAAGTAGGACCTTTTGTATCTACTTCCAAACTCTGCTCTTTATGTTTTGGACATGGACCTCTATGGATCAATGTTAGCTGACAGGCGCCCAGAGGGGTACCACTTTGAGTCACACAGCCTGAGTGATGTCCCTGGGAGCATCTTCTGTTATTCCTAACTACCAGAGCCACAACAAGAATCCCAGTAAGATGACAAATGGCATTCTCTCCTCTCAAGGCGTCATGTAGCTCCTAACCCATGACTGTCAAAAATGTCTTCTTTAAAATTCTTGGACTCCTAGAAGGGTTGAAGGACATATATTGTCTTTTAGAATGGAAAGAGTGTCACAGAGAGACTATCCCTGCAAAAACTGGCTGTTCCAGAGACAACAGGGTTTACTCAAATACTCCCCCTCTCCCATTGCTTTGTGAGCAAGAGATCCACATGCTGGTCTTCATGCAGCAAATCCATGTTCATATTCACACTGCCTGTTTTCACATTGTATTCTTTCCCATCACTCACTAAGGTACTCACATTCCTGCTTTACTACCTGCAGCCCCACCACCGTTCATACTCAGTCACGGTTGCAAAAGTTCCAACTTGACCTTGCCCCTTGAAGAGTCTCATTTTATAGAAGCAACAGAGGTAAGAGCATTATCCATTTACAAGTCAAAATTTCTTAAATAACCAAATGGTTCCTAAGTTTCTCTGACTTGTCCAGCAACAACTCACTGCCCTGGGTCTGTTTCTCCTCCCCCCTCCTTTCAAATTCCAGGCTAGGAATTTCCATCTACCCAGCCATTGGCTCCCAAGACTGGGTGTTCTATCAATCAGGGGGAAATTGGGCTTGCTTCATTTCTAAGTCATTCCATTCTAAATGTCCTGCTGCCTATCTCTAATTGAAAGATGACATATAAATGCAATCATCTATACAACTGCAATTCTATTTTCTAGAAGAAATTTTAGACACATATAATTCAGCATTATAATCACATAGCAAATAACAAAATATCCTAAATAATCACAGAGAAATACTGTGCATTTACTATGTACCAAGTCCTGTACCTAGAACTTTCCCTGCAGTATCATTTGATTCAGCAATCCTATGACGAATGTACTACCGCTATCCCCTCGCAAGAAAGCTAAGCAGAAAAAACTGGCCCACAGTCATAGGAAAGGTAAATTCATTTTTGTCAAATTCCTAGTTCAAACTTCACAGCTCAAAGGATCTCCAAATACAACTGAACAAATAAAATGGATACAGGTCTTTAGTTCTTCTCTGGTTGTTCTTACTTTTCTTTGTAACAACATTCGATGAAGCAACAAATCTCTAGGATTTCTCATTTCAGGATATCTTCACTAAAGCTGGCTCTCTCACACAAACACTGTCTGGCATTGCTCTCCAGTCACTCAACTTGGAACTGAGCTTAAGTACAAATAATGTAGGACAATACTGTATATTATATTTAGGATTTAAAGTGCTTTGGTGTTTTTGCTTGGATACTATTCAGTTACTTTAATAAATTGCAACCTAGCAAAAGCAATGTTTTGTGAGCCTCTTAGAAAGCCATCTTTCCTTGAAAATGTGAGAGTTCATTTCTTCTGATTCTGTTGTTTTCTTCTCAGAATGCTTTCAAAGCCCAAAAAGGTCGGACCATATGGAATCACTCACCGTCTTTACCTGATGGAGCAGGCCAAAGAGTGGGGTTGGTGGGGAGGGTGATTTTACCAACAAAGAACCTAACTGGATGTTTCACTAATGTTTGATGAATGAAATATAGCTTTTTCCCCCTTGGATTCCTTCTTTATTGTGCTACTAATAAGTTTGACCAAGTCACCTGCCTGTTAGTAAAATGTCAACAGAGGGCATATATTCACAAAACTGTACCAAAGTTACCAAAAATGACCAGCAATTATAGAATAGTAAATACAGATACTCTTCTTAAAGGTATTTTCTTGGGAACAAGAGAATTCACTTCACCAAATCATGTAAAGAGTGGGCCGAAGAAAACAAGATCTTTAAAACCATTTATCATCTCAGACTTCTTGAACAACTGTTTCATGTTTTCAACCTTACAGAATAGACATAGGGAAAAAAATCTAACCGATGGAGATCAGAACACAGATGCTTTTTTCTAATATAGCCACATACAAACTGGTTGATATAACCAAATCATTGTCAAGTGCTTGCTGGAAGTCCTAGACCAGGAATTTCTGTAAAAGTTAGTATTTGAGGGATGTCTGGGTAGCTCAGTGATTAAGCATCTGACTTTTGATTTTGGCTCAAGTCATGATCTCATGGTTCATGAGATATCAGGCTCTGGGCTGACAGCATGGAGCCTGCTTGGATTTTCTCTTTCCCTCTCCTCTGCATATGCGTACACAGGCACACATTCTCTCACAAAATAATTTTTAAAACTTTTTACAAAGAGTTAATATTTGAATACATATATATGATTATACTAAATTTAAAAAATAATTTTATGATCACACAGAGACGCCTTTATAAGTTCAACTTTCTGTTCCATGTATCTATCCATTGTCCTTCTGAAAGTTGCTTCTTTTCTCCAAGTACCATTATTCTTGTCTGTCATTTTAGGTCATTTTTCCTTCCAGTCACTCTTACAGGGATATGATATTTTATTTGTTCAAAGAGAAGGGATTTTTTCTCAATGCCTGATTGCTTTATCATCTAGCTGATTCATCTTCTAATTAACAAAGACCTTTTACACAGGATCAAAAGAACTTCTGGTGATAGATGGACGAAAGGTCTATAGAAAAGGCACGATCTTACCAACTGTCTTAAAAAAAAAAAAAATCTCTCTAACAGACAAGATACATCATGATTTTCTGGCCAAGGAAAGAATGCCCAAAGACCCTAACCACATTAGATTCAAAGACAGATACATGAACAGTGCAGCGTTTTCTTGTTATGGCTCCAAGAGCCTCACCACAGGCATGGCTTAGATAGCTCAGCACTGCCTGGTGATTTTATATGAATTACCATCATATGGTAGAGCAGTGGTTCTCAAACACTAATGTACTTAGATATCACTTAGACAGCTTGTTAAAACATGATTTCCTGGGCCCCACCCTCCAGAGATTCTAATTCACTAGTGGGGGTGGGGGACATGCATTTGCATTCCTAACAAGTTTACAGGTGATGCCAAATGCCAGTCTGAGAACCACACTCTGAATATCACTCTAGAGCTCCGTGATTCCAAAGCATCCAGGGTAAATTGTATCACTCTCTCTGCATCTAAAATTCTGCTCTTGGATTATCTTAGTTTGCAGCCTTAAGCACTTGGTCTTCAAAGAAATCAAATGGCTACAATAGGAGGTTGTCCTCTTTTGTTAAATAAAAAAAAAAAAAAAGAAGAAGAAAGAAAGTTAAGGTAATGGCTCTTCACTTGGAACAGAGAGCAAGTTGACTCTGGTTTACAAAGTCCTATCTCATTCCCGATCCTTTGTCACTTGAGAGAGATGCGAGCAGTCTATGTCAAAAAATGCACACTGCGCATTCCCAGGAAGCCACTCACATGGCCAACTGTAATTTTATTTAAGCCTGTCTGAACTTGCTTTTCTTATTTTTCCCCTATAGGCACTCATGAGTATCTTTTTTTCCTTTGCAAGAAAGAACTCAAAGACAAAGACACAGATATGACTTCAACAAAAACTAGCCAACTTTAAAGCAAAAAATAAGTAAGAATCAAGCATTTCGGTTTATAACAAGATTCACCCTACAACCACACTACTCATCCTCCTGTAAAAAAAAGAAAACCTAAGACCACAACAGCCACTCTTCAAAAACAATTAAATAAAAATCAAACAAAAGTCAGATTACTGGGAACATGACAAAGTCTTTCGTGTGCAAATCCGTATGGTGGTGGTTGAAACACCGAACATCTAAGGAAAAAACAGACACACTCTTTACTATAAAGCAGAGTTGCAAATCCAAATGCCTACAGCATAAGTAATGCAATTTAATGTTTGAAGCCAGGAGTAAGGGAAGAGAGGAGGAGGCAAGAAGGAAAACCTGAGTGTCCTGGCCTTATCAGCTGCTCCTAATTAGCTGAGGTCCAAGTCTGATAACATCAGAAATACATTTTCTGTTTTTCTTCCAGTCCTACTTCTTGGTGTGCCCAAGGATTTCAGGTTGAATTATAAATTCAGTGTATGAAAAATCACAGGGAAACTGGATGAAGGTAACTTCCTCAAAAAAAGGTTCATCTTAGGCTGTGGTAAGCAGCCTGGGATGGGACAGCTCGCCCTTATCCAATTCAAGATTGAGTTGACTCAAAGTTGGCTGACATTGTGAAACATTCAGTCTGCCTCTTTTGCTCACATTCTTGGATATAGTTTGAAAGCCTCTGATGTTTACCAGTCTCCCTGGTCGTTCGTGGGTGTTGAACTCCCAACTGGTTGTACTCTTAGCACTGGGAGACTGGCACAGTGAGTGCTTTGCCTTTTCAGTGATTTGCTTCTTAGCTTCCTAGCTTCACACTCAACCAACAACAAAAATTGGGCAAATGTCTCCAGATATTATCTAGCTCCTATCTTCTTGCTGAGGTATCATCTCCTCAAGTCTCAGCTGCTTTAGCTGGGCATTTCTCTCTTCTGCCTGTGAGACTGCCAAAACATCTTCTGCCTTCTCTGCTCCCAGGCATAATCTTTCACTTTCATTCCAAAACAAAAATTAGAGAGATTCCTTAAGCAAAAAGCAGCTTGTGGAATGCTGGCTCACTACATTATAGTTTCCTATGCTCTAGGAATCTTGGTTTTCCTGGCAGCTCTCTAATGTCTTCAGATTAGGTACATTTTAGATTTTAATTTGGCTCTACTATGGTCTTTGAAGTAGTGTTGGTTTTCCATAGACCACCGCAATTTAGCCAGAGGCAAAAGTCCCCAGGTTGGTTGGTTGATTTTTTTTTTTTTAAGACAACAACTAACACATACTTTATTTTACTTGGTTGAAAGCCTGATGGTGTACATACAAGGTTTAAAAGAGTTGACCTTGGTTTTGTTCACACTGACTCTAGTGAGTTGTATTTGGGTTTACTACGCTTGAGACTGCTTAACAGCTTCTGTTGCCAGGGGCTTGTTTTCTTTCAGGATCAAGGTGGGTACTTTCAAATGAAATCCGATTTTTCATTCCTTCTCTGGCAATTCTTTCCTGGATTCTTAGTTTTGCATAATTATATCTACAATAGAACCTGGATCCTCAAGTTACCAACATAAATTCTCCTACTCCAAAAATCCCATGATCTTCCCATTCTACTAGTTAACAAAAATCCCATGATCTTCCCAGCCACAACAGATCCACTGCCATCCAACAACGAATCCCATACAAAGGCAATGTTTTTGATGTCTAAAATTCCTAGGAGTTTAAAGAGCTTCCCCATGGCAGGCTTGCTGGGCTCTGGTGTGGTATCCATGGGTTCCAGGCCCAGGTTAACATGATACAGTAATATAACATCAGGAAATACTGTACTTATTTTCATATTTAAACATTAATCCACAAGAGCTATGCAGGAATTATTTTGGTAAAAATGGGCTATAAATGCAGTTACACACACATACACACACCATTTCAAACAAGGCATCCAACTAATACTTTTGGTTCTGTGATCTCTTTTAAGACAGATATGTCAAGCAATTTTTGTATTTTGTCGGCAGCCTTAAAAGAAATTTCAAATAACCACAAATCATTGTTACAGTTTAGAGTACTTGAGACACTCCAGATAAATATTTGATGATAGATGGACAGTAGGTGGAGAAATGGCTTCATCTAATACGTAATAGAAGAGAGTGATAAGACACCCTCATGCTTATCAGGGAACAAGACGAGAATGCTTCTGGCAGAATATCACTCTTGTAGCTGCCAGTAATTGACCCCACTTGAAGCAAAGAGGAATTCAAATGGGGATACCATCTGACTTAAGCCTTTCTGTATAATGCAGTGGCCTGAGTGAAAACGGACACAGGGTGCATGATAAAATAGCCAAATTTTTCCCATTCCCATGTGCCAGCTCCAACTGTGGCTTCCTGGGAATTCATCCACAGAACTGCAACAACAAATTCTCTTTATCAAAAATGTTGATGGTTCTTTGGATCACTGGCCTGTTAGTGGGTAAGGAGCTCTCCACCATGCAGGTAGCTTGAGGATGTGCAGTGACCTCAGTAAAGGATTGTTCACAGTCAACGCTGACTTCAGTTCCTCTAGGACTATAACCGATTCCATGGCAGGTCCCTGCTGAGAGAGTTCTAGTCACTTCTGTAACATGTAACATGCCTATATATTAAGAGCAAATACCCAGGCCCTCCAGCTGATGGGGATGCAGAAAGACATCAGGACATGGCACATATCCTAAACCAACTGCTTGATTTTCACAATTATCTAGTTATTTTAAGACTGAGTGTTAAACACATACATACATAAATACCTTAGGCCTATAAAAAAACAAAAAGTAAATCAAAATGACTAACGTGATGTATATAGTATCAGAAGCTATCAACTACTGGCAAACAACAGAAAGCCTTATGTGTATGGGGTGGGCACCGTGCCAAGGATATTACATGAAATCTGTTCATCTTCATGACCACTCTTCAGGGTAAATACTCCCATAATCCTCATTTTGATAGATGAGAAAAATGAAGCACATAGTGGTTTAGGAATTTGCTCGAGCTGGTAAGTGGTAGAGAGTCAACCTGAAACTCGGTCTCAGGATGCCACATCATAAACCCTTAACCACAGTGCTTTACAGATCTCCTGACTGCACTGATCATCTTCACATCAAGTTGCATATTCCCTATCCTTTAATAATGTGACTATGGATTATGGACATGTGCCTTTCCTAGCTGTCCTTAAATTCTGAGCTAAATATAAAATTAATGACATCTTGGGAGCTGTGATTCTTCCCTAACACCTTATGCTAAGAACATGGCTTATGAAATCTTTATATCTAGTTGAAATGTGTTGACTAAGTTTTGCCAGGAAGTTCATTCTAGGGGGATATTACACATGGGTAATGCAAATTGCTGTAAGGGCTAAGAACCCTTCCTTCCAACTAGTTTTTTGCTGCCAAGTAATAAGTAATTTAGTAGATTTGGAAAATAACCACCTGGTCTATCCCCTTTCACAAGTGACTCGGCTGCATAAAGATCAGTTACTTTATACAAACAGAGCTAAAAAATTTCATATCTGCTCTGCGGAGCTTGCCTCCCTCAATGCTGTTGCAAACTACACATTAGGGTTTACACCAAGTATCTTTGAGGAGGCACAAACCTGTTCAGAGGGCCTAGAAACACCCCACTGCAAATCTACGTTTCAACGAGCATTTACTAGCACCAGAGGAAGGAGAGCTGGTGCACCAATCAGCAGCCAGTATCCTGTTCCTGGCTCTCCTGTCTCAGAGCTATGCAACCACAAGTAAGTCGCATCATAAGCTTCCATTTCCTCCTCAACAAAAGATGCCAACCCGTCTCACGATGTTCTTGTAACGGTGGTACCTGTGAAAGCACTTCGGAAAAGTACTCACACATAAGATCACATACGTGACATATATACAAATAAATACATACGCCTGTCACCAAGGGCTGAGGTGTGCACATTATCCAGATGCCAATGGCAGTTTGGTCAACAAGAAGAAAGGAGTCCACTAAGCTACCCTCCGGAGGAGGTGAGCCTGTGAGGAGATGCCTGGTGTCCACGGTGATGAGACAGTGCAGTCCAGGCAAAGGGACAGGGAGAGAGAGGAGGACACAGACTGGCTACAGACATAAGTCCTATAAGCTCCCCTAATGAGCAATGGGTAAGTGTGGAATTCTGGAAAGAAACAAGCAGGCAAGGACTCACTCATCAACAGAAAATAACCTGATATAGAAGGGCTGTATGCCGGGTACCAAACATTAAAAATATCAACATGCAGGATCCTGCTTGATCCCAACAACAAGCCGGTGAAGGTATGCCCTTATTTACTGATTAGGTATCAGAGGCTTTGAGTGATTTATTCATTGTCAGGTCCATATGGAGAGTAAGTGGCAGAGGCCAGGTTCAAATAGGAATCTGCTGGACAGACTTGACCACCTTGCTATGCTGCCTCTCTAAAACCACTGTCCGGATACAAACCCGCACATCTATCAAGATATATTTCTGGAAAATCAATAGGTGTTTAAATACATGGGCAGGGGGGTGGTGGCTGGGTGGTTCAGTCGGTTAAGCATCTGACTTCTCATGGTTCATGGGTTCGGGCCTCACATTGGGCTCTACACTGACAGCATGGAGTCTGCTTGGGATTCTCCCTTTTTCCCTCTCTCTGCCCACCACCCGCCCCCTCCACTCATGCTTTCTCTCTCTTGAAAAATAAACTTAAAAAAAAAAATAAATACATACATAGGAAAATAGGTCAGGTATGGTATATACTCAAATGTTCACAGCATTCTTTCTGGGCAGTGAGATCACAGGTGATTTTCTCAATACCCTTAATTATCATCTGACTTTTGTAATCAAACAAAAAAGCAATTAAAGAATTAAGATGCATCTTTGTTCTTACTTAAGGACAACGTATTTCCAAATGTTTTAACCACCTGTGTAAAAAATAATAATAGAAATAAGGAAGCCAAAAGGACAGCTTGTTAAGGCTTAAATATTATCAATTTGATTTTCTATAGTTTATCTGTGGGATACCAGGAAGCCACTGCAAACATTGGAATGATCTTAATTTAGTGAGAGAGTTTGGGGTTGAGGTTCCTTATGGCAGGGGTGGGGCACCCTTACAATGATGGGGGTCAGTGTAGAGTGCTCTACAAACTGATTAGTCCCCACTCCAAGACCTTCAGAGAGAACTCTGGAAAGAATCACCAGTATAGGATCCCCTATGCTGGGGGGAATATGCAGTTGCACCTTAATATGTTGGCTGGGAGAAAGGCTAAGAATCACTGATCCACCAAGAGATTATGAGGGGAGAGCTATGCAATTAAATAAGACAGTATAGGGAGAAGATCAAAGAAAAGCAAAAAGGCAAGACAGAAGTAAGCTCCATACTTGGAGACTAAAGACAAGATAAAGGGAAATGAAGGGGAGGCAGGGTGGGAGGGATAATAAGCAGAGGTGTGGGGTGCAGGTTATAAATACGAATACTCTAAAAAAATGTTTATTTCTTAGAAGAAAGCTATAAAATGTAAAACTATTGGTTTCAAAAGAACATTTTCATACAATATGTAAATCTTTACCCAGCTTAACACAGAAAATGAAGAAGCTGGTTTCCATTTAGTATTTAATATGTGGAACGTTGTAATCTTTTATATTATTGGGAGGAGACCACATGGGTGATTGCCATGAGATTTATAAGCAGCTAAAACCTCTTTCAAATTAACTGTGTCCAACAGAGTTAAAATGGATATTTGTGACTTATATAAAGAAAACTTACTTCTAGGAGTTCTTAAGCCAACTAAGAAAGCAATCACAATATTGAAATATTTTGAATTAAACATGAGCAAAAGAACAATTAATGAAAAGTCCAGTAACCTTTTATTATTGTTCAAAAAATCATTTTCACAGTTTTATCTATCTGACAATGTTGAACTTAATCTGAACCCTGTGCTCCCAGGAAATAGCCAAGTCAAGGAATTCTTATTCTTTGTGTTTGGGGAAATACCCAGATAAACAAGGACTGGTCTGCCCTTGGATATTCTGAAATCCACATCCACCCTTCATCCTGACTCCCTTGTTGCATAAAGCTCAGATTTTTACCTCATCTTTGACAACAGTTGCAAGGGAAACAAGACATTGTAAGCCATAATGGACATAAACTGACCTCCACTGTTGGTCATATAAAATATTTCCACCTTTTCACAACTACAAAGCTACATTAGATATCTTTGTACAAACAACCCACCCACCCCAACTTTTCTCATCCTTCTTTGAGACTTTCCTCATTAATAAACATCCCCCCTACTGTAAAAGCCTGGATAAAAATCATCTGCTTAATTGTCTGGTACATCTTGCCTTTGATGTATTCCACTATTAAGAGTTTTCCAGAAAAATACAGGAAATAAATGAGACTGTATCACACAAACTTTCTCCATAGTCTTATTCAGAAAACATATAAATGCAAAACAAAAAAATTCACAAAGCATATTTATTATCAATTGATAATGCTGGTACAAGGATTCCAAGAAAGCAAAAGAGATTCAATGAAAAATCTCACTTTGCCTTAAAATACACTAGTACAACTGAAAAATATTTCAAATTTTTTATTTGAATGGCAAGGAAAAAAATATTAAACAAGGAAGCCTGACTTACCACAATAGGGAAAGACTCTCAACTTAGCAAAGCACATAGGTAGCACAGAGAATTTCACAAGGGCCAAGATGTTTGCCCAATTCTAGCAAGGAAATTCCCACTTTGGCCAAGGAACAAGGTCGTAACAGTGACAATGACTTAAAGACACAGACATCAAGGGCGCCTAAGTGGCTCAGTCAGGAGTTCCAACTCACCTCAGGCTCTTGCTGACAGCTCAGAGTCAGAGCCTGGAGCCTGCTTCGGATTCTGTGTCTCCCCTTCTCTCTCCAACACTCCCCCACTCGCACTCGTGTGTGTGTGTGTGTGTGTGTGTGTGTGTGTGTGTGTGTGAAAAGTAAATAAACTTTTTTTTTTAAGTAATAAATAAATAAATAAAGACACAGACTTCAGGCCCATGTGGGATTCAGGAACCACTTAGTTCCAAATTTCAACAGGTGATTGAATCACAATTCCCAGGCACAATTTGGGGCGGCAATTCCAATTAATGTTTCAAAATATGTGATTTCCTACAAGTTTATCTTGCTTGGAGGAAAATCATTAAATACATCACATTTTATTTCTACACTTCTGTGAGACTTCTTGTGTAAATAAGAGCCCCAAATTGAAGAAAGGGGTGTGGAATATTCTAACCATAAGTAGTTTTAGGTTTGGCAGAAGTGAAACGATGCTGGAATTCTAAGGGAGGAACTTAGCATCAGAAGCAGCTTCACTTGGTACCAAAGCTGCACTAATTTGGACAAAGAATTAGCAATCTATTTCCTGAGCCCCCAGCAAATGATGCGTATACTCTACCCTATTTAAGTCTTGGGGAAACTCTCTAAGTTTGTATTTGACAGATGCAAAGATGAGACATGGAGAGGCTCTATTGTGTGCCTGGGATAACAAAGTTGGTGGAAAGTGGTAAATAATGATTATTCAGGAAGGATTCCACATGCAGCATTGTTAGCAGAGTCAAGGATATTCAGATTTATAGGAGACCAATAGAATGTGGCCAAATAAAAGTATTTAATGAATTCAAAGCAATGATTAGTAATTAACACATCAATCTTATGAATGTCAATAGATAGTTCTAAACTGCTGGGGAAATTTGTTACTTTTTTTTTCTTTTTTAATAGGGCTGGAGGAGCTTGCTTCTAAAGTTTCTTCTCTTGAGTTGATTAAATATTCACTCCAAAATCTTGTTTACATTATTAATTTGCTCAGCAACCCCTGTCTTCAGAGAAGTGTAAATTTCTACCTGGTCCCTGAAGAGTTAGCACATATTTTTAATTAAAATGGTCTTGAATAAATTGAGCTGTTATTCTTACAGGCTAGATAACTAATAGTATTAACTCCAAATAAGACAGAATGTTAAAAAACAAGGTACATTAAAAGTATGCAAATATAGATCCCTTGAAGAGTGAAAGATTTATCTAAATTTAGTAAAAAGATCTGACTCCAAATTATGAAAAAGGGACAGTGAGTCACTTCTATAGCTTTCATGAATGATTCACAATAATAAAGAATGTAAAGATGTGTCAAAAGTTTACAAGTTCAAAGTACAAACTGAATGCTTCCTTTAGGAAAGTCTAAAACAAAATTAAACACCATGAGAAAGACTGTGACACTTTTCTTACTTATGATCTAAATGATAATAACAGAGTTATGTGCATAATGATACAATTATATGCTGTCATGAGCAATTTAATTATATGCCCGAGATTTTTTTCCTTAAAAAATCAAGTGCCCTGTAGAACTTCCACATCTGAATGCTTTTGATCTAGCTTTGTCATTCTTTCACTATACTCAATTTTCTATTGACACAGAGGAGTGGTCTGTACCTTAAAGTGATGCTATTAAAATTCTTTCACTTTACTTTTAAGCTCTTAAAGGCTAGGTACTGATGAAGTTTTGGTGTGATGGGTGGGGGGGGGGGGGTTCATAGGGTCCAGAGCTGAGAGCTAAGAAAGAATTCTTGAAGACATCTTTGGTGCAAAAAGTTGATTTTATTAAAGCACAGGGACAAGACCCGTGGGCAGGAAGAGCTGCACTGGGGTCCTGACGGGTAACTCATTATATACCCTCAGGTTGGGAGGGGGTCAGGGATAGAGTATATCTCTAAGGAATTTTGGAATCAAGGTTTCCAGGACCTTTAGGGGCTAGCAGTTGCTAGGCAAACACCATTTATTACCACTTAATGAACCTCAGTCAGGAGACCCTTCAGATGCCTATCAGGGGGCCATAAGCTTGGAGTATGATTGTCAGCATAGATCCTGGGGCAGTTGAGATAAATGAATTAGACTTACAGGATCCTTGAGGTAGAGATAATGTTAAGATAAGATTCTCTCTTGGTCCTAACAAAGTGTCATCATAGAAGCAGCTGAGTTCCTAAAGGGAGGTCACTCTGCCAGTGTCAAGGAAGTGTCAATGGGCTGTAGGTAGTAAGGGAATTTAATTTTTCATTTGCCCTAGTTTCTCACATCACCATGGCAAGCACTTAAACCCCTTTCCTTTGTTCTGGGGTAGCCAGGAGTGTCTGAGGAATATCACACATATTCACCCTGGGGGGGTTGGGGTGGGTGTGAGCTCCTGTTTTTCCCTTAGCCTGCCTCATGCACCCTCATCAGGTACCATTTTGTCAGCACCCACCACGCAGAGGGGCTGAACTCATTCATTGTTTCCACTGCTTGAATGCCTCTATGCCACGTACCACGTTGGGATAGGAGATAAATGCAGGAGGCCATGGGATCTTACTGACAAACGAGAAGACTGGAAACAAGTGAGGACCTGTACCACAGAGAGGCAGCTTTGGACCAGTGGTGTCTATGCACTCAAGATGCCCTGAGTCAGACCTGGTTTGAATCCTGGATGTGACTTTAGGTATATCACTCAAGGTCTCTAACTCAACCTCATCCTCATCTGAAAAATGGAAGCAATGGAAGTCACTACCTCACAGATTTGTGAGAATTAAAGAAGATGCTGCCAGGTTCTCAATGTAATTCCATGGCACATAGTATATGCTCAATGAAAATTAGCTGCCATAAGGATATTATATTATTATCATTTTTTGCATTATAACAAGTGCCATGAGAAGCTATGTTAAGGATGCTAATAAGAACACCATGAAGAACAATAAATCCCCCAGGGTAGTTCAGTATGAACAGACAGGCTACAGAGGAGAGAATGTCAAGTAACCAGGCTTCGGTATCTATGAGGGGGAAAAAAACCACAAACTGAGTGTGGCTCAAGAAAAACTTTCAAGAGAAGATGTCACTTTCATTTAAATGACTATTTCATCTTAAGAAAGCAGTCTTCAGCCTCTGATCAAAACAGAACCCTAGCCATGCTGATGATTATTATCATCATCATCCATAAATTCATTTGCTGCATCACATCTTGGCATGTGAATGCTCATTTGTTACAATTATCCCTTCAGTTTGACATGGAGAGAAAGCAACCATAAAGCAACTTCTATTACCCTGGGAGGCTCCTCCACATAATTAAAATTCTGAAGCACTCCTCAAGCTGGAAGCACATCAGCCCCACATTGAGGGCACGTTGTATTAAATAAGCAGGCGCATGTTTGTTGTTCTTGCAACCCAAGTGCTTGAGCTCACAAATCCCACAGCACCAGAAGTCATTAGTTTCAACCTAATTTTTTTACATCCCCAAATCTATCTTTGAAAAAAAGGCCACCATTTCTTATACTGGCCTGGAGCACTTTCCAGGTGCTTGTCACTGGGCTAAGATTGTAACATATATGACCTCACCTTCCATAGCCTTCCTAGGGAGACGCTACTATTCCTCAGTTTTAAAAGAAACTGAGGCATAGAGGGTTTCGAATACTCGCCCAAGCTGCATTAGCTCAAACATATTAGAGCTGTGATTTGAACCCAACTTTTAAGTCAACGTCCATAGCCATTCTATTACCACATGCTCACCTTCAGAATGTAATTTTTTTTTTCTTTCTTAAAGCAATAGTTACATTCAAATACAAATGAAGGTAGGGTGGGAGGAGGGTGTGGAGACTAGGTGGGGAAAGAAGGTAAACTACCCAGCCTCTGCAGGTGGATGTTAAATTAGACTTCATATACAATCCTAGTGAGGTTGAGTTTTTGTGAAGATCACACAGGACTCTCTTTTTCACTAAAGACTGAACGCACTTTAAGTCAGTGCCTTAGACAACAAGGGCCACTCATTTCCTATGAGACTTTGAGGACTCATTTTCCCCCATTATCGAGCTTCAGATGTGCTGTCTTCTCATGGGCCTTTACAAGGTGACTGGCGAGTCTTCCTCATGAAATGGGATGACAGCAACTTTACCTACACGCAAGTCTCTAGATCCAACAATTGAACCAACTGCAGATGAATACAGAGTTGTTTTAAGCATTAATTAAAATGAGCCAACAATTTGCTTAGCACAGTGCCAGGCACACAGTACGCATATATGTTTGCTCCCTTACTAATAACTTTTATGAGTATTACCAGGGTTCCTAAGAGTCCTTTAACTAGGATGGGAGCAATATCCTATGCCACATGCCCTTCTCTCAAGTGGATGTAACCTGACAGAAATAACTAAAACAAATGATAACTTCTGCCAATGGGGAATCCATCAAATGACTGCCCTGTTTGACTTGTAACAGCCACATGCTCAACTGGAGGAAAAATGTATGTTGATAACTGCTTGTCAATAGGGAAAAAATGGTCTAGAATCAGGCCGACAACAGAAAAAGGAAATCCATAGAGAGGAAAAACTAATTTTATTTTAAAGGATCAAAACCCACTATTAGACAAACCTGCTTACTAAACACAATTTAAATTAAATACCGTTAACAACTGGGTAAACTGAGTCCAGCAGTGGCTGTAATCATATAATGAAGTGATTAATTTAACTGGTCAATGAATCCAAAAAATGTCCATCCTTTGTGCATAAAGACCCTGCAGTGTGCTAGACTAATGGAACGAGTTGGCATATAAATGACCACCAGACTCAATTAATTCACGTTTGATCAGATGCCTGGATAATGTTGGCTTACAGCTGGATTTATACTACACAAAATACACAGAGTTGCATTTAAATATTAATAAGTATAAATATTTGAACAGGTGTATCTTTTTTACTTATCATATAGGCCAGGGGGAAAAGGAAGGTTGCACAGTTTCTGCATACCTCACATGAGGGAGGTTCCCAGTCTTCACTCAAGTTCAAGAGCATTTACTTTACACCTGTTCTGTCACACTCACCCCGGCTCATCTACCAAGATCAGACCTGACTGCTACTTTCCTTCCATGATGACTTAAGATGTAACTATCAGTTTTGCAAAGTCGCACACCGTGGGGAACACTATGTCCCTTCTTAAAGATAACACTAATTAAAGAACTAGCCTATTTAATCTCTTGCCCCAAAGATTTCAGTGTTTAACTCAACTTGCCCATAATTCACTGCATGCAGCAATTAAATTAATGGAGGCAGCAGTAGCAGCATGGAATCCTTTAAAACCCCTATGGGCTTGTTCCTTTGATTAGACCAGATCAAGGAAGCTGCAGCTATTTGCAGGCAGATTAGAGGGGCTCCATTTTTTTATTGCCATCAGGGCTGAAGATTGAAAGGTCAGGTGTGTTGACATCTTACTCATAGCCATCTGTGACAGTTTACATTCCGGTTATTCTTAAAGAAGTTTTTAAATGCAGTAAGAGGACCATATGGATCAGGAGGAATGAGGGACCCTCACACATTTCAACCAAAGGTACCAAGTGGATTTATGCATATCAGCTTTCTCAACACACCCTGACTGCCACCTCCGGGTGCCAATAATGGATGCAGGAAATCAGCATCCTGATGATCTGGGAGATACAATGGAGGCCTTCAGGGTCATACAACATTTAATTATGCTCAAATTATGATTTGGGGACTATGCCCTGTAGATTAGGCTGAACATCATGGCTCAGTGAGAATTAAAAGCTGCATTAGTTAATAATTTACTTAATTCAAAGGTACAATCAATTCACTAATAACTTTCTTGGAATTAAAGAAGAAAAAGGAAGATGTGAAGATTGTCAACTGTATCCCAGTTTCAGAAATGTTAAAATGTACTGGGCTAAGCAGAAGAATCCATGTGTCCAAGCGCACATAAAGTCCTCCTGAGCCATAATCAGCAACAGGAGATCCTACAAAATATTCTAGAGTCAAATAGTCTGGAAATCACTGCCTACCATTACCCTCCTCTCCCTACCCTTTTTTTCATAGATTCAAGATGCATATTCACATATTAAAATATCTGAAAGCTGAGAAGTCTTTCAACAGATACACCAATTGAACTTGGCCTAAACTTTTCTACTTACCCTTTGGGGGATACACTTCATCAGTACACATTTTGAGAAATATTAAAATCAAGCAAAGTGTCTTTGCTACAGTAATGATAAAGATCTTTGCCCAAACAGCTTGTCTTATCAGAATACTAGGTCTACGGAAAAAGAAGCCCCATGTTTTTAGGCTAACCACGGGACTCTAAGCTTCCTTCCAGGGATAATAAGACCCTTTTCTTGTTATTTATTAGACTGTAAAAAATGAACCACGAGAAAACCAGGAGAGCCATTTCTTTTTCTGAGCAAACTTACCAGTCAAGAACATTACTGAGCATTCATATTGCATGATAATTTGACAAAAAGACATTTTTACAGTTTGTAATTATCCCACTGATAAGATTAAAAATCTAAAAACTGTTTATTCAGATCCATCGTGGTAAAATAACTACATTCAATAAATACAGGATAGAGACAGCTTTAATTTTACATGTGGGCCAGGAGGATCCGTTTCTCCCAAAACATGCATCATCCCATATGTGCTGCGATTTACAATCCCCAAAGCATTAAAGTTTGAATTGTCAATTTTCTGTTTTGGATTCATTAGAATTCTGAACCTATAGTCACATTAAAATAGAAGCAGGCTAAAAGAAAAGCCTCCACATTTTAAAGCCAGATGGCCTATATAATCTAAATATTTTTTTCATTGCTTGTTCAGAAGAAAATTCATGTTGCAAGTAGTGAATTAATTTAAGTAGACATGAATTTAAGGTTTCCTTAGTCATCAGTCACAAACTTAGGACTCTATTTAAAGAAAATGTATTTTTTAATTAAGTTTAAAAAATACCAAGAAAAGAATATATAGAACAACCCTGGCACAGAAAACTTTTCTTAAAAAACATCCTCTAATGTTAAGGAAAAGAACTACAATAATTCTCTGTTCCATGGTGTGATCAAATAATTTTTTTTCTTCAAACTGAAAAGTGAGATCTTTATTTGAACTATTTCTGGCACCACCAAAAAAGGTCTGATTATTTCAAATTGTCTGGTAGTACATATGTTACTGAAGAGAAAGCCTTAATCATGATTTTCCTTTAAAAAAATTTGCCAACAAATCCAATTCTACCATTCTAATCTTAGGTAGAAACTCAAGACTTGGACTGTGTTATGCAACATTCTTAAACTTGCCTCTTGGGACCTCTCTTCCATTGATACAAATATATAGAAATATACATCGAAAGACTCTTCAACAGTCCCGGGAGTCATTACCATACTGAGCTATTTGGCTAAATGAAATCAAGAAACTAATAAAAAGTGCCGCAACTTTCTTCTCTTCATCATATTTAACATCTCTGTTCCATAAGATGAAAGGGGGCAGCAGTACCATAGCCTTCAAAATGTCAGTGGAATCTTCTCTCTAACACTATAATACAGAACTGTTCAGCTGTACAGGACAGGACCTCTTCAAATTATAGTTGACTCCTGAACAACATGAGGATTAGGGGCACTGATCCCCCCCACCCCGGGGCAGTCAAAAATCCATTATAACTTTTGACTCCCCCGAAACTTATTGACTAGAAGCCTAAATATAAACAGTCAATTAACACTTATTTTATATACATATACTGTATTCTTACAATAAAGAGAGAGAAAAAAATGTTAAGAAAATCATAAAAGAAAATACATTTATAGCTCTGTACTGAGTTTAATGAAAAACAGTTTCATGTGTAGGGTTGCCTGGCTGGCTCAGTCTGTAGAGCATGTGATGCCTGATCTGGAGGTTGTGAGTTTGAGTCCCATGCTGGGTGTAGAGATTACTTAAAAACAAAATCTTAAAAAAAAAACAAAACAAACATGTATAAGTGGACATGCACAGTTCAAAGCCATGTATTCCCCACTTGGGGTAAAAAGGTTGGAAGCTTTTGCCTGTTAAGCATTCAAAGTCAGTCTCTCACCAGTCTTAGAAAACAGACCATTATTTTGAGGCAAAGGTCTTCAAAAGTGGCCAGAGGTAGGCTAACGATGGGAGGCCCTAAACAAGCCCTGTTCTGCCCCAGCTAAAGCGCCTCCAGTGGAATCTGTTGGATAAAGTGAGTTTCCACCTAAGATTCTAAGTCATTTAATAAAAGGAATGTGCAGTTTAAAAATAAGAATCTGAAAATCCCTGGTCAAGTGGGAGTGGAACACACATGCAAGGTAAGACTCACCCCTGAATTAGGGTCAGGACCTGCCTAGGATGCCCTGTTTGCTGAGGCAGTCCTTGGACCCAAAGGCCTAGAGCATTACAGAAAGTGCCCGGCCTGCCCGGGACAAACTAGCAACATCTGTGTGCCAAAAGCTCATCTCTAAACCGTCTTACTGACTCAAGTTGTGATTCAAATAG
The DNA here is from genome assembly GCF_003009895.1 of Hyaena hyaena. NCBI lineage: Eukaryota > Metazoa > Chordata > Mammalia > Carnivora > Hyaenidae > Hyaena > Hyaena hyaena. The sequence goes on from NW_024081173.1 coordinate 438,752, forward strand.
AGGTTGAAGCATTCACAATCAGCCTAAAGCAGGGCCCGCCCACAGCAAGCATGCCTGCGCGTACGCGCGCGCGCGCGCACACACACACACACACACACACACCACACACACACACACACACACACACACACACACTGAAGGGGTGCCTACCACGGGCCAGGTATCCTGCTGGAAGCAGGAGGAAATCATGGAACACAGATAGCACAACCCCTACTACCTAGAGGTCAAGTCTAATGGAAGAATGGTCATTAATCAAAAATGAAATAGAACTGCAAGATGAACTTTGAGAATAGAAATATTGAAAAATGATGCTATTGTCTTCAAAATCTTTTCTTCATTTATAGGCAATAGAAGGAGACAGATACCATATCACATTATTGAATACCACGGGACATTTGTTCACACTTGAAAGTATTTAACTGTTATTTCATATAAATGTTGAGAAGAAAAAAAATCCTGGTTTTCTTATCCCTTGGGAATCAAGTTCAATTCCTTCCCCCCCAAAAAATTGCAAACTGACAGAAAATGATGTATCTGTACTTATTTCTCTGAAGAGAGACTAATTTTTCTTATTTTGGTATATATGGATTTAATCACATTTATAAGGATTTTTATCGCATAAGGACAACCATGGAAGCCTGACCAAGGACAAGACTGTGAAATTCAGTTGTCCAATCACAACTACTCACCCTACAAGTATAATCCCACTGACAGAGTTTAAATACCACCACTTTGTTTTCCCCCCACCTTTTCTTCGATTCTTCCCTGACTGAAGAGAGTAGGAAACTTCTACTAAATCCAACATTTATTAGGGGGAAAATGCATAAAATTCTGAATCCTAGTAGTCATGATCTCGCCAAGCCATCCACTCAGGAAAGGTTAAAGCAGGTCCAGAGGGACGGTCGTGGTTATGGAAATAGCTTTAATCCAAAAAATCTGGACTCTGCCGAGGCTCTGGTTTTGAGTTCTTTCTCGGCTTAAGCGTCCACATCTGTCCAGCACATAAGGTAACAATACCAACTTTACACTCTTATGGTAAGATTAAATATTCAGCACAGTACCTAGCACAATAAAGGGGAGTGACCACACACACACACACACACACACACACACCCCACACACACACACCCCCAGCGTAACTTTACCTAAGAAGATAACATCCATGTTGCACTGGACCCATGTCCTTACCAGTGAGACTGTTGCAAAGTGTCAGAAGTTTCTCTTGTGGGAGAACATCTCATTAGCCCTTTATCTACGGATTGTGGGTATGTCACCAGACATAGTAATTTCCCCTTAAATCCTCTGAAAGTGTAGAAGGAAACAGGGGCAAAACTACCTATTTAATATGCAACACTATGGCAGAACCGAGCCCACTAAAAGACCCTCTCTCGTTTCTTGCTCAAAAAGGCATCACCCGGGGCGCCTGGGTGGCTTAGTCGGTTAAGCGTCCGACTTTCACTTAGGTCATGATCTCGCGGTTCGTGGGTTCAAGCCCCGCGTCGGGCTCTGTGCTGACTGCCAGCTCAGAGCCTGGAGCCTGTTTCAGTCTGCGACTCCCTCTCTCTCTGACCCTCCCCTGCTCACGCTGTCTCTCTCCCTCTCTCTCCTAGAAATAAATAAAAATATCAAAAAAAAAAAAAAAAAAAAAAGGCATCACCCAAGGAGCACAAAGAGATGTTTACAGGTTCTCCTGCCCTTTACTTCAAGAGTCCTATGCTCCACCCCCTGAGCCAGCCAGGCTCCCACCCCCCCCCCCGCCCCCCGCAACATTCTTGACCTGACTGAGGAGGGCACTTGTGGGGATGAGCACTGGGTGTTGTATGGAAACCAACATGACAATAAACTATTAAAAAAAATAAAAATAAAAAAACAAAACCTCAGGTTAAGTCCATGCTATCAAATCTTCCCTGGTCCTTTGAGTCATGTTTTAAATAAAGGGGATAATTTGGGACTAAACCAGTATTTCCTAACTTACTAACCAATTTTATACCAAGATGTAATCATAAGACTTCACCTTTTAAACAGTTATTTCTTAGGCCATTTATTTCTTCAAAGCAGGTTCTTTCCATGCTGCTAAGTTTTGTAAATGCTCTGCTTTAAAAGCAGTCTAGTCTTTGCTCCCTTTCAACTGTATGTTCTTTATTTTCTCAGAGAGAATGGAAAAACACTCACCATCCCTCAAGAAACTTCTGACAGGATAGTAAAATGCCTGATGAGTCCAAAAGCCCCCAATCCCCAAGACACAGAAAAGAAGTTGGGGGAAATTTTTTAAATACCAGTAATTATCCTATCTCAAATTGCAAGAAAAACAAATGCCTCAAATACCATTATTCATTTAAGTTTTCTGACAACTCGACATTTATCTCCTTTGGTCTTATATTATAGAAATTTCTTTTATTATATTCATTTTACAGAGACTGAGTACTTTTAATACTAATGAGATGCATGCCCAAAGTTGATGCTTTTCTTTAAAACAAAAAGTTGAAGAAGCTAAAGCTGCTATCTTGATTGCACACTAAAGTGAGTTACGGTAAATGACGCAAAGGAAATTTAACAAGCAGGTAAATGCACTTGAGAGTGGTACATCTTGACTCTCAAGGTACTGGTCATAAGGTATGCACCAACACGAAAAAAAAATCCAACCCCACAGAGACAGTGAGTCTCTTTGGTAAAATTCAATTGATATCCAACAGCAATTAAAGCCCTTAATTTGTATGAGCACTGTTCCAAGATTAACTAAAGGGCTGAGGGGAGTGGGAGGCAGGGAGATCAATTAAGAACCCATTAAAATATTCTGGGGAGAGGGAAAGAGAGAGAGACCGTGACAGTTCTGAGCTTGGGATACATAAGCGGAAATAGAAAAGAGGGATGTGAGAGACATTCGTGGGAGAGAATGAACAGAATGTGGAGGAGAATATTTCAAGGCTTACAAAATGTGACAGTGGGAAGCCCATGACCTGACAGTACAAGTGGAAGATGAAGAGGTTTGGTGGGAAAATACTGTCTCTGGAAATGCTGAATTGGAGGCATACTATGTACGTGAAACCTAACCTCCCCGAGAATTGTGGGAAAGAACACTGGAGCCATATCAGAAGGAGACACATTATTTCAAGAGATGGTGATGAAACCTTATACTCAGAACAGGAAAAAGTCATCTCCATAAATTCCAATGCATTTTTCTCCCTAATACCAGCAGTGACACAACTGGACAGGCACCGTGTCTACTTACCGAGCTGTCAAGAGAAAGAAAATAGAGAAGGCTGGCAGGGCAGAGAGGGTCAATCCTGACCATACCAACACCAAAGACAAGACTTTCTTCTGGTAGAGGAAGCCTAAATAATTTTTTTTCATCCAGGTAAAAATGAACATGTGTTCACATGATAATTTTGAAAAACTCAAAATTAATGAAAAAGTTAGCCTCAGAATCTAATCACTGGAATATAGCAACCAAGGATGGCTCAAGCCCCAAAGGGCTTCAGATACACTCATACATAATAAAAAACACCAGTCATGTTTATAAACCAATATTATGAATAGTTTTAGAGTGTTCTGTGGAAATTCCACAATATTCCTTTTTGTATTACAAGTTTTGCATTTATTAAGGATAAGAAAGTCATGAACTATGTCTCCAAAATAGTACAAGGCAGGCACAGGAGCCCCCATTTCACATGGGCAACATTCCCAACAAACTGCAGCTCTACTTTTTAAATAGCATTATTTGAATAGCAAACACAGAGCTGCTAACTGTTACAATGAGCCGAATTATCCGTCACTTCCTACCTCTAGAACTTGGCTCACATTGGACAAAGACACTATACTCCTTTGATATAAACCAATCAGGGGAAAAGGAAAATAACTGCAGTGATGCCAGCAGCAAGAGAAGAGGAATCTACCGTGTATGCCAGGCACTGGTCCAGGGGCTCTGTGCTCATTACCTTTTCAAACATAACAGTATCTCTGTCAATTAGGTATTTTGTGGCACCCATTAAACAGATTAAGAAATCAAAGGTCACAGAAGTTTAAGTAACACAGTTACCTAAGTATATCCCCCTTGGCTAAAATGACATATGCCATAGAGTCTGAAAACCATTGTTTTCCTAATCATTTATTTACATGCAAAATAACAAATAAACATTAAAGTCAACATCAAGAGAGAACAGGTTTAACACGGTGGTTACTGCTTTGAAATCACAGCTACAGCCTCACTGGAAATCCACACCAGCAAAATACCCAAGGGCCAAGGAGTTGGAGAAGCAATTGTATGCTCAGAACCCAGCACGCAGTGAAGGAACTGGTTGGGCTGTATCCAGCAACCTGTGTGGTCAGTAAATAAGGGCGAGGTGAAGGGTACCAGTTTTGTGGTCATTTACATCCCAACGTCATGCACTTGTACCCAATAGTTAATCTGCCCAAACCTCATGTTCCTCTAGTGTAAACAAAATGGGAGTGTTAATGGCATCAGCCTCCCTGCTCTGTGATCAGCATTCCATAGGAAGCTACACCCCAAGCACTTAGCACAAGAACTAGCATGCAATTTGCTCAACAGCACAGTTGTCACCGTCATCACTGTTTGCGGTAGTAACCATGACCTCAAGGAGTTCACAGCGACAGGAGCAGTCAAAAAACAGAGCCATGAAGTCAATTACAGTAGTCTTCAAAGTCCAAGTTTCACCTTTAGGGGGTATGGCACCATTTGAAAAGTTATGTAATGTAATGTACCTGAACTTTATTGTTGCTGGGGGTAAAATATAAATGAAAATCCTCCCCTCATAGGGAACAAAGAAATAGAGCTGATGTGTCAAAAATACCATACATACGTAGACCCTGGAACTCGGGAAGTTCTACTATTGCTAGTATGAAGATGCTTTAAATACTAAAATGAGGCAACAGTTACAGGCAATGGAGGGAATAAATGCAAGTGTTAAATAGAAACAAACTCAGGCTTAGGTAAAGAGACTTTGAAAAGATGATTGCAATAAGCAGAGGAGGACTATTTTAATAGGAAGACTACAGCAGTGGGGAGAGAGCGCTTGTCTCTAAAGTCAGACAGAAAGGAATTTTCTTTTCTAGGGAGAGGCCAACAAAGCCATGAAGACCTAGGTTTAGGGAAATGGGATAAACAAGCAGCATGACTGGACAACTGACCAGGTCAAGAGTTTCCCTGAGGTCAGCCTTTTCTCAGGAGCTGTTCCACCTTCCAATGATCCAGGATAAGGCAGAGTTCCTGAGCCTGGGAGAAGAGGAGAAGCTTGGCAACAGTTTGGTCATCTGTTCCAGTCAGCAAGTCCTTGGACAGAGGGTACAAACATTTTAGGCAAAGGCAAAGGAAGAGAATGTAGGAGGGGTCTGTGTCTGGCACCCTTGCCGTAGGTACCCAAGAGGGGCACCCATTCGTCTTATGTAAGCCATATGAGCATCAGTGGTTCTTTTTCTGAACACAAGGCCAGCTAATTCCTTTATCTACTGCAGTTTCCCAGGAGCACAGGGTTTGGGTAAAGATTAACATTACCCAAAACAAAACTATACCTATACAGTTCAGGGCTTTTGAGGAAAGAAATCTATAGTGATATCAAATTCAAACAATCACCTTCCTTTTTCCTATAAAAATAAGAAATATGAAGAAGGTTAAAAGAAAGTCTGTCATTAGCCCATAAAGGGGAGGGGGGATCAATTTTAATTCCTTGAGGATTTTACTTTTTTTTTTTTTTTCAGTTTTTTTAATGCAATTTCACTGATTAGAATGTTTCACATGCAATCTCAAATATAACAAATAATCAGAAAAAATGGCTGGTGCACAAAATGAAGACTAAGAGAGCTAGCAAATATTCCACTCCTTTCCCACTATGATCCTCTCCTTTGCTTTAAAGGGAAATGCAGAGAGGGAATTTGGGTGTTAATGTTCATCTTTGAGTTTCTAAGGGAGTTGGGTTTTCTATTAAATCTTTGATATCATTAGCTTATGCATACTGATATATACTACACTTGCCAGATACCACACTAACTACATTATGTACTAGAGGTCTCTGCATAGCCCAATGAGGGCAGTACCATTGTTAAAATATTTCCTAAAAATTTTGCAATCTAGAACTAATGCCAAGAATCCTACATTATTATTCTGATATGTAGATTCTATGTCAAAGATTAACTGAAGTTTTTATCTACAATAATCAATACAGCCATGTAAATATAAACACAAATAGAATATAGAGTTGTATGTTTTAGGGATCAGTGAGAGGACATATTAATCATTTTTATCTCGGTGGGCAGGAGGCTCACAGTTGGATTTAATGAGCAGTCTAGAACCTACGATGATTTCATCCAAACTTCTCTCACAAGAGTAAAACACAACATCCTTCTATCCTGCTGATGATATGAATGAAGGTGAATTATCTTGGCTGGGTTTGAGTTCGGGACACTCATGTCAAAAAGAAGAAAGTGTAAACAACACACAGAGGGTCAGAGGTTCTTGGTCAGGTAACAAGTAGGAATTTGGTCCTTGTTGTCGAAATAAGAACAGCAACAAAAGTGATAACAAATAATAGTAACAGTAACAATTAGCGCAACAATAAAACTTATGGCCTTGATGTACTGTCTGTGACCTGCCAGGCCTTGGTTGAGCTACTTGTTTTATCATCAAATTTCATCCTTCCACCAAGCATTTATCTTAAGATCCCCATTGAGAGATGAAGAAATGAAATGGAAAGTGAAATTTACATAACTACCAAGAACGGGAACCAGGAATTGACCCCAGGCAGGATGAAGGCAGAGCCAGTGTCATTCACAAGAATTGGGTTTAATGGCCTGGGTCCCCTCCCGTACAGTGTATCAGAGAATCATCTTAGCCAACAAATTCAAGAGTAAGGGAGGCAGGGGCGCCTGGGTGGCTTAGTCGGTTGAGCGTCCGACCTTCGCTTAGGTCATGATCTCGCGGTTAGCGGGTTCGAGCCCCGCGTCGGGCTCTGTGCTGACTGCCAGCTCAGAGCCTGGAGCCTGCTTCAGTCTGTGACTCCCTCTCTCTCTGACCCTCCCCTGCTCACGCTCTCTCTCTCTCTCTCTCTCTCTCTCCTAGAAATAAATAAAAAATATATATAAAAAAAAAGAGTAAGGGAGTCAAACAGATTAGAATGAACTTCATTTTTAAAAATTTTATGCTTTTATATAACACCCTCACCTCCAAATCATGACACCTAGCCGTGATTATCTCTGTTCTCAGTACTGCTTTTAGCAAAGAAATCATACCCTGTAAACAATACAATGAGATCTGGTAAAAGCCTTAGAAGGATGATCATGATGATGATCATAGTTACAGAAGCAGCAGCATCAACCAGAATGCCATTAAAACCACCACCATTTATATACCAGACCCTAAGCAATTACATGTAAAGCAAACAAAACGTATTATACATAGACTTTTCTCCCTATTATGTTCAATACCCTTCACTTACCCTGCAAAATATTTTACAGATAACAGACATTGAAGCTTTTTTGCATTAGCAAATAAAAGAAACAGAGTACATTGAAGTTATAGAGAAATTATTCATAAGTCATGCTCAAAATTCCCAATGACACAGAATATAATCACGCCATATATCAAATCCAAGCCACATGCCATAGAGTGTGCCACTGAAATAAAATGTAATGTAACTATTGTTTTGGGAATAGCACATAGGATCCAGTAAAAGATACTATATTAATTATATTGTTTTCCATGGAACTTTTCTAAGGTTGCCCAGGACAAGACTGTAGAACATTCATGATGAAACTGTCAAAGAGGGCTGCACTTGAGGGACCTTTGGGAGAAAAGAGATTTGAAAATAATGTACTGCCTGCCCATGGTTCAGACGTGCCTGTCTCTGTAAGTATGACCACATTATTGATTCTCCAAGGAAGAAAGGAAATATGACTTTGTCCCTTAACTGACATCAAAGTTATAGTGCTATGCAATAGTGCCTGAAAGCATTTGCAAATATTTTTATTCAGATACAAAGCCTGAGTGTCCTAGAAGACATAAAGCTAATTGATCCAAAATGCAGTGGTCAGGAGCCAATGAAAATCTATGGCAGAATTGGGTAATGGGACATGGAGGCAAGGGTGTAGTAAATATTTGAAATAGACAAGAATTTGAGGCCTTGAAATTCTCTGAATAAAATGAGGGACTCACAGATATTTTACATTGTCATATGCAGATCCCAGACTGATCAGTAATGGCAGTGAGACAACAGGAAAAAAAATAATAAGTCTGTCTTGGGGCATCTGAGTGGCTCAGTCTGTTGAGCATCTGACTTCAGCTCAGGTCATGATTTCACAGTTCGTGGGTTTGAGACCCGTGTCAGGCTCTGTGCTAATAGCTAGCTGAGAGCCTGGAGCCTGCTTAAGATTCTGTTATCTCCCTCTCTCTCTGAACCTCCCCTGCTCATGCTGTCTCTCTCCCTCTCAGACATAAATAAAACATTAAAAAAATTGTAAAAAAGAGTCCTTTTAAAATAAGAAGTCTGTCTCCAAGCTGAAGATATAACTATTTCAAGGACAGTTTTCCTACTAGTAGTCATTTGTCTAAGACTTTGTTGACCGGCATGAAGTAGCAAAGCAGAAGACATGTTTTTGCAAACCCATTCGAGAGCATTCTCATTATGATGGCTATCTCTACAAATATATGCTGTCAACTCTAATGGGAACTGAAAAAGGTACAATTTCTCAATTATGGTAGAAGGTACACTGAATATTTACAGAATACTTAAAATGAGAGGGTATAAAACCAAAAATAAAAAGTAGATGACTTAAAGCTGGAATTTCCAATAGGAAACTTTATTTCATTTTGTAATTAGAGGAAGAAAGATTAAGCCATATGTCAGATGCAATTTAGTTTTTCAAAGCATAATCTAATCATAAAAGAGAGGGCCACAAAGAGTTAGAGCTGAACTGATCATAAAAAGCATATATTTCTGTGCACTACAAATAACCACAATCCCTTCAATAATTCCCCCAAAGCTGCCTAACATCAAATACCAGTTCGTTTAGAATCCATCAGCAAATTTAGGATGCCTCCAAAGGGGTCTGACAGGTTAGGCAAAAAAAGCACTGTACACCATCAGTTCTTTCAGTGATGACTAAAGATCTATAGGTCAGAGAGGGGCAGGCTCTGATGTTTCCTCCATTAATTATTTAAGGTAATATTCTGGATGCTAGTAAATCCTAACAACTTCAAATATAAACCCTTTTATGCTTCAAAGATGAGCTTCCAATAAACAAAAACACTTCTAAAAAAAAAAAAGAATATCTGATGGCACACATTTTTCTCCCAATGGATAAGCTTTCACCAATAAATTTGGAATGAATCATATTCTTTGGGTCAACATACAGCAAGTGGGAGCCTTTCTCTCATTTATTGCACACACACACTATCCCTGTCACCCATCAGCCAAGATATGTATGCTGGCTGCCTGATGATAGCTGATGCAGAGCTTTTAATGAGTATGTTCACCATCACTAGTAATAATGACTGGGTTTAAAGCTCCTTTAACCTAGTTTTGGTTATTTTATTTTTACTTTGGTGACCTTCAAACTTATACAGAAATCAACCAGTAAAATCAATCCTGACAGACCTACCACCTTGCAGAAAGGACCAAATCCTGCCCAATCTTGTGCCATGGCCAGTCTTCCCCTAACGTACTCCTCAATCTCATTTGGAAGCAACTCCCCATCATCACAGAATTTCCACTTAAATATTTCTGTATATATGACACTAAGCACAAGGACTTAAAAAATTAACAGTGACAAGATACTACAACTTCTCAAAAAAGGTGACTTAAATGTGTGTTAATCGAAATCACTGTTCTATTGCTCTTTCAGACAGCTCAGAAATTTCAAGTATGGACTGTCAGGTTCCAGAAACACTAGAACAGACCTGCTAGAGACAAGTCATTTCTAACCAAATAACTGCATCACAAGCAAATTGGGTCACCATAAACCCCACTATATGACTCATGGATTAATATTTGCTAAGGACTTTGTGCGCCAGATCTTTTTTTTTTTTTTAATTTTTTTACAAATAGTTCATTGTCAACTTGGTTTCCATATAACACCCAGTGCTCATCCCCACAAGTGCTCCCCTCCATGCACATCCCCCTCTACCCCCCACACCCATCAGTCCTCAGTTTGTTTTCAGTATTCAAGAGTCTTTGTGTGCCAGATCCTTAACCAATACTCTTTTAATTCTATTTCACTGAATCCTCATGACACACCCTGGGAAGGTTTGATGACTTGAACAGGACACACAGCCAGTAAGGGGCTGAGTAAGGCATTTAATGAGACAAGTCAAACCACCCAACTTCCTGTCACTGACACACTACCCATCCCTTGGGGACACAAATGTGAGAGCTCCATGAAGGAAGGCAAAAGCAGGAAGAACATTCTGAACAGGTTGCAGAAGCTACTTAAAGCAGAATGAGAAAATGACTCACTAGCTGTTACAAGTTTATAATTAATTTTTTAAGTTTAATTGCTGCTCAAAGTCAGAAATATAAAAGGTGAAATACTATGCAAGTGGGGGATCCATGTAACAAACAGCGGTGAAGAATCTAAGTGCTGCTCACCTCCCACGTCACATTCCTTGGAGAGGGTTTTGAAGACAATGCAGATCTGAAGTGTTACAATTAATAACTACAGTCACATACTTCTATAGGCTACAGGTAATCTATTTTGAATTCACTTCTCAATTACTTCACACCTAGGGTTTTCTGTGATGCCTGGCTATCTCAAACCTGCTAATGGAGAGAAGGAAGCCCATCATAACTTCATCATCACATTTTAGAGTACAAAATGGTGAGTCCCAAGTTTAACTCATTCTCTGACAACTCAGAGACAATAAAGTCTTAATGCCAAGCCACTGCTACAGCAATCTTGACTCCTATTCCCATCTCTCCTTTTCCGTTATCCCAAAGATATAATCAGGTAACAAAGTTCATTACCCAGAAAATCTATTTCTCTAGCCAAAGCAAAATATATTTGGATGGACATTCAAAGTGCCTGTTCAAAATATCAAGTGATTAGAGGTTCTTTAATTTACAAAACCCTTTGCGGAACCAACACTCTGTAATCCAGATGCAAATGCTCTGTGAAGAAAGGGAAGCCTAGAAAGAAAACCCACACAAGGCCCCTGGAGCTTTTCAAAGCATAAAGATGAGTGTGAGGTTCATTTAATATAAAGCTCTTCTAAGTGATCACGAAACCAAAGCAATGGTAGGGGTTGGGGGGGGGGGCTTGCTGAACGCTCACTTAGTTCCAATGATTGAACTAAAATGTTGTATTTAAGATGCTCAGTCTATCAACATACTATATATAGCCCCATTATAGGCACGGCACCTGTGTCCTAGCCCTCGGACATGCTTGGCTGTTATTTGTTTTCTTTCACTTGTGCAGTTTAGGGAACCTCATAGCAAGGTTTGAAGATACTTTCCACTTTTTCAACTTTCATTGGAGGACCATTCAAAGGTAACATTTATTACAAGGCAGGGTGCATCTAGAACCTTGCCATGTTGGGAGAAGGGGGTTGTGGAGGCCCTCTGTGGAACAAGGTGTTAATTTGGTAATTGCTGAATCACAGGGAGGTCTAGAAGATGACCCAGGACAGCTAGAATAACAGGGTTGAGAGCATTCCAGAGAAATCAGGGCAACAACTGCATACAACAGAAACATTTTCATATTTTAATAACAACTATGGCTACATCAGCATTTATGACTTAACAGAATCTAAGTAGCCCTGTGTTGTTTAGTACTATATAGATAAGCAAGTCCAAGTGCCGCGTTCCAGCAACCTTTTCAACAATATGGCATATGACAAATAAGTATCATGTAAGTTTTACTAGGAAAAAATGATAAACATGTTGTCATGATGCAGAATATACAACAAATAACACTGGCTAGAAAAACAGAATCTTCTTATCTTCCATAAGTAAATATCATTATTAATCATTTCCCTCCAGAACAGGTACAGAGCTCTAACACAATGCTTTCTATTCATGTCCACTTCTTTGTCTCATAGGTGTGGGTCCTGACTGGAACAACTGAAAAAATCAAGCTCAAGATACCACTGAGCTAGGTAGCAAATTACCCTGAGAAGGCATAGAAAAACACATATGATCTCATTAGAAAGTGTGTTGTAGTACTTTCCATTTCTTAGAAAGCAATCAAACCCCTGGCTTCCAACACTGTCTAATTTAATGGGGCATTAGTTAAACTCTCTTTATCAGTGTTTGAGTTTAAAAAACACACTGAATTAAACAAGGGCACCAAGACTATGATCAAACTGGAGTTTTCTTGAATCTAGCTTTCCACCCTTTTGTCCCAGACAAGATGTAGCACTGACCTCACATACATTAACTGAAGCCACCTGTGCCCACTCACTAATCACTCACACCTGCTTCTACCAGTCTGCTAAGATATTGACCAGAACATCTGCTCATTTCAGATAAAGATTCTGCGCACATCTAAATTACATAACGGGCTTTTAAACTATTATTGCAAAAGGAGAGGCAGTCAATATGCTAATCTGTGAGGCTTTCTGTCTAATTTTCATTAGCTTATCCTAATTTCTTTTCCATCTTTGGAAAAAGGGCCTGCGCTTATGTTCACCACTGAAAGATGGCCATGCTCACAGACAGCCAGAAAGGATGACAATTCCTTCTACTTCAAATTTCCCAGGCACAAAACAAGGAACATCAAACTGAAATCATCTGGAGTTTTTATGTATGTAGGTGTAGATACATAATATATATAGATAGATATGTATAGGGCCTCAGTGTTCTTCAAATTTAAATAAGGGGTGGAAAGTAACCCATCCAGCTTTCACAGAGAGTAAATTTACTTTTGACCAAAATGGGCAATGAATTTCAAAAGATAAACATGGCCAGGCTCTCAAACTCTGAAACAAATCAACACAAAGGACAATATTCTACTAGCAATTAGGTAATCACAGGCTAAGATGATCAATGTTCATAATGCTTTTGTGAACATTGATATGGTTTCAATCTTACTTGGTTGTATGTATAAAGTCCTCCGAAAATGCTAAGTGGCTATTTTCATCATGTCTAGTAGTTAAAGGGAGCAAATTGTTCCATGAAAGGGAGCCAATTGTTACATGAGACACGACTACTGTACCCACCCCAAATATACTTCACTTTAATCAGGTAACAAAAATGTGACGTAGGTACTATAACATGAGGTAGTAACTACTGAACTGAAACTGTGTGCCACATGTGTATTTTACTTTCAAATAAAAAGTGACATTTATCCCTAACAACTCATCACTAATTTACCATAATTATCACCATTTTAGAAAAATAGAAACTGAGACTTAGAGAGCTGAATTATTTTCCCAAGGTCAAAGCCACAAATACTCAAGCCCAGAATATTCAAAACCTCTCATTGTCAACAGACTTGAAAAGGGGAGGAATTTAGGCAGTGATTTCAATCACATCTCACTTGATTTGCATACAGAAAAATGTGATTCAATTTTCACCTCTTCTTAATATGGGTATTAACAACAACTAGCATTTACTGAGCACTTTTTCTGCTCTAAGCCCTTCACATGATTTAACTACTTCTCAAAACAACCCAATAAGGCGGATACTATCATTACACTATTTTATAGGTGAGGCTATAGTTACCAAGATATTAAGTAACTTGCACAAGTAGCAATTTCAGGCCTCTAGCCAAGGCATTCTGGTCCCAGGGTTCATGCTTTGACTCCTGTGCTACATTAGCCTCGACCTCTGAAAATAAAAGATAACTGCAAAGCACAGGAAAAGAAATAAGAGATGGTAAGAAGCAATAAGCTAGGTATGCTAACCTGAAGAGTACACCTTGTACGTAAGCCCTCCTTGCATTTCCAAAATCAGAATCCCCTAATGATTTCTAAGTGGAAAGTAATCTGGTGAGGCAACAGTAAGTGGACAAAATCAAATGGTGTCAAGTTGTTCCCTAGAAACATGTTAAAAGACATATTAAGAACTCAGAGGGGTGCCTGGGTGGCTCAGTGGGTTAAGTGTCCGACTTTGGCTTCAGGTCATGATCTCACAGTTCCTGAGTCTGAGCTCTTCATCAGGTTCTGTGCTGAGAGCTTGGAGCCTAGAGCCTGCTTTGGATTGTGTCTCTTTCTCTGTCCCTCCTCTGCTCAAGCTCTCGGTCTCTCTCTCAAAATAAACAAACATTAAAAAAGTCAGCTCAGTTCTGAAAGGTAAACAACAGCCTACTGAAATACGATCTTAAAATTAAGCAACAACAAAGTAGAGTGAATTTACCTTCCAAGAAAGAAATGGAAATAATTCATTAATGAAATGAAACCGAGTCAGCCAAATTGGCACCCAGTTTCTTGCCTCTCCTTATACACTTCCCTCTCTTCCCTCAATGAGAAGCCCTATGGAAAACAAGATTATAACAGAAATAAATGCTGACACAACCGACCTTATAATGTTTTAAACCCAAAGCTATAATTATATTTTCTAATTGTATACTGGCCGAAAGAAATGCCAACCAGAACAAAAACATAACTAGCTAGAAACAGTCTATCAGAATTCTCAGATTACAGAAAATGCAGAGGAAAGACTATTATCTTCAGCCACAGCCAGAAGATGTCAGACAATCAATTCATATAACATGCCACCTTAATAAAATCTGCATACAAAATTTATGAATGCAGTAATATTCCTTTTTATCACAAGTTATTAATGGTCAATTTAATGAACATCTACAGCTAGAATGCTTTGGTTCTGTATGATATTTTAATCATCTTTAGCCGTGGATTTAAATGCATTTCATTTTATAACCATCAGCTATTCAAGATAAGAAAGCTTTTACGTAAGTACTGAGAAATTTTGGGGTGTGTTACAAATTTCAAGTTTATCATTCTTGATTTCCTTAATTTTTTTCTAAAAAGAAACAAAACTAAATGTTCCGTTACAATAATACTTGCTTTAATGTCTATGTTAGAACGCAAAAGTTTTCCTGAAGTTGTACTACACATTCAGGTACTTTAAAACCTTCCATTCCCTTTCCAATAAAGAACTTTGCAATCTCGTTTACACAAAACAACCTTCCTCAAAGCCATTTGGAATTTAGAGGATTAGAGGAAAGAGGTCTTTTTAGGTAAATGGGATAACATGGAATTTTGACCTAAGGATAAAAAGTACCTAGCATGTGAATTTTAGACTTAAAATACTGACTTTCAACAATACATACATCTGTAGATGGTAGGCATTTTTCCAAACTTCTCTAATAAGATATGCATATATCCATGAAGATCATGACTCATTACATTTCATTTTAAGCTTCTTGAATCTGCCTAAATTTTTCTCATCTTATCAGACAAGCCAATATATGCTTACACTGTGAGGTTAAAGCAATGAACTTATGAAGAGAACCTGTCAAATCAAATTATCAACAAGCAATAGTCCCACTATTGGGGAGTATCTAAGCTTCAATGTCAATTTTAGAGAAGTGTGCTTACATCTGCATCTTAATTAGATCACATCTTCAACATCACACTAATTTTTGATTTAATGCTCTATTTTATTACCATTTCCAAAATGACATTTTTAATGTGGGTAGCAAGAAAAAGCCCCTACTTTTATTTTGACAAAACTCATAAATATTGAACTTCAAATAGTATGAGAAGGGATATGATTGTGTCTAAAATTCTAAATATTTAAAACTGGATTTAAAAAAACCTCGCAAAACTAATTATTCAAGTCTTATTTAAGAGCATAATGGAAAGTTGGATGGAATATGAAATTTAGTTTCTTCTGAGCAACCAAAAGCTAAACACCCATGCCTTTAAGAAAAAAAGAAAAAGAAAAGGTTGTTTTGGTTGACTTGCAATAAAATTCAGACATAATTTGCATTGGTTATTTGCAGGAAGTGGGAGGAAGAGACAAAATTTTAAGTTTATTTATTTTGAGAGAGAGAGAGAGAGAGAGAGAGGGTATACAAGTGAGGGTGGGCGATGGGGGGAGACACATACACACACACACACACACACACACACACAGAGAGAGAGAGAGAGAGAGAGACAGAGAGAAAGAGAGAGAGATGACCCGTGAGATCATGAAATGAGCTGAAATCAAGAGTCAGATGATTAACTAACTAAGCCACCCTGGTACCCCAGAATTAGACCCATGTTTAACTACGATAAAATTCCTCAACTTAATCTTTCTGAAGTGTAAAATCCAATGTTATTTAGTACATTCATGATGTTGTGTCATCTTCACTACATTTCAAGAATGTTTTCATCATCTGAAAAGGAAACCTAGTACCCATTAAGCAGCCATTCTACCTCTACCACCAGCCCCAGGAAATAATTAATCTCCTTTCTATCTCCGTAAATTTTCCTGTCCTGGATATTTTATATAAACACAATCATAAAATATGTAGTCCTTAGTGCCTGGCTTCTTTCACTTAACATATGGGGTCACATATGTTTAAGTACAAATACTGGGAAAGAAGAAATAGCTAAGTTCTTCATCTCTCAATTTTTTTCCACTTTTCTTATTCCAAAATTATTCCAAAATGTGTTTGAGGCTTTGTGTTTATTTTTCATGAGATAAAGAAATATAAATTTCCATATCCTAATTTTTCTAAGCTAAAAAGCCAATGACAAATATCCCTTTAAATTAAAAATTCAACCCATGATTGACATCAGAATTAGATTCCTTTAAAGCACAAAAGAAAACCTAAAACTTTGGAGATCTACATTTTCTTCATGGGTAGGGAAACCCAATATCATCAATATGTCAAATTTCCCTAAGTTAATGTACTTATTTAGTCTCAATGGGGTTTTCCATACAATTTGCAAATATGGAGGAAAAAAAATCACTTGAAAAACTCAAGAGCAAAAATTAGCCATAAAAGGGATGAAAAGTAAGGAATGACTCACCCTTCTAGACACAAAAATACCCTTTTTAACCATAGTACTTAGAGCACTATCTAACTGAACTCAAAGAAAACAACTAAACTTGGACAGCCAAGAAAGAAGGCACCCACATATATATGTCAAGAAAGAACAGATTGGAACACTGGCTATTCATATATGGAAAAGTGGGTACATAATTCATACCACATACAAAATATCTTGATGATATCAAGGCATTTATGAAAAAGAAACAAAACCAATTTTAGATAAAAATTATAAGAAAATACTGCTATGCTGCTAGGAATTTACCCAAGGGATACAGAAATGCTGAGGCATAGGAGCACATGTACCCCAATGTTCATAGCAGCACTCTCCACAATAGCTAAAANGAGAGAGAGAGAGAGAGAGAGACAGAGAGAAAGAGAGAGAGATGACCCGTGAGATCATGAAATGAGCTGAAATCAAGAGTCAGATGATTAACTAACTAAGCCACCCTGGTACCCCAGAATTAGACCCATGTTTAACTACGATAAAATTCCTCAACTTAATCTTTCTGAAGTGTAAAATCCAATGTTATTTAGTACATTCATGATGTTGTGTCATCTTCACTACATTTCAAGAATGTTTTCATCATCTGAAAAGGAAACCTAGTACCCATTAAGCAGCCATTCTACCTCTACCACCAGCCCCAGGAAATAATTAATCTCCTTTCTATCTCCGTAAATTTTCCTGTCCTGGATATTTTATATAAACACAATCATAAAATATGTAGTCCTTAGTGCCTGGCTTCTTTCACTTAACATATGGGGTCACATATGTTTAAGTACAAATACTGGGAAAGAAGAAATAGCTAAGTTCTTCATCTCTCAATTTTTTTCCACTTTTCTTATTCCAAAATTATTCCAAAATGTGTTTGAGGCTTTGTGTTTATTTTTCATGAGATAAAGAAATATAAATTTCCATATCCTAATTTTTCTAAGCTAAAAAGCCAATGACAAATATCCCTTTAAATTAAAAATTCAACCCATGATTGACATCAGAATTAGATTCCTTTAAAGCACAAAAGAAAACCTAAAACTTTGGAGATCTACATTTTCTTCATGGGTAGGGAAACCCAATATCATCAATATGTCAAATTTCCCTAAGTTAATGTACTTATTTAGTCTCAATGGGGTTTTCCATACAATTTGCAAATATGGAGGAAAAAAAATCACTTGAAAAACTCAAGAGCAAAAATTAGCCATAAAAGGGATGAAAAGTAAGGAATGACTCACCCTTCTAGACACAAAAATACCCTTTTTAACCATAGTACTTAGAGCACTATCTAACTGAACTCAAAGAAAACAACTAAACTTGGACAGCCAAGAAAGAAGGCACCCACATATATATGTCAAGAAAGAACAGATTGGAACACTGGCTATTCATATATGGAAAAGTGGGTACATAATTCATACCACATACAAAATATCTTGATGATATCAAGGCATTTATGAAAAAGAAACAAAACCAATTTTAGATAAAAATTATAAGAAAATACTGCTATGACCTCAGAGCTGGGTAAGATTCCTTGAATTAAATCCAAATGCATGGGTCATAAATGAAAATATAATTAAATTTAACTACGTCTAAAATTTTTTGATTATCAAAAGATATACATACACTCCCACTAGAGATTCAAACCAAAATTCAGAATATATCTTGAATGCAGGTAATCACAAAGAAATTGAACCTAAAACATATTTTAAAAATTAAGTTAGTAAAAACAATGACCCAGGGAAAACAATAGGCAAAGCAAGAACATAGGTGAATGACAAAAAGGACCTTCAGAAAACAAATGAAAAAGTGAGGGAAATGACAATTAAAATAATTAAGACCACATGAGTGGTTCAGGCAGTTAAGCATCTGACTCTTGATTTTGGCTCCATGGCCATGAGATAGAGACCCACTCGATCACTGTCAGTGCAGAGACTGCCTGGGATTCTCTCTCTTCCCCTCCCCCCGCTCACACACACTCTCAAAATAAACATTAGAAAAACAATAATTAGGTAATATTTTATACCTACCAAAGCAGAAGACACTTAAGAAGTATACTAACACTATGAAAATGAGAATTCTCACACCTTCATATGGGATGTCGTATGGGGTGTTTACTGATAAAATCGCTTAATTGGGAATGCAAAACTGTTCTCCACAAGTTGAAGAAATGCATTCTTTCCAACATGGGAGTAACACTGCTAGGTAAATATTCTACAGAGATCCACCTGCCAATGTACCAGGAAATACATACAAGGATATTCATTTTACATTGTCTTAATGGAAAAAAAAAATAGCAACACTCTAAATTAAAGGAATAGGAAATTAACTTGTCATATATTTACAGAATGGAATACAACACAGTAAGCAAAAGAATTAGATCTTCATTCATCAGTGTGACTATATCTCAAAAACAATGCTGAATGGAGGAAATGAAGGATGTACAGAAGGGTATGGTCTATAAAAACATTAAACAAACTATACTCTTTGATTTGTAGAGACACAGACACACATAAGAAACACACAAACCTCAGCAGGTAGGAGACACAGCATCATGAGGTTAGTAGATACTTCTAAAGCAGTAAGTCTCAAAAGGCGATGATGTTGCCTCCCAAGCATATTAGGCAACATGTGGAGACATTTTGACTGTCACAAGCAGGAAAAGGTGTGCTACCGGATGTAGCAGGCAGAGGCCAGACCTGCAGCTAAATATCCTATAAAGCACAGGACAGCCCTCCTCAAAAAAGAAGTATCTGGCATCAGGACTAAAAAGCCCAACTCTAAAGAGAGAGAAGGAGAGTAAGATGAGAGTTAGGGACGTGGGGTATAGCTTTTTACTTGGGGGGAAAAGATCTGAAGCACATATGCAAATATTTTAATTTAAAAAAATCTGTGTAGCACATTATTCCCTGTACATTTTTGTTTGAAATACCTCTCAAATTAAAAAAAAAAATGAGTAATTCAACAAATAGGCAATTTCTACATTTGATGGGGTTTACATATTTGTTTCATTGACGTATTTCTGAATATGTATTTTTGGAAAAATATTCTCACACTCATGATCAAATTTTATTCGCACATTTTTCCCCCTGGTGTTTGTTCTATACAAAGCTATGTAAGTAAGGTGGTAGGAGATTTATCTATTCTATCACAGTTTCAGGCAAGAACATTCTAAAACCATAACAGAGAGAGCTAATTTAGTCCTTTCCTTTTTACAACAGACTGTAATGATTCCAGTCATTTTTCTGAAAAAGCTGAGGATCTAATAGGTGGGCCTGTATCACACTGGCCACCACACTTCCTTAACTATGTGGGTCCTGGTGTGAATTTCTCCCCGCCTTAGGAATTCTGGGAGTTCCTTGAAACTGCTTTGAGATCAGCACCATTTTATTTTTTCATGTATTTTCTTAGTGCAAGGGTTGGCAAACATTTTCTGTAAAGGACCAGATAGTAAATGTTTCAGGCTCTGCGGGCCATATGGTCTTTGTCACAACTACTCAACTCGGTTCTGCAGTACAGAACAGCTACCAACACTCATAAAGGAAGGAGTGTGGCTACGTTCCAAGAAAACTTTAGTGACAGAAACAGGGGATGGGATTTGGCTCCAGGCCATGGTTTGTGCATACCTGGAGGGTCAGCAAAAATGATACTACTTTAAAATGTTACTTTAAATTGAAGGCTTCTCTAGAATCTTCTCTGGAAATATAATCTTGCATATATTTTAATTGTTATAGAAATTTTACTTAATTAAAAATGAATTAATAAGTATGAAACCCCATAAATGGCCAAGAAAATGTTCATTTTTTAGATTCGCAGGGTGTATCTTCTTTCTGGAATTATGCTTTATGATCTGATTTACTCAATTACTAATTATAATTGGCTCCATTTGTTTAAATTACGCTATTAATGATTCTTTGTGGTAAAATAAATACATATATCTTATCTTCAATTTGACGACAGGGTTGAATGACAAGGACAGTAAAACTATACTCACTGCACAAATAATAGCTTTCTATTAGGTTTGCCATTTCACCTGAATAATTCCTTATAATCATGAATAATGATGTTATTCAACAACCTAATGATATCATGGTATGTAGCTTCAATCCATCTGTCTTTGTCAAGAAGGTCAAATATTTGTATTCCACTGCACAAGGCAAAGTTGAACCAACAGTTAAACAATATCATGCCCCTTAATTATTTCTCCAAATGAAACCTGCAAGTACCATTTTACAGTCTAGGGTCTATGCACTACACATCTGCTTCAAAGAAATTTAACACCTACTCATTTTTTCACAAAGTTTAAGCTCAACCTAAAAAAAATGGTTTCAATTCAAGGAAAAATCCCCAAGATTGTCTAAGGATCATCTTAATTGGTTGTTGCTAGAAACTTACTCTGCAAATAGAGGTCTGTAACCATCAAAATATTCTAGGAAATTTCATATTACACAGGAATCTGAAATATGCAGTGTGATACCTTGAAATTGATATTGAAGGTAAGAACAAAGCAAAACAAAACAAAAACAAAAACAAAAAAGCAACACATGACAGATCTGAGCTATAGCATCAATCAAGAAATCTTTGCTAGTGTTTGCCTTGAAGAATCTATAAATAACTTCTGGAAAACAATTCAACATGACTAATACAGATGACCATGCCCCATTCACAGGCTCAGATCGGAGCCCTTGAAGGTAGAGGCTGGTGACCACAGCAAGGTATAATGTGGGGACACTAACCAACACCACGGCAAAATCCAGGTACAGGCCATCTTCCTTCTTTACATTTCACCAAAGACTTCCCAATGCTTTAAAATCAAGTCACTATAGGCTGCATTAATCTGCTTCCAGTCTCCCTGGATTTTCCCTCTACCTCGCCTGGCATCACTCTCACAGGCTCTCTTTCTGTTTTTTAAACATTCTCAAGCATGCAAACTCGTTTCTGCCCCCGGGCTTTTGTTCATGTTTCCCTCCATCTGAAATTCTCCGTCACTATTCTTCATGGAGCTCCTGTCCCCTTGTTAGTTCCTAGATCACATGTCACTTCCACAGAAAAGCCTTCCATGACCACGCTGTGTGGGTAGTCTGTTCTATTTTATTTATAATATAAACTAATGTTGTTTACGATTGTTGGGTTTATGGCTATGGGTTTCATCTTCTATTGTCAACCTCTGCACACAAGAATAAAATTAGGGCCCTTAGTCTATTCATGTTCATATATCCAGGGCCAGGCGCATAGTAAAAACCAAATAATTATTACACAATAAATGAATATACTCACTCATTCACAGTAGATAACAATGTATCTAATG
Organism: Hyaena hyaena; assembly: GCF_003009895.1. Classification (NCBI taxonomy): domain Eukaryota; kingdom Metazoa; phylum Chordata; class Mammalia; order Carnivora; family Hyaenidae; genus Hyaena; species Hyaena hyaena. Next base: position 460,996 of record NW_024081173.1, read on the forward strand.
TGAGGTTTGCAAAAATATGGCCCAAGGGCCAAACCAGCCTGGACCTGTGTTGGTAAATAAAGTTTTATTGGAATACAGCAATATTCATTCATTTATCTATTGTTTATGGCAGCTTTCAAACTACAACACAGTTGACTAATTGCAACCAAGACTGTGTAGCCCCCAAAATATTTACTATATGCTCCTTTATGAAAAAAGAGTGCTGACTCCTGGTCTAGCATGCAGTATATTATGTTTAAACGTATTAGAGTCCATTGCATATTTTTATTCCAAAATTCTTGAATTAAAATCCTATAGCCAAAAAGAAACCTCCTTCAAAGATATAATTGTCAGCTATCAAGAGCTTTATTTGATGATCTACCCAGTAGGTCAGCTGGTTGAAGCTTCGGCAAGAAGGACCCCAAATCAGGTCTGGAACAGGTCAATGAAAGCAGTGATGTAAAGACTGATCTGCAGCTTCACTGTTCAACACAGCTGCCACTAGGATCTGTTGCCATTTAAATGAATAAAATCAAGTTACAAATTCCATTCCTCAGTCACAGTAGCCACATCCCAAGTACTCAGGAGCCACGTGTGGCCACTGTATTGGATGAAGCCGATTTATAGGATTTATTCATCATCACAGAAAGTTCTAGTGGACAGAGCTCATCTAAAAGTTCAAAAAATGTCCATCCAACATGTCCAGAGATCATATGGACACATCTTCTAAGGAAATGACCCCTGAACAGTACAAATCAAAACTAAACTATGTTTAAAAAAGGGGAAAAAAAATAGTATTCTGAATAGTACTGAATAGTACATTCTGCTTTCCATCTAGTCCCTTATTTGTAAGATGGGAACAATGACAAAAAAAGGACTTGTCTGTTTGTTTTTTGAAGAGTTAATATAAATAAAGTACTAATCTGGCCCCTAGGAAGTACTGTACAATCACTGGCTTTTTTTTTTTTTTTTAACATCATCTCTAGCAGTTAGCACAGGACTTGGCACATAGCAGGTTACATTCAACATCTGCTGAACTGAAAAGGAATTAAAGTGAACTAGACTCTTTGAGCCAGAGGTTCTAACAAGCCAATTTGTGGAATTAGCAGGCAGAAAATGGACTCACTTACCTAAGAATAAGCCATTCTGGGAAACAGGCTGATCCCTGAGAAACCATTTCTCATCATTCCTTTACAAGGGATAACAAACTAATATGATCCAAGGAGCCAGATTTCAATATACATTTAATATTTTCTGATAACTTGTTATAGACAGCCGCGGTATATCTTATTTGAGTTATAAAGATTTGTAAACAGAAAATTTAAACAATTCAAGATAAAGTCTTCCAGATGCCATACTATCCTATAACACTCAGTTCTATAAATATTTCTTTTTAAGAAATTCCAAGTAACCCACATGGTTACACCTCTCTTGACCATGATTAACGTCTGCATTTTGGTTCACTAAACATCAAGTGCCCAGGTCAATGCCCAACCACAGGGCTCACAGATGTGCATCACAAGTGTCAGGGATGATTTGTTTGCTTTAAATCCCAATTCCTGGATTTACATTCAACTTTCTAGATAAAGCTAGAGGATTCAGTGCATAGTCTGGAAATCTGCTTTTTAACCAACACTTCAAGTGAATTTTAGTCCTGGAATCTCAGTTATTTTAGATCAAGATTTCATTTACCTGTAATAAGTAGAAACACAAAGCAGCTAAATACTTTTGGAATCACTGTTGGGTTTTTTTATTTTTTGGAAAGGCAAGAAAACAATAATATACACTTTACTCACATTTATCCATATGGCTGTAAACTACCTGGATACGACACATCACACTTGTAGGTACAAAGGATTCAAAGAAATCTAAGATGGAGCTTCTTTGCCATCAAGAAGCTTCTTGGATAAAGTGTGTACCCATAAATGATGTAAACAAATGTTATGATGATACATGATTGAGAGCTCGGTGAGTAGAGGGTAATAAGATTTCAGAGGAAAAAGCAATCAAGCCAGTCTGGGTTGCCAGTAATGTAAAAAATGGCTGCCTTTGGATGAGGCAGAAAAAAAAAAAGTAATAGTAGATGTTAAACTCAGTGGGTTTCCCAAGACCTTGTTCTTCTCTCAAAAGCTTCAATTTTAGAACATAAAAAGGTAAAAGCAACAACTACAGCCTTTCTAGGTATTAGCCCAAGCAGTCTCACAAGGTAGCCAGAAATCCAGGTGACCCTTGAGCAACACAAGTCCATTTATACCCAGGTTTTTTATATTATAGTACTGAAAATGGATTTTCTCTTCCTTACAATTTTCTTAATAAAATTTTCTCTAGCTTACTTTATTGTAAGAATACAGTATATAATACTTATAACATTCAAAATATGGGTTAATCAATTGTTTATGTTACTGGTAAAGCTTCCAGTCAACAATAGGCTATTAGTTATTTTGGGAGGAATCAAAAGTTCTACACAGATTTTCAATTATGTAGGGAGGGTGGGTACCCCTAACCCCCACGATATTCAAAGGTCAACTGTAGGAATGTCTGAGTGGTCACTGAGGAATGACACTTCGGGCACCATGAACTGAGCCAGCATGCAGCCCCCACAACTAAGAAGCTGTCCTGGAAGACCTTGCACAGGGCTGTATGCACTTATCTTCCCCTGGCATCAGTAATGAAAACCAACTGACTGGTCTCCTGGCTTGACATCTAATCAGATGCTTCATCCTGAAATTACTTTTCTCATGGGTTAGGTCTTACTCCTCCAATGACCCTGTAAAGTTCTGGAAAGAAGGGTATGTGTCATGGAGCGCCTGGGTGGCTCAGTCAGTTAAGTGTCCAACTTCGGCTCAGGTCATGATCTCACAGTTCATGGGTTCGAGCCCCACACTAGGTTCTGTGCTGACAGACAGCTAGGAGCCTGGAGCCTGTTTCAGATTCTGTGTCTCCCTCTCTCTCTGACCCTCCCCTGCTCACGCTCTCTCTTTCTCTCAGAAATAAATAAAAAAACATTTACAAATTAAAAAAAAAAAAGAAGAAGGGTATGTGTCTTATTTCTTGGCAAGGCCCTGGAAGCCTAGTACAGTAATGTCATGAACCAAAAAGAAAAAAAAAAAAGCTCTTGGACTGACCATTTAGAAAATTCTTATGTAGCACCCACTACATACCAAAAACTATTAGGCACTCAACAGAACAGACAGCTAGGTCAATGCCAGTGGTACTGGCATAAGTCTGTGCTCATGATAGCTGAAGACAGCCCTGGGATATAGGAAAAACCATAATTGTATACTTTGAATTAGTGAATTATATAGCATGTGAATTATTTATCAGTCAAGTTATGATAAAAAAAAATAACAGAAAAGCATGGCCACTGCTGGGAAGCCCATTGAGTCCAAGTTGAGAAAAAATACATGCAGAATTTAACTGTTCCTATTTAGATGGATTGTGACACAATACTTGGTGGAACTGTACCTAAATATTAAGGAAAATGGAGTGCTTCTAGGAGGTTACAACAAAATTAAGTTTATACAATATTATACACAGGCATTAGAATCAGAAAAGCATATGGTCAATCCTTGGTTCTCCTCCTTAGTTGTAGGATTTCGATCAAATTACTTAGCCTACCTGAGACTCAGTTTATCACCAGTAAAACTGGAATGAACTGACAAAAAATGCTGTCATAAAACATTGCTAATAATCAAATAAATGCAACATGATACCATTAACACGATACCATTTTCACTTCTAACATTAGCATCTATGAGGAGTACTAATACCATTACTATAGACAATGGCAAATTGTGTTCCTACCCCTCTTATGGGTACACAAATTTTAGGTATGCAGCATGAATTACAGTTGTGCAAATTCAGAAACAACCAAAACCAGATGAAATAAATCAGTTATGGAAAATCAAATCAATGAAATTATGACACAAGTGAAAATGCAGTTACACAGTGCTTAAAGAATAAAGAAAACACCGGTATTAGAAATGAAGGAATAAGGTATTATATGAGGAGTAATTATCCTGGTTTTACTTTAAACAGGTTAGAAGAAAATGAGAAGGAAACATCTTAAAAGATTAACAAGATTATCCCAGAGTATGTGGAATTATCATTTTTACCTTCTTCACATTTTTGTGAATTAAAAAAAATGAATAGCATTAAACTTTATTCTCACTTTATTCATAACACATGCAATACTCTTTTGAAAGTGGAAAATAACCCCTATTTTATATATGCCTCCAAATTATATCATAAAGTGAAATTAATTTTACTATACAGATAAAGAGCTACATGGCACAAATGATCAAAATAAGAACTGGGAGGTATATTTTCAAAGTATAAGCATACCTGCTATCTAACCATATTCACAGCCACCAATTCAAGGGTTACACTGAAAAAAATTGTTCAGTAAAGCTGCTGAGTAAGTAATTTGAAGTTCTTTATTATCCTAACCCAAAAATTTCACATCACAGCCATTTGTTAATTATAAAATAATTACATAATGCAGTTAATAAAAGAACTGCCAAATACAATATCGATCCAAGGAGTCTCCTAAAGCTTTCAGAGCTTCGGGGATAGTACATGATCTCCATACTCAACCGCTACTCCAAATGTGAAAGTAATTAACAAAATCATGAAGAAAATTAATTCAAAAGAGGAAATATGCTTTAGAAACATTCTTCTTAAGACAATTTGTGAAAAAAAAAGAAACTGTTCCCTAAAATCATACAACTGTTAGCTACAGGGCCGGGTAGACATTTTGCCCTGTGGTAAACCCAATCGTGGAAATCAAATCTAGCAGTGATTTAATTTACAATTATTTTTCAAAGTTTGAAGAAAAGAACATAACTGCATTATGTTCAATGGGCTGAACAAATTTTAGACTTTGAGTTCAGGGTAGATATCAAAGTGTTGTATGCCAGGATGACTTCATGCGGATAAGCCAACAGATACCTAGGGGTCTGTCTGGGAGAAGAGCTGGCCTCCCTACTCCCCATCACCCCAAGAACTTTGCAGCTCTAGTAACCCTGGATATTCATCAAAGCTATTTTCTCCCTATTTATATCATGGGCTATATAAACTAGGGAGAGAAGAAAGGGAAAGAGAGACAGAGACTTTATTTTTAAGTAAATAAATAAAAGGGTAAACCAGGTCAGCTACCTAGAATCAAGCTTGTTGCAGGCCTGTGATATGGCCAAGTGGTTAAGGAAATTATTTAGCAATCTGAATGGTCTCATTCTTATCAAAACTCCACTACTGGGGCACCTGGGTGGCTCAGTCAGTAGACGTTCAACTTCAGCTCAGGTCATGATCTCACAGTTTGTGGGTTCGAGCCATGCATCGGGCTCTGTGCTGACAACTCAGAGCACAGAAGCTGCTTTGGATTCTGTGTGTGTGTGTGTCTCTCTCTCTGCCCTTCCCCTGTTTGTTCGTTCTCTCTCTCTCTCTCTCAAAAATAAATAAATGTTAAAAAAAAAAAAAAAAAAAAGAACCCTCCACTACTTACTAGTTGGGTGAATCTGGACCAGTTACTTTACTAATGTTAGTTTTCTTTTTTCCCTGAATGTATGTAAAGTCTAGTTAACTAAATAAGTCAGCTTGCAATAAGTGGTAGCCATTACAATTACTGAATATAAAGTTTCATAGAAAAGATATGTCATTAAGTGTTAGTTATTAGGGATAAAAATGTCCCTAAAACCCATTTTTAAATATTTTACATCGAAGTTGCAAAAAACGTTTTTGGCTGCTTCTAACTAGTCTAGGTCCACATTCTCTCTTAGGTTTATACTTTTCATCTTCTATTCTCTTCCCAATGAGTTCATCTCTCAAGGTTTCCTCCAGCTCTATCATTCTAGGACAATCAGACTGGATGGGGAAAACATATTATCCAGGCTCTGGTTTTGATTGCTATTTTTCCTGTCGTAAATCTCAGAGAGCTACCCAAATCCCCTGCTGATTGTCCTGGCCAAGATAGTGATAAACTGAGATTTCTGCCATCCAGCGGCATTCACCATCATGGACAAAGGGCTCTTTTCAAATTATGAAAACTTCTACATCATCTTCTTTTTTCTAACATTAATCAACTTTAATTTGGTGATATTAACCCCGAGGTTACCAAGTGTGGCTCCTTCTTGCCAACCCATGTCAGTTTTTATAGAATAGGCCATTAGGCCATTTGCTAAAGTCAGGTTTGATTACTTCTCATTTTCAGCCAATTTCATAACTATGACCAACTTCAACTTTCGTCTTATTTTCTTAGTATTAATCCATAAGGCTGTGAGAAAAACGTGAAAGCTTGATGGTATTTTCTAAAAATATTCTACATAGTTAATAGAATTGAGCTTTACATGCCATTTTACAGCTTTTTATATAGTGAGTGCTAAATAAGTAGTCCCTAAATACTTGTTACATGACACAATGACTGATGTCTCTTTTTCCCCCATGATACTTTGTTCGGCATGCTAGGTGAGTGGGAAGGGATGGATGTATTCCAGGGGATTTGGAGCAACAAGTCTAAAGCTCATTTTACTTTGTATATTTCAACTCTTCAACATTGGTCATCTAGGAGAAATGATGATATGTCTCCTATATCAGAGGTGTTCTTTGTGTTGGGCAAATCCATGGCTTTAGAGTCAAAACTGGAGGCAGATATTCTTTTGTCTTCAAGTCTTATTACACTATTTATTTACCATCTATGGTAGATGATAGTATTTACAAGTACTCATTCTCTCTTCCTTACACACCGTGGAGGGAGTACACTTCTCTGCTCCATTTGTAATTTTATGGCCAGGTGAATTGTTTTGGTCAATGGAACATGAGAGGGTGTAACATACAGCTGTTCTCAGCAAAAGTGTTAAATATGTACACATAGTCTGAGTTGATCTCTTAAGCTCCCAACTTCTACCACAAGAGTGACATGTCCCAGATAGTGGCTCCTTCATCAGCTGGACAGAAAGAATAATATGACAGGTGGAACAGACCAGACCTAGCCAAGGCCAACCAAGCCTAGCAGAGCCACAGCTAATCTACAGAACTGTGAGCAAAACATTAATGACAATATTGTTGTCAGCCACCAAGATTCCAGAGTTGCTTGCTACTCTATAAAAGCTGACTGATAAACTATCCCTAAATCTTAATTACTTCATTTAGTAAGTAATCATTGAGGGCCTACAATGAATGCAAAACACCAAGCTAAGATTACCATGATGAGAAAAGAACTGTCCCCGCTCTCACAGCCTAGAGGAAGCAGATGGAAATTACCTGATCATCCCAGCATATGTATAATCACAAACAGGTAAATACTATGAAACAAAGGAACATGGTGCCATTAGAGTTATACTAAAGTTATACTAAAATTCTGGTGTGACAGAACAGCCTGTCTAGAAGAAGGGATACATGAGTTGATCCTAGCTGGACAAACAAGTGTTATCAAGGGGAAGAGTCAGTGGAAGAACATTCCAGTCAAGGATGAGAGAAAAGGTGTAAAGGCCTCTTGGTTGAAGGAAACATGATTTAGTAGAGAAGGAGAAGAGGCTGGTATGGCTGGAGGACAAAGGTACAGGGAGGGCTGATATGAGGGGAGATTAGGGATAAAGACAGAAGCAGAATCAGAGACATTTGGAGGTCATGTTTAAAAAGTAAGCGGCGTTTTTAATCCTGAGTGCAAACAAGAAGCCATGCACAGCTGTTCAATGGGAGATGAGGTAGGGGATTGTGTGACCAGATTCAGTTCTTGCAAAGCTCTAATACATCATGAACAAACTCTACTGAGAAGGTAGAGTGAATGCAAAAGCACAGTCCAGGTGAGAAATGCTGATAGCTTTGTTACAGTGCTGGTGTTGAAAATTAGAGAAACAGATTTTTGAAATTTAGGAAGTAAAGCCAGCAAGATCGGCCCTGTAAAAAACAGTATTGGATGTGAGTGGAGAGATAGTCTCTAACATCATTATCTATGAAGAGATACATCCTACCATAAAGAGGAAATAGAAGAAATAATGTCTGCGGATTTTCAGTCTGATTTAGTTTATCAATTAATTTTGATTACTTTAAAATATTCCATAAGGGCAGGCAAATTAAACTCCTTGCCACCACAGTTACAGATGGAAAATTTTATTACCAGCATACACATAAATCACATTTGTGATACTTGTCAATCTCAGGAAGGAACTTGGGATAAGAAGATGAATTTCAATGTAGATTAGTTTAGGAATTCAATCTGAGTTTTCTCCTTTCACAGAACTTGGATCAGTTTTGGTTTTGGGTTTTTTTTGTTTTTTTTTTTAGAAAACAAACTATATAATTATAACAATCATCTCAATAGTACTATAAAGTACCTCAAAGACTAACAGGAGTAGAATTAAGTCAGCTCAAAGTCTACCCTTATTATGTGAGATTTGGAAAATAATTATGAGGCTGTTTTCTTGAAGTTCAAAGAGGAGTTCCAGCAGTGTTTGCTGTAGTGGCTGGTTCATGGAAACACAATTTAATATCTGAAATAGAAAACCATAAAGCACACCTGTCACCTGCCATCCAGCCTAAATTCTATACATTTGGGTTGTTTTTTTTTTTAATTCTAATTCCACAAATGTATCCGAAAGTTGTGAAGGACATCATGTTACAGCAAGCCCACGCACACAAACACCAGCAGTTCAAGTTTCCCTCCCCAGACCCAAAGCACAGACATCTGCATTGTTCACAGCTAAGCTTATATTCCCACCCGAATTCTTCTAGGATACCCGTCCTCACCCAGAGCAAGCTGTCCTGGTAGGCTGTCAAACAAAGTACCCCACCTGCCCCCAGCAAGAGACCTAGGCGAAGCCGAACAGATGGCCCGCTCTGGGAATTTAACTCCTGGCAGTTCCACAGGACACAGGGACACACATGGCGGGGGCTTCATCGTTTCAGGGGCACGATCCCGAGGAGACTGTCATCTCTGCAACCAGGACGCCCAGAACTGCCCTAATTTCATTTATTTCTGAGGCCTGCTGCTTTTCAGCTTCCTCTTTTCATTCTGTGACCTGATTCCCATAGCTTTTCCAAAACACTGCTTTCACACAAGTGGAAGGTGATTCAGAGAAAGGACAACTAAATTGCCCAAAGTCACACAGGTGAGAAATGGCTGTGTTTGGACTCACAATTCTGTTGCTCTGATGCCACATCCATGAACTCACACCTTCACGATACTGCTTCATCCATGTGAAACATGGATTTGGAAAACCTAATGTTTATTTGTTAGGACATACAATGGAACATAAATTCCACCTGCAATTTTGCTATTTGCAAATGACAGATGACTTAAAAAGCATGTCCACTTTAACTAGTCCTCGAAACACATTAACATTTTCCAATTACCTTCAGATGGCTTATCCGTGGCTGTTCTACTAATCCAGATTGAACTTTCATCATCCCTTGACAATGATCAGTTTCATCTTCAGAGAACACTGCCCAACATGCCCCTTTAACATTTGGATGGAGCTTTCCTTTGGAGACAGAGGTGGAGATGTTTTGTTTGTTTCATTTTCTCACAGATTCTTCTTTCATTGAATGTTCCACATGCCTGGTTAGGAGACCTTGCTACCAATTCAACCCTTACCTACATTACCATTCAGAGAGAGAGAGAGATGCCAGTGAGTGAGACCAACCCCAACAGCTTCAGGCTACAGCTTGGTAAAATTGGCGACAAAGAGCCCTCAGCTTCAGAGTCACGAGTACCCTTATTCTATCCCTTTTACACCTTTGTCTCCTGACAATGAATGCAATGACAGGTCTGGTAGCAAACATATTGTGGAACTCATAAAACTGAGGCCAGGAATGAAGAGTACAAACGACTGAGGGTAGCAAAGGGAAACCAGATGCCCAATCAGGCATCCTCTGGGGGAGAGGGGAAAACTGAGGCAGCACTAAAAACCAGACACGGTTAAGCCAGGATTTATGGGCAATGCCTGAAATACATAATTCATCTGGAACACAAATCCCATTTCACATATTTTCCAAGCACAAAGTACTCCAAATGTCGTGAAGTTTCTATAAGAGTTTAATTAAAATAGCCATGCTTCATTTTTGTTCTCCTTACAGGGATTTCAGGACTCCAAGGAAAACATACCTCTTTTCTACATATAATTTTTATTCCCTGAATTTGGATAGAGTCTCTGCTCAGTGTAATCGCACGGTTTTGTTCTTTTACTTCTCTCACTTTTTGGAAAGCCAGTCAAATACTCACCCTTCCAGTAGGGTCAGTACCAGTGATCTGGACTGGGAAGAATTAAACACACACACACACACACACACACACACACACACACACACACACACACACACACAAGATCTCATGGGAGACCAAGACACCTGCAATCAAATATCAGCTCTAGTATTTACTAGCTGAAAGGCTTTTGGCACTCATATTACCTTTCTGAATGTGTTTCTCTCACAACATGGATAGTAATACTTATTGAGAATGATTGCTTTAAGAATTCAAAATAATACATTTAAGGTTGTAGCACAATGGCCCACGGGAATCATGACTCTACTGCCATTACTAATAACTCATTGAGTACATTTATGTACCGTGTACTGTATGTTTGCTGTAGATTCAACAGTGAAACAAATCGTGACCTCTAACCTCTCAGTTCTTACATTTAATGTGAAAGACACAATGAAAAGTGATTCCAATAAGGGATGAAAAATGAAAAATCATCTGGTAGAAAAATTAAAGGTTGCTACAAGTAATTGTTTTTTATTATTCATTTTTAAAAACTTATGTAGAATACAGAGGTTAAGAATCTGAACTCTATCATTAGACTGTCTGGGTTGGAGACCCAGGTCTGTGCATTACTATCAGTGTGACTTTACATGAGATTTTTCATCAGTGAAATAAGAGAGATAATAATAACTATCTTAAAGCATTTCCATGAGAATTAACAGAGAAAATATGCAAAGTATTTAGAATAGTGCTGGACACATAGTAATCCTTCAATAAATTTTAGCTATAATTACTAGCACTACCACAATTCCATCAGTACTGAGCTTTATAGAAATGGTTACAACCCTTCAGAATGTCTTCTTCTGAGCACATAAACATTGTTTTGTGTGTTTTGAGCCAATCATGCTGTAACTACAGCAAAACCTAAGGTAGCTCTAAAAATGCTTTCAATTCATACCACTCAACTTTGGATCAGAAATATACAAATAGTGGTATTGCAATTCTGAAATTATTTTGAGTGTATTATAGGATTGCAGAGTAAATGAGGGGGATTGGAAATACAAATATGAAATGGAGGAATGTAAGGAAGAACCGCCATACTGAATTTTCATGGAGGCACGGAATATATGATTTAAATTATATGCATACATACGTACACATTTTCTAGTCCTTTTCACAAAAAGGATCTAGTAGCAATGTTATCCCAGTAGCGATGAACACACCTAATGCATAGACCTTAATATCATTCTCTCCTAAAATGAGACATGGCTCCTTGGAAATAGCTAATTCCAGGACTGAAGGAAGGAAAACATAAAATGAACTTGGAACATCTTGTGGCAGAAAATAAGAAACTGCTCAAAGACCAAGAGTCATGATGAAAAGACATGGGAAACTGTTTGAGGGGCATTTACTGCCAAACTCGGCAACCTTGCGCACAATTCTATAATAGTAACAGATTACAACACTCTGAAATAAAAATAATCTATGAGTCAACTAGATGAGAGACTAAGACAGACAGAAGGAGTTAACAAAAAAGTGAAGTTCTTCTTTATAGAAGACTGCCCAGTAATAAATGTAGAAAAACCTGACAGAATTAGATAGCCAACATTTTATAAGCCCCATATTGTAAGTGACTCAGGCCAAGACCAGAAATAGATGCTAAAACTGAACACTGGACTGGGAGACATTTTACTGGGGAACAAGATATTCAGATGAGAATTAAAGTTGCCATAAGCCTAAGAAAGATTATTCTATAGTCATAATAACAAGTGGCCTCTAAAAACACATTTAAGCCTATTCAATCAACAATCATTTGCTAGTCAATATGGGACAACACATTGTTGCTTAACGCCAGCCAGTTAGTAACAAACTCAGCCTATCTCCAAGTACCAATGAATCAAACTGACCAGTGCAATTCTCTCTTATAATAAACTTATCTTTGTCTGTTTTGACAAATGAGTGAAGAAAAAAATTACAACAAGATAATCTGACCGTCACCATCTAACCAAGCTTGGAAGTGCCAAGAGCACTTCAGATGGCCGACATTATGTGCCCTGGCATGAGGCAATGGCAAGTAGACATCATCATCTATTTGGTGTCCATGCCAAAAATGTCTGACCACATCTGAATCATGAGAAAATAGTTGGATGGATCAAGGAAATGCAATGTTACCTGGGACAACTGACCTGGAATCTTTAAATGACTTAATGCCATGAAGAACCAAGGGAAGTGGGAAAGTGTTACAGATTAGAGATATCAAGGGTGTTTAATAACCAATTAAAATGTATGGGCTTTGACAAGAGGAAAGTGTGAGCTGTGTATCATGGAGAAAAGAAGCCATGCGAGAAAATCTAGGCACGGAAACTACAAAGAGATCACTAAACTGATACGAATTTTCTTGGATGCACGAACAGTGATGTCATTGTGTAGGAGAATACCCTTCTTCTTGGAAGCTGCATGCTGAATTATTTAATAGTGGAATGTCTTGATGTCTACACTAGTATACTGTTGGCTGGTTTGGCAAAAGGGAAAAGTCAATGGATTAACATGGTGTGGGTAGATCAAGAAGTTAAAGCTGATGAATCTTGGTGAGAGATAAACAGGTGATCACTGAACTTTTCAACTTTTCTGTGAGTTTGCAATCATTTTATTTTTATTTGGAAAACCACATTAATACAGTGCATTTGGAATATGCCAGATATTTTCTCTCTGCTCCAGTTTCTCAGTTACATTCAAAAATCTGTCACACTGTAAGTATTTTTGTAAGTCAGCTCCTATCTTTGTGGCAGGAAAGAATGGCCCAAGTAAGCAAATGAAGTTCAAAATATTTAATTTGCAAAATGATTTTTTCTCCCATCTATGAAAAAAGAGATAAATGTTTTTTCAGTTAAGAATACCCAAGATAAGATTCCCTTTGGAGTTTAAAAATCCTCCAGTCTTTATCGCAAGGTATTTTATCTCCATTGTCAATAAGGCAGCCCAGAAGTCGGTGAGAAGAATCTTCCCGGCTCCATCAGGAGAAATGGCGGCTGTCTCAATGCGTTCATAAAGTCACAGCACGACGCTAAGGGCATCAGTGCACTCGGAGCATTCTACCCGTCTCCCACACTGACATTAGTCTTTGGCATGTCATCTGAGGAGTCCCTCATGGGAAGACAGGCCTTAATCTGTCAGAAGAGCATGTGAACAGAGGGCGCCTGGCTGGATACAATGCAGCTGGTTACCACGTCCCCATGGGGACAGCACATTGCTGCGGACAAGGTGAAACAAGGCAGACAAGAGGGTGGGCTAGACATGAATAGCAGATCAGTGGTGCCTGCAGGAAGACCTCTGAGCTAGTGCAGAGGATTGCAGCTCGAGAAACACCATTAGGCAAGGGTAATATGATCCTAGTGTACCCAGCGGAAACAGTGAAGGGAACGGACATGGTCTCTGGGGCAGGAGGCACGTTCACCATGGCTGGCGGTAGGGCTGCAGAGCCTCTGGCACATACAGGAGGCCCCATCTGGTCCCTAGAACAGAATACAAACAGCGACCCTTGACAACGGTGGGGAGGGCAAGAAGGAAAATCTATACATTTACGGGACATGAATTGCAAGCAATTGAGGGAATTCAGTGAGGGAGGAGGGATGATAGCTTTAGTATTTATGGATTTACAGGAAGAGAAATGCATTATGATAGCCAGCAACCCCAGCCCAAAGGGAACTAACCACACACACACACACACACACACACACACACACACACAGTCTACATTCAAGGACCTGGCCTTGCAAAGGGAAAACAAGCTGAAAAAGGAAATTGGGGCTTTAATAATACAAATGTTCACAAAGAGCAGGAGAGAAAATTCAATAAGATGTGTGGAACACAGAATCCCATTTGACACCTCTAGACTCTCGTAACTGCACAGAAACTTAACAATATAGCTAATATTCAACCCCTTCATATGAGCCAGGGACAGCCTATGCATTTTACATCTGTTCACTCCCATGGTGCTCACAAGGATCCCATGATGTAGACACCATTACCCCACTTTAAGCATGAGGCAACTAAGGGAAAGACAGATGAAATAAGCCCTGGGGTCTGCTCCTAGCTAGGATGCATGCCCAGGCATGGACTGCCAAGGGGACAGCCCTCGGCCCCAAGTCTACTGCTTCCCACAGTTCCAAATCACCTTCGCCTTCAGGAAATAAAGCCCACATCTTTGTTCTCTTTCTGAGTGAGGATTAAAGCTTAAATAGTGGAGAAGAAGGGAAGAGCCACAGCTGAGGCACAGGAGTGGGAAAGCACAATTAGAGGATTCAGAGGAACAGTGCACAAAATGTTGGTCTTCATACCACTTTTTAGTTAGGTCATAGGAATGAAAGGTATAGGGAATATAGGCAGTAATACTGTAATAACCCTGCATGGTGACAGACGGTAACCACTTATTGTGGTGAGCATAGTATAATGTACAGAATTTTCAGTTCACTATGGTATACACCTGAAACTAATATAACATTGTATTACATGTCAACTATACTTCCATGTTAAAAAAAAATTATTAATGACACCACATAGCTCGTGTATATGTGAATTTTATCTACCGATACCTCGTTAGGAATTAGAACTGAGAAAATTTTAAATATTTAATGGCCTACTTAAAAAAACAAACCTACAGCATGTTAATATAAATCATGTTTTACAATAATCATGTTTTTTGAAACAAAATATATTACTGTAAAGACTGGCAGTGTTTAAAAGTTTTTCAAAGCTCTCATGAATGGCTTCATGAAAGACAAATGCATCCTCATTTCTAGCTCTGCTATCCATCTGCCTTCTGGTCTAAGCATAGGAATAAAAGTTGGTCTCATACAGATAATGTATTGAAGAAGGAAAGACCTCACAGGTTCCCTGAAAGGCCTCAGGAACATGGGTGGCCCCAGGACCGCTGGTTTAGAGCATGGACGCTGGAGTTACAACATATGGGTTTGAAACCTGGCTTTGCCACTCACTACATGCTTGATCTGAATTAATTAAGCTCTGAATATCGTATTCCTTTATCTATCAAACAGGGTACTCACAGTACCTGCCTCATAGAATTGCTGAGTATTAACGTTTTTCAAAGGGCTTAGAAAATTTTTCAGGGCATTTATCAATGTTACTTGAGTAATATTAAGAAGTACTAAAATAATCACTCGGTTTTACAAGCAAAAATGGACAGTTATTTTAAGTAAGCCCTTTGGCATACTCTTGGCAATAGTTTGGCATCTTTATACTGAACTTTATCTTCCCACAGTCGGGACAACAACAAGGATTTCTTTAGCAGGCGCAAACATTCATGGAGTAACATCCATATTAATAATAGGAATCCCAGTAAATAGAGAATGGAGCTCAGATAGATACTTTGACACCTGAGAAGGAAAAAAGAACAGAAAACCAATGGAATCTCCACTTTCAGAGGATGACAGCATCCTACCTTCAAAATTGTACCACGTTCCAAGTCACACCAGACAGTGGAAACTCTTTCAGGTAATGGATGTTCAGTTTTGTCTATTAAAATATGTCAGGGAGGCACCTGATTGGCTCAGTTGGTTGAGCATCCAACTTCCACTCAGGTCATGATCTCACGGTTCGGGAGTTCGAGCTCTACATTGGGCTTGGTGCTGTCAGCCTGTCACACAAAGCCTGCTTCAGATCCTGTCTCCTTCTCTCTCTGCCCCTCCCCCACTTGCACTCTAACATTAAAAAAAAAAAAAAAACATGAAAAAAATAGAAAATAAAAAACATGCCAGGAAGTCATTAGCTGACACATTCAGACATCTTTTAATGACAAAAAAGTAGGCAAACAGTTAAGAACAAGCAAGAGTTAATACACAGAGAGATCTTAAAAGTTCTCATCACAGGAAAAAACAGTAACTGTGTGGTGAAGGATGGTCATTAAACTTATGTGGTAATCATTCTGTAATTTATCCATATATCAAATCATTATGTTCTACACCTAAAACTAACAGTGTTATATGTCAACTATATTTCTACTTAAAGGCCAATAATTATATGTCTAGTTTAGATCAAATATATTTCTATGTGGACAGATTTCTATTACTTTTATTCCTAAAAACTGATAAAGGTCATTCAGGAGGTGGTCTAAGAACTGAAAACAGAATCAATAATTTATTATGGATACCTTTTCCTACGTGTATCACTTCTCTACCTGATATAATTTTGACTAAATATATAGTTCTTCCATTTGATCCCATCAAACCTCCCACATAGTCTTAGATTTTGCCCTTTCCTTCATTAAACATCCTGTTTCATTTCAAAGACCACCAGAATCCTAGAAAATGGGCTATTTCCCCTCCCTCCCTACATTTACTTCCCTAAGGCCACAGACAGATGACCTACATGTATGGCTATATATTTTTGTGGTTCATCAAGAGTCAAAGGATGGTCTTCAGCTTCATGAGATAATCTGGCTGACTCGGAATTGCCATGTATGATTTACCATTTCCAAGGAATTACAGTATTACAGAATGCATTCCATATAATTATATCAAGCATAATCTAGAACACAAAACAACACTGTAATATATTGAAGATATCTGATGACCCAGGAGACACATGTCAAACGTACCACATTCCCCAAGATCTAGCTTTTAGATATTACCTTCAGGCAGGCAAATTTTAACTTTGTTAAAAGTTTAACAAAGAAATATACATGTATTATTATTTTAAGAATGCAATGGGGAGCCTGGGTGGCTCAGTCAGTTAAGCATCCGGCTTCGGCTCAGGTCATGATCTCATGGTTCGTGGGTTCGAGCCCCATGTTGGGCTTTGTGCTGACAGCCAGCTCAGAGCCTGGAGCCTGCTTCGGATTCTGTGTCTCCCTCTCTTTCCGACCCTCTCCTGTTCACGCTGTCTGTCTTTCTCTCTCAAAAATAAATAAAAAATTAAAAAAAAAGAATGCAAAAGCACATCTCTGCTTCCAGAACAATCACCCTCCAGTCTCTTCACTTATCATTTGAGAAAAGCACTCTCTGCCGACTTCAAAGTGATGCCAGGAAGATAAAGTGAATTTTTTAAAGCATGTCTATGAAGTGCTATGAGCTTGGTGACAGCTGACTAAAGAAAAAGAAAAACCTTAAAAAAATATTTAACTGATATCAGGATAGAAAGACTTTGTAAGCATAGAAGAACTGGAAAAACTCACAGATGATAAAGCGGAGAAACTAAACTGTGAAAAAAGATTAAAATGTTTGTATATCAATAACATCATAAGCAAACTAAAGAAGAGATCAAAGTAGGAGTAATATTTGCAACAAATATGACAGGCAAAGGGTTAATTCCTAGAAGACCTCAAACGCCAAGAGAAAAAGGAGCAAAGACTATTAACAAATAATTTATGAAAATAATTCATAAATACATTTAAAAGTTCACCCTACTATTGATTAGGTGGAAACAATGACATAGATAAATCTATAACTTGGCAAAGATGAGAACAAATGAAAAAATCTTAAATGTTTAAAGTTGATGAGCTTATATAGTCAGATGTATGTTGCTTTAGTATTGTTGATGTAAAACAAATTTGAAAATATTAGTCAATTTAAACAATGCCCAACATTTTATCAAATGATTCCAGTTTAAGAAATTTATCAGGAATAAGACCAAAGATCCTTTATCAAAATATTCATGATATAGTTTGAATAGTGAATACTAAATTATAGTAGATCCATATGGTATAATATTACTTCACCATTAGAACTCCCAGGGTAAGATAGTTTTAAAAATCAGAAAATGTCAACAATAGGTAAAAAAAAAAAAAAAAAAAAATCAGGTTATAAAATCTTTCTCTTTTCTAGAGAAACAGATAAACTCAGAAAAAAATTAGAAATAAATTGAAATTTTAGCAGGCATTACTTCTGGCTAATGTAATTATAGATGGTATCTATTTTATATAATGGGCAAATATTCTTATAACTATAAAAAACAAATCCAAGATTTAAAAACTTGTTACACTTGATCTAAACTAGATTGCCTTTACATAGACATCATTTAGACAAAACATTTATTTAGTCAAGCAATTCATTAGCCGGTTACTAAAAGATTACATTAAGAACACCAGATGCTTTGAACATAAGCAAATCCTCTTTGTAACATTTCGGTAGTATTAGAACTACATCAGTACTGAGTACCTACTGTATACTGATTATATCAGGAGGTGAAGATGTGGGAAGAAAAAGAGATGATGAAAGGCTGGGGAGTGTGGGGTGGGGAGGAATAGCTTCACTTGAAATTGAATAAAAGAGAAGCGTGCGGTCCAGAAAGCCAGTCAGCCCAGGCCCAAAGCTTCCCAGCATGTATAGGTCAAGCACTGCAAAATGAAGGCCTATTGCTTATCAGCAAATTGTTAGCAATCTCACCACCCTGAAGATTGCACAGAGATGCTACACTTAAAAAAAAAAAAAAATCCATTAAAATTAGTTCAAAGATCAAGATACAAAGGTGGTATGAGAGGGCCATTTTTCAGTGCTATGTGTGGAGCAAAGAGACCTGTACAGTAACTCCCATTACAGTCAATGAGCACTGAGAATCCAGACTGATTGAAACCCCCTGAGAATTTAATTTACAACCACCATGGCAAAGCAACTCTCAACCATGAATGAACCCCAGCTTCCTAGGCACCAAACACAGTCGAAGATTATATGTATTTTTCACCACACCACACAGAAAAAAGTAAAAAGGCTCACGGAACATCAAATTCCCATCAATGTAAAGGTTTATTTTTAATCCTGGGTACTATTTTAATGCCATTTTTAATTAGGTAGTTTAAAATTAGGTCTGGGTTATTTCAGTTGCTATGTGATATTCTTATACCCAGGAATCCAGAAAGTTTCTTTCAGTTTAAACTCAGTTGACAAATTTAGGGCCACCATGAAGTGATATCCTTTACCCAAATCCAAGCCCCAGGGCCATCCTTCAAGTATCAGGATAATGGTCAGTGGAAAAAGTATAATTATCACTATGCCATGCTCCCTAAGCCAAATCCATTCATTCATTCTCCTGCCTTGCACATCATCTCAATTTACTCTTGAACATAGTCCAGGAGGTGGGTAAGAGTAGTATGTTTACTTTCACATCAAGAAACAAAACAAGAGGCACCTGAGTGGCTGTCGGTTAAGTGTCCAACATGAGCCCAGGTCATGATCTCACGGTTCATGGGTTCGAGCTCAGAGCCTGGCGCCTGCTTTGGATTCTGTGCCTCCCACTCCCTCTGTTCCTTCCTGCTTGTGCTCTGTTTCTGTCTCTCAAAAATAAGTAAATGCTAAATTAAAAAAAAAAAAAAAAGAACAAAAAGTTGAAATGACTTGACTAGGTTTCCCCAAATTGAACTAAAATCCAGTTCTCCAAATCCTCATGCAAGGCTGGCTGATAGTTTTTACAAATAGAAAAAGCTCTGCACTCAAAGAGGGTAAATAAAGGAAGCAACGCGCACAGGGGTAGAACTCCTTCTCGAACACGTTCAATGCCAGAGACAGGACAAGAGCCTTGCTAATCGCTAGTTACGGTTTCCACACCTGGAGCTCTGTGGCAGGTCAGGGAAGGTCTGTCTGTGGAGGTGAGGCCACCGGAACTGGAACGAGAAACAGGAGAGCCGAGGAGGCACCTGAAGGTCAGAGGGAGGTACACTCCTGACGGAGACAACAGCAGTACAAAGACCTGGAGCAGCAGCAGCAGGAGGCAGAGGTGAAGACTGGAGGCTTTATTCTAACTGAATGAAACAACCACTGGAAGTTCTTAAGACAATAACCTGGGCTAAGGCCTATATTTAAAAGGCCATGCGTGCCGCTACATGATGTCAAAGGGCAAGGGAGGGAAGTGGGTGGAAAGCTTTGTGACAAGGTAACAAGAGACAATTGCCGTCCAGTCAAGATTAGGCAGATGTGGAGATGGTGAGTGGTAGATTCGGGCCATATTTCCAAGGGAGAGCTTCCATGTGCACTGGAAGGATGTTGTGAGAACACTGTCAATTACATATCCCAGCATCATCTCCTTGAGGAAGGATCTGGAGAAAATAGGACTTTCATCTCTGGTGTTGCTCATGTTTCCGCATTTCCTGAGCAATCAGCCTATTTTTATCTCAAGGACGGATGCTCTTTCGTTCCTTTAGGCTGGTGCCAGAAAGCTGAGGGCCGACTTTGTGACCCATCTGTAACAAGTATGTGGACAATTGTCACCTGTTTCATCCACTAATTTCACTTTTGGCTTCACCTTACTTTCCTTATTTTCTTCCTGACTTTGGTTTGCTCCTATTTTTAAAGTCCTTCATCTTGCTATACTTGATTAGTCACCTGATGTCATTTTTCAAACATTCCAAGAAATAAACAAACAGACAATGTAGCTTGACGATGTGTTGGTTGCTATACACAAAATCAGAAACATAAAGGTTTCCTCAAAGGGATTCATCAGAGATTTATAAATAAGTACATGTGTAAGGAAACCTGTGTGTGTGAAGCCAGGATGACAGGCTCGTAAAAACCTGACTGAAGGAAAAAGGAAATTGCATACCGACCTGTTCCACACCCAGAGAAGGCAACACGGTAACAAAATGTTGGAAATCAAAGCTTACCAGCTGATGAGATACCAAATCCTATGTTAATTCCTGACATTTAGGAGAATACAAAATACCACCTCAGACAGAGGGCTCAGCCAAGAAAGAATGGATTTTATCAGCCTGGCTGGAATCCACATGGAAATCTAGAAAAACTGTGCCAGGGGCAGGGGTGGGCAGGGGGAAGTAGCTGGGATATTTTTTCATGCTCAAACCACCTGTTACTTCTCTCTCTTCCAGTGCAGGCCACTTTGGAATGATAAGTGTTAACTATGCATCCAAATGTGAGTGTGTACGTGTGTGCAAGTGAGTATACAATCCAGGTCAACACCTTAACTACTATATAGCTTTGCCTGGTGTGAGAATTTATCAAATTGGTCTACTTGTTAAATGAGAACTCTGGTCCCTCTTTCTCCCACTCCCCCCACTTTTTTTTTTCTTCATTAGCTTTACAGCTAAAAATTCTAAATAATGTATAACCAGAGTTACTCAATTTAACAAATATTTACTGACTGCCTGCCATGCACCAGGGACAGTCCTCGGCTGTGAGGATGCAGTCTTGAACAAACCAGACAGCAACGCCTGCCTACCCTTGTGGATGTCCCATTTCCAGTCAGCCTGTAACACCAATGGTAAGTTATACGGTAAGGTGCAATATTAATGCCACAAAAAAAAAAAAAAAAGAGCCAGAGAGGTGTTGCAATTTTAAATAAGAGCAAAGGGAACACAGTCCTGAGAAGGTGATGTTTGCATACAACTTGAATAAAGGTCTGAAGGAGATGAAAGAGCACGGCATACATACATCAGGGCGAATAGCACTGCAAGAACAGCTGGTTCAAGCGCTGTGAGGCAGGACTGTGCTTAGAATGTTCAACGAACAACACGGAAGTGGCTGTGGAAGGAGCAGAGTGAGTGTGGAAAGTAGATCAGTCTCCTGCATCCCTGCTGTAACAAATGACCACAAACTGGTAGCTTGAAACAACAGAAACTGACTCGCTCTTTTGGAAGTCAGAAGTCTGAAATCACGGTGTTGGCAGCTCTGAGAGAGAACCTGTTCTTCACCTCTCCCAGCTTCTGGGGGCCACCAACATCCCTTGATTTCTATCACACTACTCTTCTCTCTGCCTCCCTGGCCACGTTAATGCTTCCTCTGTTCTGTGTAATCCTCACCCTTGTGTCACTAAGGATGCATGCCACTGGATTTAGGGCATGTGCCACCTACAGAGGATCTCACTTCAAGTTTCTTAACTGCATTTCACCTGCATGGACCCTTTTCCAAGTAAGGTAATATTCACTGGTTTTAGAGATTAAGACAGACATATCATTTGGAGGTTACCATTCAAGTCACTAAGGGATGAAGACAGCAGATGAAATCAAAGAATAATGGTTGGTGGGATAGGAAACAGATGGAAGAGTTTATGGAAGAATCTTGTAGATCATTGTATAACTAACTTTAGTTGGAAGCAAACAGGAAGCCATAAGCAGAGAAGTGATATGGACTCTGTATGTTTAACAGATAGGCTCATTCTGGCTCTTGTCATATAAAAAAGTCCAATAGCTTTCAACCCTTACATTAGTACTTCGGCTCAAGAGTATGACATATTAAGATGACGACTGAAAAATGGGAGGAACAGAACTTGGCATGTAGCAGGCCTTCAGTGGCTAATTCAGAGCATTCTGAAAATCCCCTACTCATCCCATCAGACACATCTGTTAAGTCACTGAATGTTCTTTTACCTAGCCAATCTGTTTTGAAACAAAATTAATGCTACCGATAAATATTTCTTAACCATCTACTATACTCAAGATTGTTTTCCTAGGAATTAAGGCAGTCAACAGATCACATACTACTATCTAACATGGTGATTAAGTGAAAAATCACTTTTTTAAGGATTTCTGTTACCACTTTACTTGTGTCAACACTGAATCTCAACTAGAGTGGGGGGGAGGAAAAGACACGTTGCATCCATTTTCTTTCCTATTGCTTTGCTAGTCATGCCACATAGAATCTGTGGCCAGGCCCTTAGCAACATTTTGGCAGAATCTGTAACTCTGCGTTCGCTTTTCTTAATTAAAAGTATCTGTCCAGTCTCAGTTTAAGGACAGGCTTGAGCACTGGCTGGAGATGGCAACCTTGACTACTTGAGTTCTCGTCCAACTTCTTTCCCATCTGGGGGGCTAAGCTACTCTGACTTTAGAGACAGCATGGTCTTAGGGAACTGGTCGTCTATCAGCAGATAAAAGGCTAGTATCGCTGGTCTAGCTCCAGTTCCATCTGGTGGAAGCTTTTCCAAATATATTGGTCTCAGCATAGTTCAAAGCTGATGATTTTTTTTTTCTGGAAAGGTATTCAAGTTCTACCGTCACTCTATCTGCTTCTGAGGGTCCATTCACAAAGACAGCCATGTCAGTCTCCCTCAAACTCTGTCAGTGGTATATGACCAAATCCCATTTCTGGCTAGGCCAGTGCCTCAGTTATGCCGAAATCTACCTGAGCTGCTTTGTGGTACTTTCCCACTACTTTGACATTCATGGTTCTGTGCAGGACCAAGGGACCTGTGAATTGCTTATAGGTTTCCTCCAAGGGCTCCAGACAAGGGGGATGTGGTAGAAAAGCTGTCCCCATCTTCTTCTCAGGAATATTACTCCTCAGTCCCCTTTTGCCCTGCTACTACAGACCATTCCAAAAAGCCTCTTCCCATCCTTGCTCCATTCAGAAGCAAATGAGAGGCAGGCACTGGTGTGTGCTCAAGTGTATTCCCAAACTCTACAGAGTGAATGGGAAGCCCTCCTAAGGAGCCTGTCCCATACCCGTACCAGACTCCCATCCCATAGCAGTTGTCTCTATAGCCTGCAGGTTCCGCAGCTCAGCATCCAGCCAGGGAACAAGATGGCAGCACCCTTTTGTTGAAATCATCCAGCTGACAACTTTGAACTACATTCTGCTCATGACTTTCATGGGCAGGAAGAGTAATCTCTTCAGAAAGAGGGAGGAGAGTCCTTTGGAATTCTTCATTCCCTCTGGCTGTATCTTTCCCCTCACTTATTCTCCTAATATGTAGTCTGGGAGCATGGAAGTATGGTTCACCACGGCAGGTCTCGCTCTGCTGCTGCCCCTTAGTAAAGTGAATGTGGCTTTCTATCATATATGGGTAGCTCTCTGGGAAGACTGTCAGCCTTTCTGCTTGGGTCCTAGGTGTTCATATTCTAGGGCAATGTAAAAAGTCTCAGCGAGTGTCTGTTCTACTCCTGAATTTCAATGACTTTACTGAAGACACAGCTCCATAAGAAAAAAGCTTCTAGGGGTCACTTGGTCTCTAAGCAGAATAGAAAATACTAACTAGTATTCTACACATCTGCATGAGAAACACTCTGAAGAATGTAATGTAACTTCTGTTGATTTATTTTATCCTGACATATCTTATTTAACAAATTTTAAAGCAATCATCTTTGGTGAATGGAAAGGGACGGTGGTTTACTGTTAAAGTATTAGCACTCAACAGATAATTCTTAGTTCGTACAAACCTGTTGAACTGGAAATAAATCTTAAAGATGAAAAGATCTCTTGATAACTACAGCCATTTCAAAAGCTATTAGAAAACAAAAATTAGAGAGCCAGATGAATTCTGTTCCTCCAGGACTCATTTTACCTGGGAGCAAAATGCAGCTAGACAAGCTAGACCGCCTGTCCCCCCACACTAGCACCGCGGGAGTCACCAAGGTTAGTCCTATTCTTAAATGATAATAATGATTACACCTCAACGACAAAGCCACCAAAATGCCAGTGAGAAATATAATTGGCAGAGCATATCCTCACAACAATATGGCCCTGGAAAGGAGGGAAATAGGGAAGGTTTTAGACTCTGGGGAAAATAACCCCTTAGAACACCTAACCAATGATACAGAAAGGTTTGCTGCTCATGGGCTGGCAGCTAAAGGGGCAGGAGAGAAGGATGGAATGAGGATCAAGAGTCCCGGGTGAAGTCCTGACTTCCACGGAGTAGGACCACCATTGGACTGAAACTCAACCTTCCCATTTCACCTGCTCATGGGTCAACCAGAACAAAACAAAGTAGCAACTCCAAAAATGCATTACTCATCATAAGATATTATTTAAATTTAATTTCCAAATTATTTTTTTTAAAAAGATACTATGAAATTGTATATGTATATATACTCCGCTCACGCCTACTACAAATGCACACAGGAGAAAGAGACCACTACCTCAGTCTCCTCTTGCTGTAGTTAAGCTTTCCCCCAAATTGTTCTTAGCAGTCGGTTCATGTAAGGAAAGTGGTCACTTGAAATAAATAACTGTTTTCTTGTTTTGTTTTTAGAATAGTTTTTTTTCAGTGTTTATTTCTTTATTTCCGATGTTTTATTCATTTTTTGAGAAAGGCAGGCAGAGCATGAGTGGGGGCGAGGGGGGCAGAGAGAGAGAGAGAGACACAAAATCCAAAGCAGACTCCAGGCTCTGAGCTGTCAGCACAGAACGCTACACAGGGCTCAAACTCATAATCTGTCAGATCATGACCTGAGCCCAAGTCAGACGTTTAACCGACTGAGCCACCCAAGTGCCCCTTATTTATTTGTTTTTGAGGAGGAGAGAGTGCATGTTCAAGTGGGGTAGGAGCAGAGAGAGAGACAGGGAAAGAGAATCCCAACCAGGCTCTGAGCTGTCAGTGCAGAGCCCAACGGGGCTCAATCTCACAAACTGTGAGATCAAAACCTGAGCCAAACAAAATCAAGAGTTGGAAGCTCAGATGACTGAGCTACCCAGATGCCCCCGAATTCTGTTGTTCTGAATTCATCGGTAAATCTGTTATTCTGCTAGACTAAATGGTACTGAAGAGCAAGTACCAGGTTTGAGCCAAAGGGTTTAACGGGCAGCTTCCTCCCATCAGTCTTCATCTCCCTACAACCAAGGCTGCACAGACACATGTCCACTAGTGTGGCCATTCCTATTAAACTATCAAAACACTTCTGTGCGTACTGCCCCCTACATGCTGCTCCTTCCTCTTTGCCTCCTGCCCTGGGGCTCCCCGGACCTCTCCACAATACAGAAATTGATAGGTTGATGTCTGACGCGGCAGAGAGTTTCCAAGAACTACCCTGACATGGCTCTGTGCCATGTGTCATACTAATTGTTTGCATATGAAAGTAATGCCTCTGCCTAAGACATATCCACCCACATTCTGAGCCCCAACTGTGGGTACATAGAAGCTAAACCAAGACTCCTGAAGCACATTTAAAGCCTACAGGAGAAAGCCCAGGAAATAATTTAGAATACAAAAGTAGTTATGAGATGTAGTATTGTAGAGAGTTCTTAGGATAAGGCCCATTTAGAATTTATGCCCAAAAGCTATTTGCAAATTTATAGTTATTTTTTTCAGTCAATTAGTCTGAGAAAAGCAATGGAAGCTAAGTAAATTAGATCATTAATTTGCAATAAATATAAATTATGCTAATTTGAAAAATTGAACATATATACAAACTATATATATATACATATATAAAATAAATGACAAATATACCTAAGACTCTTAATAGAGAGTATAGCAATATAGCAAAATAAAGCTATCTTGACTTATTGTGCTGTGGAAAATCCATGTTTATTCATTCAATAGATTTTAACAGTTTTGATATGTGTATGAAAATATAGGATAAACATTAACTGCCTACTGATGTTTCAACAAATCTATTTTCATTCCAAATGGAAATTAGAATATATTTTGCATTATTTAATTACATGACATTTCTTATGAATAATGATGTATTATTTCATTCATTACTTCTAATTACGTTCCGTTAAAAGTGCCAGGCCGGCAACACCATGGCCAGCCTTTCCCTGTTCCTCACAATCTGATGACTTGCATGGGAAGCAGGTCAAAAATCTCCCCGGAATATAATGAACACAGTTCAGTAATTGTTAACCGTGACAATTTAAAATTACCTGAGGAAAGTTTCACACAGAAACAAATAGAAACGGAAATGGCTCACCCTGTTATAGGATATTCATTTTTGCAACTAATATGAGAAGTAGTCAAAGTGTTATTTTAATACCTATAATTATCATCCTACCATTTGCTACAGCTGGAGAGAGAGCACCCCACATACTGTCCTCCCCCCCCCATACTCACATACCAACAGAGTTCTATTTTATATCGACAGGAAGATTGTAAAGATATTTTTTTCTGGTTGTGAAAGTGATTCTATAGTCTGTGTGAAATTTGGAGAGAATGCAGCAACCTCCTAGAAGCTCTACTCAAAAAGCCAGTTACATTTCCCTCCATTAATGCATCACCATGGTCGGACCTGCCCATCTCACCCCGTCCACAGCAGGGCCTGAAGCTAGGAGGTAAATCCTATTATGAAGAAGAGGTCAAGGTGAAGGGAAATCAGTCAGAACAGGGGCCAACTGAACCACAAGGCCACTGCATGCATATCCTCATTAGCCAGCACTCAGCGAGGAGCTGGGGAGACCGTGGACAGTAGCAAGAGGCCAGGATGAGGTCTAGACATCAATGTGCACACGGCTTTACATCCACCATCTCAGGGGTGAGTCACCTTTGTTTGAATGGGCCAGGACAAAGGGTTTAAAATCCACACATTGTTCTCCATCCGATTGCAAACATTCCCTGCACACATACAAAGCACCTATTAATTCCTCAGTGTCAGGTGCCAACAATCCATCACTGTGTCTACAATATAAACAAAGATGCCATGCTCAGCTCCAGGAACAAAAACAAAATCAAAAACAAACAAACAAACAAAAAAACCCTGGGAGAGGAAGAGCCTGGCAAGGAGGGTTCCTCTCTTTCTCCTCTGGTACCCATGACAGTTACTCCCCACTGAGCCTGCAGGCAGCCTCAGAATCATCCTTAACACTGGGAACTAATTACCAGCTAAAGAAGTGGTATCTGAGATAAAACGTATTTGCTCTTTATGCAGTAATTCCTCAGATGACAAGTCAAGATGGATGAGGGTCACACAAGGTTTGTCCTGCAATGAGGTTGCGAGGAGCATCTGTGGCGGGTTCTAGATGCTGAGAAAAGAGGTCAGTTAACTTTAATGAACGATAAAACCATCCAAGAGTTTCCTTTGTCCCTGCTGACCAATGCCATCAAAAACGGTTTCTAGCTACCCTCCCAAAGGTAGGTAAACGTTTGTAGAGGAACCTTTCCCACAGAAACAGAATTGTTCTAACTGAACAATCACTGCTACATGCAGAACGCTTGAACACGATAACCTGCCAAATAAAGTGAAGAAAAATATGACTGTAAGAAAATCAACTTGTCCCACTGCAGCTCAGGACAAAGGACAGCAAGACTGCCCTTGAACATCTCCCCGAGAGTATTTTAAGCTAGCTAATAGACGGCAGGCATGCACAGGGTGGAGGGGAAAGACACACTGAGGGAAATTTTAAGAAAGGAAAAACTATCTTTAGTAATAAGGATATTAAAATAGTGCCTGTGCTCATTTTATTTGCACAGGAAGGTTTAAAAAGAAACTCTTTTGAGAAATGAAAGATCATCAGATCGCTAATAACTGCAGTTTCCTGAACAATTAAAGAAATTCACAAGATTACAACCTACTCAGGAAATGACAAATATTTCTGATTTTTATGGAAGAACTCAAAGGGCACTTTTATCTATAGCATCCATTCCGTAAGAAGCACTGTTAAGTAATGAGGCTATTTTTATTATTTGTTCATTTGCTTCAGGAGAACTGAACACGGCAATGGTCTAAAAACAGACAACTTCACATCACTCGCTTGGAAAGGTAAAATCGTGTATTAAAAGACATTTGCCAGAGTTCTCTTTTTCATCTATTCAAGTTGGACCTTAGAGAGCAATTTCCATTGTGCCAAACTTCTGTTTCTAATATTCAGCAGAACTATCTTTCAAAGGACATAGTCTAATTCTTCACAAATGCACTTTATAAGGCTGTCCTCAATGCATCATCCTAACGCTGTCTGGGCTTGATAACATTCGGTGTGAGATGCTCCTGTTGGGAAAAACCTGCTCTTTTTAATAACTGATCCAATAAACTGTTGACAAATGATTTGTATAATAGAGTACGGCCGGCAAGCCAGGTTTATCTCTGTCATTACACACTGCATTCAACCTGCTCACAAACGTTGCTGTGCTCCCCTTTCATTACGGCCCCTTCTGCCATTCTGAATAGCAATCCGAAGATCGATACACAGTCTGCTGAAAACAACAGGACATAACAAATGAATAATTTTATTTACCATAAAAGCCCCAGTCTCTAAATGGATTCCATTAATACTCAAATTCATTTTTCATGCTCAAGATGGGAGGGAGACGGAGCACAATGCAAGGGAACGGGGTGCGGAGAAGTATTAACCATACTGGCTCAAGTTTACTTAAGCCATGAACAATAGCTGGACTGCACGGAAGTCCGTGAAAAAATGTTCACTGCAGAATTCTGAAGATGCAATCTCCAAAATGCTTCTGTTCTCTCACCAAGACGCTCTGAAAAGCATTTTCCAGGAATAAGAAATTAATGGATTAAAGACATTCTGACATATCCTTCTAGAGCATTGCACCACAGAGGCCAAAGCCTATTCAATCAGCTTTAAACACTGTTTGCGATGAACAGAAGTATTTGCTTTTGGTGGGGCCAGGGAGGGATTCAAGTGGGTCTTTTGAGAAGGAAGCAAATAGTCTTGCTTCAAAAGCTTATCTTTGGCCCCTGATCTGACAGTTCTTTTCCTCCTCTGAAAGGTATGAAAAAGTCAGTGAGCAAAATCCTAAGAAAAAAGGGTTGGGGAGAGGGAGCAAAATGTTAGAGAGGACACAAGCTCAAAGATGACATTTACAAGTCCCGTGAATGGCACATTCCCCAAAGGCCACCTAAATACTCTTTTTAAAGAGAAATTATCACAAATACAAAATAATAACTTCCCATTCACATCAAGATGCAATATACTGCCCTTAAAATACAGATGTATCCATTGAAACTTGACATGCCAAAAAAAAAAATCTTTTCCCATCTGCTATCAATTCATTCACCACTTCTAGACTTAACTCTGTACACTTAAAACACTGACACGTAAACAGGATGGCAACTGTCCAAGCAGAGGAAAACTGAAAAAAAAAAATATAGCTTGAATAGGATACTAAAAGTTCTGGAATGAAATGGGAAGGAGATCTGGCTGGTGATTGGGCATACTGAAAATGCAGGATTTCCATGGACCCTCACTGCCCCTACTCCATACACAGAAATGATCCATATGCTCCTGATGTTTATAGCTTCACTTTGAATTCAGTCAGGATAGTACGTCTGATGCTGAGGAAAAATAGATGTGCGAGAGCTCCTCCCCTACCCCTTTCTAGGAACGAAAGACTCAGCACAGAGACAAACAAGAATGCACATAGTACTGAGGCAGACTGGCTAAGTGTTGGGTCCATGGCCTGGCACAGAGTAGAAGCTCCATGATAAAGTGCTGCATGAATCAACATGCAAATAAGGAGTCGAGAGTCAAAGAAAGGACTGAACATTTACTTCCTGAGAGGGCAAGGCAGGTATCAAAACCTATTGTTTTTTAATGTTTTATTTATTTCTAGGAGAGAGAGAGAGAGACAGCGTGAGGAGGGGAGGGTCAGAGAGAGAGGGAGTCACAGACTGAAACAGGCTCCAGGCTCTGAGCTGGCAGTCAGCACAGAGCCCGACGCGGNCTGAGCTGGCAGTCAGCACAGAGCCCGACGCGGGGCTCGAACCCACGAACCACGAGATCATGACCTAAGTGAAAGTCGGACGCTTAACCGGCTAAGCCACCCAGGCGCCCCCAAAACATTTTAGTTGAAACAATAAAGGATGGGTAGGATCTCACTTCAAAGAGAAAGGCAAGGTTAAAGGTGGCCAGAGGTGGGGAACCTGCCGAAGGGAAAAGCAACACCTGCTTAGGAAATAGTTCTAAAGGGGGAAGGTTGAGTCAAGAAAGTGAAAATGTCTGAGGGGCGCCTGGGAGACTCAGTCGGTTAAGCGTCTGACTTCGGCTCAGGTCATGATCTTGCAGTTTGTGAGTTGGAGGCCCCTGTCAGGCTCTGTGCTAACAGCTCAGAGCCTAGAGCCTGCTTCGGATTCTGCATCTCCCTCTTTCGCACTGCCCCTCCACCGCTCACGCTCTGTCTCTCTCTCAATCTCTCTCAAAAATAAAGAAAACATTAAAATATACAGTGAAAATCTTTTAAAACTATGCTAAGGAGTCTGGACCTTCTCTCAAAAGAAAATGTTCATTATATTCATTAGTGGCTTGTTTGCAAGGGACTAGGAAGGAGAAAGACAGAATGGAAACTGTGGTCTAGAATGAGGGTGGGCTGCAGAGAAGTCCAGGAGCAGGGAGGATGCAAGATGCTGTAAAGACTTAGGAGACCCACACCAAGGGGCTCGCATAGCAGACAGAACACAACAGTGGGGGAAGAGGAGAGCCCACTGCAGGCATCTCACCATTTATTTTATGAAATGTTAGTGGGCAGAGCTATCTACAGCTTCAATTTCCAAATCACAAGACAAAAGAATATCGCTTTCTGCAGCCGAAGGAGAAACGTATTAAGATTCTTCTCACAGTTGTCACCTAGCCAAGTTTACAAAGGTAAAATTAAAAATAAAACCACAAAATCTTCATATAAAAAGGATTGTCTGAATACATTATCTACTGGCCCTGAGACCCCTTTCAACCTGGCAGATATGAAATGGCTTACACAGTATACAGATTATAAAAGCATCTGTTCTGTTATCCTCAGAGAGGGTCGGCTCGTTCTTGCTACCTTCCCAGCAAACTGAGGTTTCTTCCTTTTAATGCGACATCACTCATGTCCCTGGCATTTACTCAAAGATACGAAACCCGACCAGGATCCATTTCTAAAATGGCAACTCCAAAGCCATCGGGAAAAAGACTAGTCATCATTCACTAACTGCTCACTGTTGGGTACATGCGTTTTCCTAGAAGCAGACACCTCAACTTTTCTCAAGTACAAGCATGCTTATGACCTAGGTCTTGCATCGCACCTGCCAAATTGGTTAAAAAGACCATGAAGGGGTGCCTGCGTGGCTCAATCGGTTAAGTGTCTGAGTTCAGCTCAGGTCATGATCTGACAGTTCGTGGGTTGGAGCCCCACATCGGGGCTCTGTGCTAACAGCTAGCTCAGAGCCTGGAGCCTCTTTCAGATTCTGGGTCCCCCTCTCTCTCTGACCCTGCCTTGCTCATGCTGTATCTCTCTCTCAGAAATAAATAAAAAATATTTAAAAACTTTTTTAAAAGACCGTGAAAATCAAGTGTCCTACTATCAAGATATGAGTAAAAAAATAAAATCATAAAGCTAAAGTCATTCCATTATTAACCACTAAAAAAGCAGTAAAACTCTGCAACCTCACATTCTTCCAGGCCAAGGTATTAAAATTTGTTCATCTACAATCACATTTTCATCCCAGGTACCTTCTTTGATAGAAGATAAAAGCCAATTAAGGCTGGCACTCAAAGAGATATGGCATTTCAACCATATTCTTTTGACACCAGAGTGCTCAACCATTTAAAAAAAAATCCACAGAGGAAAACGACAACCACAAACTTGCAGCAGAATGAAATGAAAAACTAAAGTGCTTCTGTTATTTTAAGAACTTCCAAGTCTCTTAGAAGAACTCAAAAGAAAACTGACATGCAGCTTTAAAATTGTTCTTTTTTATAGGACTTTCCTGAATCATTCTAGTTTTTTTTTCTACTTCAATAGACAAGAAATAATATTTTTAAATATTTACTATTTATAATTTAGACTTTTTTATAAGCTTAAAGGCAGAGTTAAATAACAAGAAGTAATTTACATACCATTTAGCAGTTAACTGCTGTGATCATTAGTTTTATAAATTTACAGAATTTAGTCAAAATTAAATTCAAGGAATCTGGGTGTCTAACAGAACATCACAATTATCTTTTGGTGCTTTTTTCTTATTTGTGTTTTTTTCCCCAATGTTATATCAGTTTTATGGTCAAGAAAGGAAATTATTCGTGAAGTTCTCACACACTTTGAAAATTCCCATAGGAAAAAAAAAAGAAATAAATATGTAAAACTTACACTGGAAATAAAAATCTTGATGTATTTTTATAGATTCAAAATTACAGAGACATTTATTTCAAAGTAAAATCATGTCTTAGTGTGGAAAATGTTTATTACCTTAAAATACGAAATTCTGCACTTTGTTGCCCTCTGCATAGTAAATTAAATTAGAGGGAAAAGAGAAAAAAATAATTCTAAAGAGTCAGTACAAAAGTCGCTTGACACAGTCATGAGTGATACTTTCAGCAACATAAAAATAACTCCACAACAATTCACCAATTCCTGTCGCTCCCACGGCAAAGAATAAAGCTACTGAAGTCAGTAACAGGAAAGACTACAAGTCAATGGTCAGAGAGAAATAAAACTCTACCACCAATGATAGTGAATGATGATCCAGAAACTGGGATGCTCTCCAAGAAAAAACAAAAATGCTATTTCAGATCCTAAAATGAAAAAAAAACAAAACCTATTTTTATGTATATTGAGGTGTATGAATTTGCTAGAATGATCCCTAAAGGTAAAGACACCCAGTCAGTCCCAAATCCTTAGGGAATACCTTATTTCCACACCGTGAAAATGCCACCCAACCTCTCTTTTAAGATTCGTTACTGATAACTTCTGAAAACAGAGCACCTATGGTATTCATTGGGCCCACTTTAGGAGCACCTATTTATTTACACAGCTACTATATTGAAAAGGTCAAGTAAAAATTCACCTCCAAAGCCACAGTTGCTAAGCAACTCTTTTCAGAAAGTTCTGCAACATTGATCAAGCATATTACTGGTGCCACCAACTGGATTTGGAATAAATGCAACGTCTTACCTGGTTTCTCCAAAGGGGGAGGAAGGCGGAGCCCTTGTTTTCTTTTTCAGACCGACACTGGAGGCCAAGGCTGTAATCCTTTGGTCTGTTAAGTTCAGACGCTTTTTATTTTTCCTGTCTTAAAACAAAACAAAAGGATACGTCCCGGTACCACAGGTTTCCTGTTCACAAGAGCAAAGGACAGTTCCGTTTTGAGAAAAACCACAGAGGGCTTGATGAGGTGTTGGCCAAATCTGAATGACATTTCTTCACAGCTGAAGCCTGAAAGACAAGATTTAGGAAATGAGCATATATAAAATTGACATGAGAAACTCAGATTATACGCAACTCTAAAGAAAGCAAGTTGCAATACTACAGATTCTTAGTTGCAAAGTAGTAACCATTGAAGCTGTTCCCCATTTCATGTCTACTAAGAAGGATTCTTGGCAAGTCCTCCTCAAATAGGCTCTTCTCCTTATCCAGTGTTGCCTTGACTGTTTTTAAGCAGTACCTTGCACATGGACAACAAAGTCTTCTTAAATCCCTCTGTACATCAAGTTGTCCCCTTAACCCAAATTTACTAGGTTCCACCTGTCAGGTTATTTCCATCCATTCATTTCCTCATCTTTGCTAAGCTGAAATTTTTAATTGGTAAGAATGGACTATAAACCAGTTAATTCTTAAATGCTTTTCTTAAATGGTTTTATCTCTATTTACGTAAAAGCAATGTACACAAAGTACAAACACCATTTGACCTCACCTACAACTACAAAAACAGGAGCACTTCCAAAGAACTCTTCTGGTAAGAATTCCAAAATTGAAGGGGAAATTTCTGAGAAAAAAGAAACGGCAAAACAGAGTGCAAGATGAGAACGACTCCCGGTTAATGCAGGTGTGAAATGTTTCCTATTTTCTTTTGAGGGGAAAGCCAAGAGAGTGAAAGACGAATGAATCAGTATTTGGCACTTGGCATTTGGGTACCAAGTAATGATTTTCCATCAGTCCTATAAGTATGCATCGCAGCGTTCCTTTCTAAGTACCTAAGACCCTCTTTGGGAAACCACTCATTTTCCAATTCAGAAACTACCCACTATAAATCTGTGAGAATAGATCAGCCCATGGCAAACCAGAAAGAAGATCACAAAAAGACAATGTCAGTATATGGTTGACGATTTTGCAAAGCATATCAACAAATGTACAAGTGTTTAATGATCCTCATGTTCTCAAGGACTCAAAGGATAGAGAGGGCCATGCAAATGCCATCTACTGTCATATAGAAATACCCATATAGCGAGAACCAAACACATTTCAGGGACAAAGACACAAAATGGAAGGTTTGCCTCAAAGATATAAATACTGGTTTTCAGAACATTTACAACCAGCTAATAAAAATGAAAGGCCAGTAAGGATATTTAAAATTGAGGTACCCACTGGTTCTCAGGGTGTGTTTCCTGGACCAGCGATACCTGGAGACTAATTAGAAATATAAATTCTGAATTCCTACTCTGGACCCACCAAACTAGGAACTCTGGGTGGGAAAGCACCTAGCAATCTATGCTTGAATAAGCTGTCCAAAGGATTGAGAACCATGATCAAACCCAACTATTCTCCCAATCCTTGGGTCCTTGCCTACAGAATCGGGGCCAACTGACTGGCTAGCCTATGCTTGAATATACCCAGTGATGGGAAGTTCACTATTCATTGCTTCTAAGACAATCAATTCCAGCCATTACATAGCTGTCCTTCCTACCAACTCTATTTGTTTGCCATGAATTTATGCCTTGGGGCCAGATGAAAGAAGTATCATGCAAGAGGCAGTACTTCAGATATTCAGAGTTAACCTTTTTCCATTTCTCCTGGGTTTTCTAACACAACATGGCAATTCACTTCAGTCATTCTGCAAACAGCATTGATTCAACTCCACTGCAGCTCTTCGTGTCTTATTATCATTATTCTTATTTGGTTTTTGGTTGTAAGAGGGGGAGGGCATGGGGTTGCCTGTCCAGCATCTACTGTCTATTTCTGGCCATACCACCCAAATTTTTATTTGGGTAATAGCCCCACTATATTCTGTTTGTGGGGTTATTCCCACTGCCTGACTCTCCAGGGACAGGAAAATGATCCAGGCATCCTTGGGCTTCTGTCACATGGCTGGTTCAAAAGTGGACAGAGGACAAAAAAAATGAGCCACTGAAAGAAAGGAGATCCACAAGAAGATTACTGCTGATGCTACAGGGAAAGAACTTTCTTTCTGTTGAGTTGCCAGTCTGCTACCACATGAACCCAAACAACTATAAGTTACACTAAAAAGGGTCCACCTGACATCCAGAGAGGTGGGCAGAGCCAAGACAGAGAGACCTATGCCTGGTGACATTGTTTGAGAAGCTGGATCTAACAATGCTGTAAGGAGTAATGAACCCAGAATTTGTAAAGGACGATTGTCCAGAATTGGCTTCAGCACAGGTTCTAGTTGATGAGCCCCTACTAGGAGTCTCTGAAAGGCTCTTCATCTGGTTTTCAGTTTTCTCATCATTTCTTCTTTATCCTCTATGCTCAGCTCCATTCTTTCAACCACAGAGCTTCACTTTTTCATTATTAATGTATTGTTTATAATCCTAATATATACATCATTTATATTTCAATTATATGTACATAATATATATTGTATTTTACATATATTATATGTATTTTTACATATGTATATTGTCATGTCAAATATACATAGGGCTCCTGCATGTTTTTTCTATCTTGTATGTAAATCCTATCATGCATTAAATGTCATTCTGCCTTCTTTTTTTTCCTCAACACTGTTTTAGAGACTCATTCATCTTCTATGTTGATGGAATTCACTCTTTCCCATTAGTTATTCCCTCTCACTGGATTACACTATAATTTTCCTTATTTGTCCCTCTAATGCTGAAGAACTAGATTTTCTCCAATCTTGAACCCCAAATATCACAGATGACCACCCTTACATAGATTTCCCTGGGTATCTGGGCTAGAGTCCCATTATTTGGTTTTAATATTTAGATTTTCTAAAATAGAGGCACCAGTTTGCATTCCCATAAGCAATATGTGCAGACTTCTATTTACTCACATCCTTGCCAGCA
This sequence comes from Hyaena hyaena, assembly GCF_003009895.1. Classification (NCBI taxonomy): domain Eukaryota; kingdom Metazoa; phylum Chordata; class Mammalia; order Carnivora; family Hyaenidae; genus Hyaena; species Hyaena hyaena. Next base: position 497,749 of record NW_024081173.1, read on the forward strand.
CTGGAGAGTATCCGATTAGCTAGCTTTTATTGGTATGATAGGCAAAATGGAATCCCTTAATTTTACTTTGTCTCCAGGGTGATATGTGTAAGTGCATATTTCTCCTTCTTGAATTGCCAATCCATACTTGGCCCTTTCGTAGTGGTTTTCTCCCTTCTATTTTCTGATTTTTCAGAGTCTCCTGTATATTTAAATATTGATCCTACTTAGTCTATCAAACATGGCAATTATGTTTTCACCATCTGTTAGTTTTCTTATCATTTGATCCATTAAATAAAAAGGATTCATTCTGATGTACTCATCCATTTTCTTTTCATGGCTTGTGCTCTGTCAATCTTATGGAACAAACCCATCTCCACTAGAAGATTACCAAAACATATTAAGTTTTTGTCTATCAGCTTTATAGGTTCACTCTTAACAGTTAGGTATTTAATCCACTTGGAACTTTGCTTCTGGTATGAAATATGGAAATGTTTTAATTTTTTCCTCTTGTGAAACAATTTCCTAGCACCAATTGCTGGGAATGGTCACACCAAATTCCCTTATGTGCAAAGTAAAGAGTCTGCAGTCACGATATTCTGATTCTACGCCAGATGCTGAAAAACAGGGGTGCCAAATTTTTTCCCTAAAGGGCTAGATTCAGTGCAGCCCCTCTGGAAAACAGTGTGGAGGTTCCTCAAAAAATTAACAATAGAACTCCTCTATGACCCAGCAATAGCACTGCTAGGAATTTACCCAAGGGATACAGGAGTGCTGATGCATAGGGACACATGGACCCCAATGTTCATAGCAGCACTCTCAACCATAGCCAAAACATGGAAAGAGTGTAAGTGCCCATCAACTGATGAATAGATCAAGAAGATGTGGTTTATCTATACAATGGAATACTACATGGTAATGAGAAAGAATGAAATCTGGCCATGTGTAGCAACATGAATGCAACTTGAGGGTGTTATGCTGAGCGAAGTAAGTCAGGCAGAGAAGGACAGATACTCTATGTTTGCACATTAGGTGGATTAGGAGGAACTTAATGGAAGACAATGCAGGAGAAGAAGGGGAAAATAGTTGGGGAGAGGGAGGGAGGCAAACCATGAGAGACTCTTGAATGCCGAGAACAAACTGAGGGCTGATGGGGGTGGGGGAGAGAAAAAGGGGAGTGATGGGCATGGAGGAGGGCACTTGTTGGGATGAGCACTGGGAACCAACCTGATGATAAAATATTAAAGGAAAAATAAATAAAAGGCCAGATTCAGCCAGTCACACATTCTGTTCTAACCACTCAACCCTGTTATAGCAGTATAAAAGCAGTCAAAGATAATGCAGAATAAATGGATGTGGCTGTGTCCCAATAAAACTTTATTCATAAGAAGAGGCAGTAGCCTGGACTAGGCTTGTGGGCTGTAGTTTGCCAACTTCTGTTGTATAAAGTTAATGCCTTGTAAAGAAAAAAAAATTAAAAAAGGATCCTTCTTTATCTTTATTCTCCCATATAAATTTTAGACTCAAGTCTGCCCCATGAAGAAAATTATTTCTCAGATGTTGATTGGAATTACACTGAATTTAAATTTTAATGGAGGAAATGCAACACCTTCATAATATTCAATCAATCCATTTATGAATGCTGCTTTTATATTCTATAATACCATAATAAAACTCATGTAATAGGGTTTTAAATTTCCCTTATATGTTTTATGAATTCTTTCTGAGATTTATTCCTAGATAGCTTTTAGTTTATGTCACTATTATAAATGATATCTTCTCATCATCATAGTTTATAATTGGTTATTCCCAATACAGAGGAAAGCTATTGATTTTTATATGTTGCTTTTCCAAGCTGGCAACCTAGCTGAACCCTTGTATTGCTACTAATAATTTCTGCTGATTCTTTTTGGTTTCCTATATAAATGATTTTCTTTAGAAATAATGACAATTACCTCCCTCGCTTCAATCTTTCTATTTTTGTGCTTATTGTCTTTTTTTTTTTTTTTTTAATCTTGCTGCACTGGTTTGGTATCCGTAATGTGTTGAAAGGCAGAAGTAACACAGTCATCCTGGACTTATTCACAACCTTAAAAGGAATGAGTTTAAATCTTTGAGTATAAATCCACTAGGAATTATTTCTGCCATACATTTTTAGTACAAAGGCTTTATAAAGCTAAAAAACATATGTATCTATTTTAAGTCGGCTAAGGGCTAATTCCAATTAGAAAAGAAAAACAAACTTAGATTTATTAACTTTTTCCTTTGTCATTGACCACACAACAATGTCATTGTCATTAACGTGATAAATTACAGTAACACTTTTTTAAAATGCTAAAACATCCTTTCACCTTTATGAAAACTTAAGCTTAGTCACAATTACTTTTTAATATGCTGCTGGATTTGAATCTTAGTGTTTTTAACGTCCTATGTAGAGTTAGCCAGTATTTTCTAACCTGATTTTTGTCTAAAAAAGGAATCAAACTTATAGGTTGGCTTTTCTCTGTTCTTTAAGAAGTTTTATAAACAAGCGTTTTCTGTTCCTTGAGACTTAAATAGAACTACCTGTCAAACTGTCTAGGCCTATTTTAATATCACAGGAAAGATTGTTTTGATATGCATTACAATTTATTTAATGGTTACTGATTACAGGGTTTATTTCTTGCATCAAATTTTTTAAGCTAAATTTAGCCCAAATTATTTTTTTCACCTAAAATGATTTTTATTGGTAAAAACCCACATTCTTTTTAACAGATTGAAATGTAATTCATAATCATTTACCTTACCTATTCATGATGTATATATACTTTTATTAGTCGTCCTAAAATTACATCTAACCGATTAAGTTTCAAAGAACTTGTTTTTGGGTTTGCTTTTGTTTTTTGTTTTTTTTTTTTTTTTTGGTTCTTTGCTTTTATTATCTCTATTACTGCTTATTTTCTGCACTTATGTTTGTTTCCTCTTTGGTTTTTCCCTTTCCTTGTTTCTTCAGATTTACCATGGCAGTCTTTCCAATCACTTCAACCAAACATTGAGCTTGCGGGGATCCCCATATCATTAGACTGTGTCTTTTTAAATGTACTTATAAATAATATAGCATTTTGTTTCCATCCAAGGAACAACCTGCCTTGATTAATTTAGCCCTCATGCATTTATGCTAATTATTCTTTGAGCTTATGTGGAACATCCTATTTCACTTTTATTTTCATCTTCTCTTTGCTTCACTTTATTCTCCTTCCTACCTTCCACTGACTATCAAAATTTTTTCCTGTGGATATAAAAATTATACATCCTATTTCATTTCAAGAGAGGTTATTCTTTTTAAATTTTAAAAATTTGAATATAAATTATTGTCAAGTTGGCTAACATACAGTGTTGTATTCAGTGTGCTCTTAATTTCAGCGCTGATTCCCATGATTCATCACTTACATGCAACACCCAGTGCTCATCCCAACAAATGCCCTTCTCAATGCCCATCGTCCATTTCCCCCTCCCCTACCTCAATTCATTCTGAACAAAACAGTCTCTATTGACTAATCACATTTAATTTTGTGACTGAGTGGATTTGATCAGTCATTGTCTGATAGGGCTAGATAGGCAGCCTAATTCACAGTGAAATAAGGTTCAACGGGCACAAAAGCAAAAGCTCTAAAATGTTAAATTTCCCAACCATTAACAACGGGGGAGGACAACAGCTCACTTCAGGGTAGATGAAAGTTTTTTCCTGGTTTGCTTTCAAATTTGATGTTAATGTCCAATTAAAATAACTACCATATGCTTTTAACCTTGTCCCCCAAAAGAAAAATCAATTCTAGAATTTGAGGCAGAAAAGGTCCTCAGATCACTTGGATCCAGTCCCCCCATTTTAGAGATATTGAGTAAGGTGGCAAGTCAAGTGGCTTACTCAAATTCACTGTGAACCTCAGAGGGTTTCCTTTAGAGCAAATTATTTGGAGAAGACACTATTTAAGGATTTCCCAATCTTGGGAATTTAGCACTTCAGAGACCGTACTTTCAGAATCCCTCAATCAAAGGTAACTGTTTTAATAGGGAAGGAATCCTTTGGTGCCCAAACCACATGGAAGTACTCTTGCAAGACGGTCATCTGGAATACATGCCTACGTCCATTATTTTCTCAAACACAAAATATAAATTCCCTTTTGAGAATGGGGAGATTCTTCAAAACCCAACAATGCAAGTTTAAGAAACTAAGGACTTTAGCAAAGGCACCTACCAGACCATGTTCATTAGGATGCAAAATCTTAACCAACAGACTACCAGGACTCCATTCGATGATTACTGTCTCTGTTTTCCCTATAGCAAATGATTTCTTTGGGACAAATATAAACTCTTCCCATTTTTCCAAGCACTACAAGAGGGTGTTTACTCAAAATGTGGCCTGAGGACCAGAAAGGTCTGCATCACCTGAAAGATGTTAGAAATGCAGATTCCCAAGCTCTCCCCCCACCCAAACCTACTATATGGTTCTATAGTTACACAAGATCCCAAGTGGTGCTGTCCATGACTCAAAGTTTGAGAAGAACTTTCCTAGAGCACTCACTCCAATTAAAATCATTTGGGGAGCTTTTCGAAAAGAATAGACTCTTAAGCTCCTCGCCCAACCTCAGCAGAACCCATGGAATAATAAAGTTATGAACACAACTCTGAGTGCAGTCTGTGAAATGGGGGAGAACAGTCCCTTCTTCTCAAGGACACACGGAAAGCATTTAGGACGTATTTTATAAAGCTAGTCATCATACTATTGTTGGTATTCTATACTGTCAAAGAATCATGCCACATTTCATTCAACAAATAATCTTTAACTGCCAGCTAACACATAATATTGCCAAGTTGCTTAGAAAACCGCTTTCATATGTATGGTATAGAACTGTCAAACTACAATATAAGTAAAACCATGTATTTGGCACTGTATTACCATTAGGTGACTGCAATTTTCTCTGTATTAGAGGCAGAGAATTGACAGTTAAAAAATAGCACCTGAGAAGCACCTGGGGGGCTTAGTTGGTTAAGCGTCCGACTTTCACTTAGGTCATGATCTCACGGTTCGTGGGTTCGAGCCCTGCATCCGGCTCTGTGCTGACTGCCAGCTCAGAGCCTGGAGCCTGTTTCAGTCTGTGACTCCCTCTCTCTCTGACCCTCCTCTGCTCACGCTGTCTCTGTCTCCTAGAAATGAATAAAACATTTAAAAAAATAGCACCTGATTAAATAGAAATAACAGCTAATACCATACTCCACATTCTTTTTTTTACAAATAGTTTATTGTCAAATTAGTTTCCACATAACATCCAGTGCTCATCCCCCCTCCCCTCCACATCCATCAGTCCTCAGTTTTTGTCAGCATTCAAGAGTCTCTCATGGTTTGCCTCTCTCCCCTTCCCCCACCATTTCCCCCCTTCTTCTCTCCCTTGTTCCTCAGTTAAGTTCCTCCTAATCCTCCTATACATGCAAACATATGATATTTGTCCTTCTCTGCCTGACTTATTTCACTCAGCATAACACCCTCAAGGTCCATCCATGTTGCTGCACATGGCCAGATTTCATTCTTTCTCATTTCCATGTAGTATTCCATGGTATAAACCACATCTTGATCCATTCGTCCGTTGATGGACATTTAGGCTCTTTCCATGTTTTAGCTATTGTGGAGAGTGCTGCTATGAACATTGGGGTACATGTGCTCCTATGCATCAGCATTTCTGTATCCCTTGGGTAAATTCCTAGCAGTGCTATTGCAGGGTCCTAGGGGAGTTCTATTCTTAATTTCCTGAGGAAGCTCCACACTGTTTTCCAGAGGGGCTGCACCAGTTTACATTCCCACCAACAGTGTAGGAGGGTGCCCGTTTCTCCACATCCTCGCCAGCATCCAGAGTTCTCTGATGTACTCATTTTAGCCACTCTGACTGGCGTGAGGTGGTATCTCAGTGTGGTTTTGATTTGTATTTCCCTGATGAGGAGGGATGCTGAGCATCGTTTCATGTGTCTGTTGGCCATCTGGATGTCCTCTTTGGAGAAGTGTCTGTTCATATCTTCTGCCCATTTCTTCACTGGGTTGTTTGTTTTTCGGGCGTGGAGTTTGGTGAGTTCCTTATAGATTCTGGATATTAACCCTTTATCTGATATGTCATTTGCAACTATCTTTTCCCATTCCGTTGGTTGCCTATTAATTTTCTGGGTTGTTTCCTTGGCTGTGCAGAAGCTTTTAATCTTGATGAGGTCCCAACAGTTTATTTTTGCTCTTGATTCCCTTGCTTTTGGGGATGTGTCAAGTAAGAAGTTGCTGCGGTGGAGGTCAAGGAGGTTGTTTCCTGCTTTCTCCTCTAGGGTGTTGATAGTTTCCTGTCTCACGTTCAGGTCCTTTATCCATTTTGAGTTGATTTTTGTGCATGGTGTGAGAAAATGATCTAGTTTCATTCTTCTGCATGTTGCTGTCCAGTTCTCCCAACACCATCTGTTAAAAAGGCTGTCTTTTTTCCATTGGATATTCTTTCCTGCTTTGTCAAAGATCAGTTGGCTGTATACTTTTGGGTCCACTTCTGAGTTCTCAATTCTGTTCCATTGGTCTATGTGTCTGTTTTTGTGCCAATACCATACTGTCTTGAGGATGACAGCTTTGTAGTAGAGGCTGAAGTCTGGGATGGTGATACCTCCCGTTTTGGTTTTATTTTTCAGTATTACTTTGGCTATTCGGGGTCTTTTGTGGTTCCATACAAATTTTTGGATAGTTTGTTCTAGTTTTGAGAAGTATGCTGGTGCAATTTTGATTGGAATTGCATTGAATGTGTAGAGTGCTTTAGGTAGTAATGACATCTTAACTATATTTATTCTTCCTATCCATGAGCATGGAATGTTTTTCCATTTCTTTGTGTCTTCTTCAATTTCCTTCATAAGTTTTCTATAGTTTTCATCATACAGATCTCTTGTATCCTTGGTTAGGTTTATTCCGAGGTATTTTATGGTTTTTTGTGCAATTGTGAATGGGATCAGTTTCTTGATTTCTCTTTCTGTTGCTTCATTATTGGTGTATAAAAATGCAACCGATTTCTGTACGTTGATTTTGTACCCTGCAACTTGGCTGAATTCTTGGATCAGTTCTAGTAGGCTTCTGGTGGAGTCTGTCGGGTTTTCTATGTAGAGTATCATGTCATCTGCGAAGAGTGAAAGTTTGACTTCCTCTTTGCCAATTCTGATGCCTTTGATTTCCTTTTGTTGTCTGATGGCTGATGCTAGGACTTCCAGCACTATGTTAAACAACAGTGGTGAGAGTGGACATCCCTGTCGTGTTCCTGATCTCAGGGGGAAAGCTCTCAGTTTTTCCCCGTTGAGGATGATGTTAGCTGAAGGCTTCTCATAGATGGCTTTGATGATGTTTAAGTAGGTTCCTTCTATCCCAACTTTCTCGAGAGTCTTTATTAAGAAGGGATGCTGTATTTTGTCAAATGCTTTTTCTGCATCTATTGACAGGATCATATGGTTTTTATCTTTTCTTTTATTGATATGATGGATCACATTGATTGATTTGCGAATGTTGAACCAGCCCTGTAACCCAGGAATGAATCCCACTTGATCTTGGTGGATGATTCTTTTGATATGCTGCTGGATTCGATTTGCAAGGATCTTGTTGAGAATTTTTGCATCCGTATTCATCAAGGATATTGGCCTATAGTTCTCTTTTTTTGTTGGATCTCTGTCTGGCTTGGGAATCAGAGTGATGCTGGCTTCATAAAATGAGTCCGGGAGTTTTCCTTCGACTTCTATTTTTTGGAATAGCTTGAGAAGAATTGGGATTAATTCTGTTTTAAATGTCTGGTAGAATTCCCCAGGGAAACCATCAGGTCCAGGGCTCTTATTTGTTGGGAGATTTTTGATCACTGATTCGATTTCTTCACTCGTTATGGGTCTGTTCAGGTTTTCTATTTCTTCCCGTGTGAATTTTGGTAGTGAGTGTGTGTTTAGGAATTTGTCCATTTCTTCTAAGTTGTCCAATTTGTTGGCATATAATTTTTCATAGTATTCCCTGATAATTGCTTGTATTTCTGAGGGGTTGGTTGTAATAAGTCCATTTTCATTCATAATTTTGTCTATTTGGGTGCTCTCTCTTTTCTTTTTGATAAGCCTGGCTAGAGGTTTGTCAATTTTGTTTACTTTTTCAAAAAACCAACTCTTGGTTTCATTGATCTGTTCAATTGTTTCTTTGGTCTCTATGTTGTTTATTTCTGCTCTAATTTTTACTATTTCTCTTCTTCTACTGGGTTTAGGGCGTTCTTGTTGCTCTGCCTCTAGCTCCTTTAGGTGAGCTGTTAGATTTTGGACTTGTGCTTTTTCTAATCTCTTGAAATAGGCCTGGAGAGCAATGTACTTTCCTCTTAGGACTGCCTTGGCCGCATCCCATAGATTTTGAATTGTTGTGTTTTCATTTTCATTTGTTTCCATATATTTTTTAATTTCCTCTCTAATTGCCTGATTGGCCCATTCATTCTTTAGAAGGGTGTTCTTTAACCTCCATGTTTTTGGCGGTTTTCCAGACTTCTTCCTGTAATTGATTTCAAGTTTCAAAGCATTGTGATCTGACAGTGTGCATGGTATGATCTCTATTCTTTTATATTTATTGAGGGCTGCTTTATGTCCCAGTATGTGATCTATCTTGGAGAATGTGCCATGCGCACTTGAGAAGAAAGTAAATTCCCTGGCCTCAGGATGTAAAGTTCTAAATATATCCGTCAGATCCATCTGGTCCAATGTGTCTTTCAAGTCCATTATTTCTTTAGTGATTTTCTGTCTGGTTGACCTATCCATTGCTGTAAGCGGAGTATTAAAGTCCCCTGCTATTAGCACATTCTTATCTATAAGCTTGTTTCTGTTTGTGATTAATTGTTTTAGATATTTAGGTGCTCCCATATTCGGTGCGTAGACATTTATGATTGTTAGTTCTTCCTGATGGATGGACCCTGTAATTATTATGTAGTGCCCTTCTTCATCTCTTGTGATTGTCTTTAATTTAAAGTCCAGTTTGTCTGATATAAGTATCGCTACTCCGGCTTTCTTTTGATTTCCTGTAGCATGATATATATTTCTCCATCCCCTTACTTTTAATCTGAAGGTATCTTCCCGTCTAAAATGAGTTTCTTGTAGACAGCATATTGATGGATTTTGTTTTTTAATCCATTCTGCTACCCTATGTCTTTTGATTGGAGCATTCAGCCCATTTACATTCAGTGTTATTATTGAAATATGTGGGTTTAGAGTCTTTGTATCTTTTGTAGGGTTCATGTTTGTGGTGGTGTCTCTGGTATCTTTGTTCCTTGCAACCTTTCCTTCAGAGCATCCCCCTCAGGATTTCTTGTAGGGCTGGCTTCGTGGTGACAAATTCTTTCAATTTCTGTTTATTTGGAAAGGTTTTTATCTCTCCTTCTATTTTGAATGACAGGCTTGCTGGATAGAGGATTCTTGGCTGCATATTTTTACTGTTCATCACATTGAAGATTTCCTGCCATTCCTTTCTAGCCTGCCAAGTTTCAGTAGATAGGTCTGTCACCACTCTGATAGGTTTCCCTTTGTATGTTAGGGCCCTTTTCTCCCTAGCTGCTTTCAAAATTCTCTCTTTGTCCTTGTATTTGGCCATTTTCACTATGATATGTCGTGCAGAAGATCGATTCAGGTTACGTCTGAGGGGAGTCCTCTGAGCCTCTTGTACTTCCACATTTACTTCCTTCCCCAGGTCGGGGAAGTTCTCTGCTATAATTTGTTCCAGGACTCCTTCAGCACCTTTCCCTCTCTCTTCCTCTTCTGGGATTCCTATGATACGGATATTGTTGCGTTTGACCGTATCGCTGAGCTCTCGAATTCTTCTTTCCTGTTCCTGGATCAGTTTGTCTCTTTTTTTTCAGCTTCTTGTTTTTCTATAATGGTGTCTTCTAAATCACTTATTCTCCTTTCTGCCTCTTCAATCCGTGCATTGGAGGCCTCTAAATTATTATGTATCTCATTTATCACATTTTTTAATTCTTCATGCCTATTTTTATTTTCCATTCTGTCTGTAGCCATAGTTTTTTTTATGTCCTCTATGCTTTTTTCAAGCCCAGCTATTAATTTTACATTATTCTAAAATCTTGTTCAGTTATGCTGCTGATATTTGTTTTGAGCAGTTCATTAGCGGTCATTTCTTCTTGGAGTTTCTTTGGAGGAGAGCTCTTTCGTTTCATCATTTTAGTTAGCTTTCCGGCTCTTGTTGGTTTTAGAGACCTGTTAATGCTCTCTGTATCTATGAGCGCTGCTATATCCAAGAAGACTCCTTGACTGTCCAGGGCCTATCCTTTCAGAGAGTGTTTTTTGAATGGTATCTCTTGGTCTCTCTTGTTGGGACCTTGGTTATTTTATTTTCCTATTCATAATGATATTTAGGATTCTCCACCTGTGTACTCTGGCTTGTTTCTTGAGGTAGCCCTGGAAAAGAAAACAGACAGACAAACACACAGGGAGCAGGAGCACACAAACGCACAGGCTAATTCAACTAACATGCAAAGCGAGAGGGAAAATGAAAAAGTTAAGAGAAAAGACGGAGGAGGGAGGGCGAATAATAGGGAGTATAAAATACATAAAAGGGTCAAAAAGGAGAAAAGGAAAAAAGAAGAAAACCAATGGACAAAGAACGGTTTAAAGCATATAACCGGATTTCCCAGCTACAGTTAAGTAGCCGTGTGTATGCAGTGCTGGTTGAAGAGCATAGAGAAAGAGAGAGAAGACAGGGCGGGATGAGGCAAAATTGGAAACAGAATGCACAGGCAGAAGGGATAAGAAGCTTTTTTCAAAGAGGTAAAGGGTAGAATATGGTTGGATAGGTGAGAGAAGGTGCTGGTATTATCCAGAGAAACTATATAGTCTAATTACTCCTGAGAGAAAGAGATGAAGATGTAGGTATGTGTAGAATTTACATCTACAGAATGGACTCGTTGTGATTGTTTAAGCAAGCCGGTGACGGGAGTTAATCCAGTCAGTGTTCTGGGGAAAAAAGAGAGAAAAGAGAAAGAAGAAGAAAAAAAGAAGAGAGAAAAAGGGGCGGAGGAGGGCAGCTCTCAGGCAGGGATGGGCGTGGCGTGATCCAATGCCTCAGGCAGGAGCTCTGCCTTGGCGGTTGTGGGGAGGCGAGTGGTGGTGCTCCAGTCCCTTCTTGAACCAAGCGCTGCACCTCGCTTTTTTGGGCGTGTAAACTCCCCGTACCGGGGGCGCAGCCAAAGTGGGTTCCACGCTTCAACTCAGGCCGGTCCCAATCTCCAAATCCCAGTCCGCACGCCCCGCTGAAATTGCCTTAGACACAGCTTCCCAGGCAACGACCTCAGGCAATTCCAGGCCCCCTGCCGAGCTCTGGGGGTGGCGTCAGAATCGCTGCTTCCTTCTCTGGGCCCGGCCGGTGAGCATGGGCGGGGACTTGCCTGCAGGGTGCGCCGAGCCCACTGGAGTGAGGAAAACCAGGTCCTTCTACAGCTCGTCACCCGAAACACGAACTCACCCGCAAATTTCCCAGTTTTTAGCTCTTTGCCTTCCCTCTTGAGTTCCAGCCAGCCCGGAGCGCGGACGCCTGGTGTCCGCGCGGCTCTTTCAGGGGCCCCAGCCGCCCGGGAGCTACAATGGCGGCAGGCGCGCCGCCACTCTGAATTCCTGCCGCCAGGATCAGCACAAAGAAGCAGTCTGTGCGCTCAGCCCCCCCCGGGACCAGTTGGCGCAAGGGGACCTGGCGTGCAGGTATTTGACAATTATGGTCTTTCTGTGCACTAAGCGGAGGTTTCCCCGCCCCGAGTGGAGGTTTTTTCTGTTTCAGACTCTCTCCTTTTCCCATCTCACTCCCCGTAGAGGGTAGAGGGGGATTGCCTCCTACCCTGGAGTCTCCGATCCTGGCCCGATTTTATCTTCCCCAGTTCGCACTCACGTTAGAAGGCTGTCTCAGTGGATTCTGCGTCCTTTTTCTCCCAATCTCTCAGGTTTTGTAAGGTTTCCAATGGCTTCAGATCTTTTCTGTGTGATGTATGGGCGCGAGTGCAAGTATGGAGCACGTTACTTCTCGCCCATCTTGCCCCCTCCTCCTCCGCATTCTCATTTTCATTCTAACCAATTTCTACATCAACACTTATTTAATCCTCCTGACAATGCTATATGGAATGTGTGCCATACATCAATATTTGTATATCTCTTTGAGCTCTATTCCTAGATTTGAGAATCACTGTGTTCAAAGGATCATGAACCTTCAAAGCTATTGGCATGTACTGCTAAATATCTCTCACAAAAGGCTTACAAAAATTCACATTTCAAAGTAATAAAGGTAAAAGGTCTATTTCCCCATAACTTTGTCAGCACTGGGTATTCTTCAATTCTCCAAATCTCTAATAAAAATTTGTTCTTCCTCAGGAATATAATATAGGAGGGAATGACTATCTTAGTTAAAAGGATCTGTGATTAAGTCTGCCATGAAAACCAAAGTCTCCTAGGCACCCAAGAGGCCTGATGCTATGAAAAAGACATCCTATCTTTTTGGTTAAAGGAATGAAAAAGTTATATTTTACCTTGAAAAATAAATAAATAAATAAATAAATAAATAAATAAATAAAATGACCAAGTGTGTCATTCCATTATGGTTGGGAGTGATAAAAATTTTTTTAAATCTTTGTAACATTTATTTTTTAGAGAAACAGAGAAATCATGAGGGGAAGGACAGAGAGAGAGGGAGACACAGAATCTGCAACAGGCTCCAGGCTCAAACTCACAAAACATGGTATCATGACCTGAGCCAAAGTTAGATGCCCAACTGACTGAGCCACTCATGTGCACTCAAAATTTAGTTTTAAAATAATTTGCTCTTTTTATATCCTGATAAGACTTCACAAATGGCAGGAACTGAGACCATCCCTAGAAGGCATGATCAACTCTGAGAATCATCAGGAAAAACCACACTGCAAATAACTCCAGGTTCTTCTACCAACTGGTAAACACATTTTCATTCCAACTCACTTTATTTAAAAACTGGAGACTCAAAGGTTAACCAAAAATGTAAATGAGCTCGAAAAGCTGCTGGTTAACGAATCCTAAGAGCCACCTTCCCAGGAAAGATGACCTGTCAGCATGCTGAGAAACAGCGTATTTTCAGCTGGCTCGGCTCTCACACACATTTTATTGGGGACTTGGAAAACAATCAAGGTACATAAATGGACAGCTGGAGACATAATTTAGGTTTAGGGGACTTATAAAACCTTCTCAACTTACAGGCATATGTCAAAATTCCACAGGAGACAGTAGATGAATATCCCACAAGAAAACGACAACAACACAGAGAAAGAGAAGACAGCCTGAAGTGTCTCAGAATGCAAGCAAATAAAAGTGTAGCTGTAACATGTTTATACAAAGAAAAAACAATTTTTAGTAGATTAAGTCATCAACCTACGGTGTCAATAAAAAAAAATTTCAATTGTTAACAAGTTAAAAACCAACAACAACCTGAAGCTCAGCTATTTATAAACAGAAAACACATAGGCATTTCAAAATGCCAACCACTTTTTCAAGCTCTCACTTCATCAGCGCCTCTGCCCCTCACTCTCCCCTGTCACTTTCATGTGTTGCCACCAACTCTGATCTCTCTCCTCTGGTTCCTTCCCCTTCTACTCCAAAGGTGTTCAGGAACTGCCTACACTCAGGGAGTCTTTCCTTAGATTGGTTCCTCATTAAACTAATCGCATAGTCATTTAGCCAACAAGTATTTATTATACGTCTATCTTCTAAATACTATTCTAGCAGTGAACATGCCAGACCAGACCCCTATTCTCATGGAGCATTGTAAGTGCAAGGTGAGAAAGATCAGTGAGCAGTGGGCACCAAAGCCATCTGCAAGCTGAAATATTTCTGATTGTGATCTGAAGGAAATAATTAGGGTGCAGAAGTAGGTAGTGACTCAGAGGCGGTTGAAATAACAGGCTTAGTAGAAAGGGAAGTAAACATTTGAAGGAGGCAGAGCCCATTACATGCGATCACTTGGGGACAGAGTATCCCTTGCAAAAGAAACTGGTGTCAAGGCAAGAATGAGCATCAAATATTCCAGAAACAGAAGGAAAAGAGAGACAGTAGGGAGAGTAGAATCTAAGAACAGGGAGCAAAACAGAAAGGTGAGGAGACAAATTTAAAAGGTAGATAGGGACCAGTTATCCAAGGCCTTGTTTGAGAATTCGAGCAGTGAGTGATAACAAAGGTTTAAGCTACAGAGTACTCAGGTTTCAAATTCCAGTTTTAAAGCAGATCTTCACTCTTCTATGTGAAAGTCATCTTAGGATCCTATTTTTTTTAATGCCTCTATGCCCTAAGATTTTTTAAAAACTGAGCTACAACTCACGCATCATAACACTCACCTCTTTAAACGTACAAGCCAATGGTGTATAATCACAAAGTTGTGCAAGGATCACAGATATTTTCTTCTCTCCAAAAAGAAACACCACACCCGTGAGCAATTACTTCGCATCTCCCTCTCTCCACACCCCTTGGCAAGCACTAATCTATGTGCTGTCTCTACCTATTTGCCTAGTCTGGACATTTCCTATAACAAGGGATTTTATAACATGTAGCCTTTTGTGTCTGGCTTCTTTCACTTAGCATAATGTTTCAATGTTCATCCATGTTGTAGCAGGGGTCCCATTCCTTTTAAAGGAGGACTCATATCCCACTGTATATGTGTACCACATTTTTTTAAACCATTTATCAGTTGGTGGACATTTGCATTCTTTCTTCTTTTGGGCTGTGATGAATAGTGTTGCTATGAACACTCAGGTACAAGCTTTTGTGTTAGCCTATGTTCAGTTCTCTTGGGTATATGTCTAAGCGGGGAATTGTTGGGTCATATGGAAACTCTGCATTTAACTTTTTGAGAAACTGCCAAACTGTTTTCCTTAGAGACTCTACCATTTTACATTACCACCATCAATGAAGGTAGGTTCCACTTTGTCAACATCCTCACCAACTGCCCACTCCCACATTTTAATTTAACAGGCCTGGCTTATACCTGGGTATTCTGGGGGTTGTTCTGAGAAGTTCTCATGGTAATGCTAATGTGCAGTGAGGGCCAACATCCTGACAAGTATTTATACTTACTGCCTGTACTCTGTCCCAGAACTCTGCATCTGCTACATTCTCGCCACTACCCTCCACTCAATAATGACATCTGCTTTGCAGCTGATTCATCCAGTGAGAGAATAAAATACAAATAAGGTATAATCTTATAGTTATGAGATATATAACCTTGTATTTATGGAATTATAACATATGACCCTGTATTTAAATAATTATATATAACCTTATATTTATATAATTACATGACCTTATACTTCTATAAATTATATGTAACCTTTTACAACATAAATAGTCATTTACTCTCAGAGTATGAGTAAACAAAAAAAAAATGTTTAAATCATTTGTGTGTATTTCCCTACACCCGTAGGGAAAATCTGGAAATTAAGGATGATTTTCCTGTGACAAAATGGGCTTGAAATAATTTTATTGTCTTCTCTGTATACTTTTATTTTTGCCCATGACCATGCACAGGAGAAGTTCTCCAAGGAATTATTTTCAAATATCCTTGGGTAATGTGAATTATCATCCCCCCCACCTCCGTCTCTCACTGACCCACCAGAGACCCATTATTCAAAAAGAACCTATCTGTAATAAGGAATTGCTCCTAAAGTTCTTCTCCTCTAGTCAAGAAAGGTAAGTAAAATGAGTAAATGACTTCTATGTGTTTTCCACTTCAGTCTGATCTTGAGTATTAAACACAGTACCATATGTGCAAAAATGTATAAAAAAATTATTTATGTCACTTAAAAACCATTTCCTGCCAAGCCAAACACAGGTGGTGGAGGTCTAGAACACCAGTATTAAGGCCTGGAGTCATTTAGAAAATCAACAGCCTATGTTTGTAGATGACCATCTCAAGAGGGAAAGACAGAAGGTTGCATAAAAAGGAAGCATATTTCTAAACTGAAGGACAAAGTATAGCAGGACTTCTGGGTCTGATGGAGGCTGAGCGTCATCTTGGCAGTAAAAATAGCCCAAACTGTACCTTCATACAGACTTCAACAGCAGAGGGGAACTTAGAAGTTAGGATATTAACACAATGCTTTATGATGACAGATGGTAGCTACACTTGTGGCCAGTATAAAGTTAACACATAGGCTGGTGGAATCATGTTGCATACCTGAAACTGATGGAACACTGTGTGTCAACATACTCAAAACCATGTTTTTTATTTATTCTTGAGAGAGACAAAGAGCAAGCAGAGGAGGGGCAGAGAGAGAGGGAGACACCGAATCCAAAGCAGGCTCCAGGCTCTGAGCTGTCAGCACAGAGCCGACACGGGGCTTGAAGTCACAAATCAGGAGATCGTGACCTAAGCCAAAGCTGGATGCCCAACCGACTGAGCCACTGCAAAGTAACCCCCAACCCCTCCACTGCCAAAAAAAATTTTTTTTGTTAATACTCAAGAGAATTTGAAGTTGAAAAAAAAATTCACTTAATGTCATGTATCCTGGAACAATCAAATTTTCCACTGCATTTCCATCCCTACTATACCCTTCATATTAATCCCACAAGATTCCTAAGAGTTCATTTCCACAGGCTGGATAGTTATGGGAAGACACCAACTCCAAACTGGTGCCAAACGTTTGTATAGTACATTTAAGCCAACTGTGATCTTCTGGGAGCAGAGAACCTGTGTTAACATCCTTTTCAGTGCATAGGTCTCTAAGAGGTTGAGACACCCAAGGCTCTAATTCTTTTGAAGGTTTCTGGCATGTGGAAAAAACCTGAAATACCAACACAAAAATTGCCCAAATCGTTTTATATTTTAAAATTAACACTGAACAGATTGATGCTCCCAACGCAAAGGAAGACAAGGATTATCAGTGCACATAAAAAACATGATTCTACCACTTTTTTAACAAAATATCTGAAATTTTGTGATGAAGCAATGCCACTCACAGGTTTTTGCTAAAACGGAATGGTAAGGCTAATTACAGTGTCATTTATAGCTATGTGTCACTCACAATCTATCGATGGATGTACTTCTATTTTAAGTGTTCTACCATAATCAGCTATTTCTGAGTGTGCCATTCAGAATATAATCATGTGACTGATAAGATCCATTACTTAACTTCAGGTGGTATGATCCAGTAAGGGTACACATTCAGAAATGTGCGAAGACCTTCCTTCAGTCCTGTTCAACAGCATATGGAAAAATCACCTGACAGTAATCTCTAAATTCAAGGCCTTGAAGCCAAGGTCATCCCAGACTACACTTCCACTGGCTTCTCCCAGAGATCCTCAGATGTGGGGCCAATGAAATCACAAGAAGTCAAACTCTAAGTTTTAGATGATGTCCTCAGTAGGAACATGGTCAGACCTTACTGCAGTGACCAGGGCTCTTGGGTCTTGAGCACAGCTCCCTCCCAACCCCCACTTCTATTTTGCCATCATAAAATATGAAATAAACCATGGATTTTCAGTCATTCCAAGTCGGACTCTCCCTCCCTATCATGGCTTTTGCAACAGAGCATCACAGAAGGTTCCATCCAGGAGCGGTTTCCATTTCAAAGCTTGATAAATGTCCCCATGCCATTAACAAATAGGTATTTCTTAGTATCTCTTCAACAGACAATGGTTTTTTTTTTTTTTTTTTTTTTTTTCCTCATCGTCTTACCATGATGGGCACTCGTCAGGGGATCTCCATTCCTACCCATCTCATTACCTCTTCATTCTATTTGTCACCATTTGGAAATTCAGAACTCTTAATATTAGCTTACTCTGATGAACAGTAATGAGGCTCAGGCAGCCTACTGAGGTGAATCATCCAACACTAACGAGCATGCCCGCCGAGGCCCACACCTGAATCCCATCACGTGGCTCCATTGTTCAGGCTGGGGGGGATGCTTCTGTCCACAGGCACGCTTCTGCAGGCGAGCTGGAGTTCGCAGGGTGGCCATTATGCATTCACTTTGGTCTGATGATTCACACAGCTTTCCTGTGTGGTTGTACTCATTTACATACTGGCTATTACCTCCCTTATAATAATGCTACACTGTTTCATTCTTCCTTGTGCTCCTCTTCACCTGTTTCAGGACTTACTGGAGCTGAGAATTCTCAAAGAGAAGACTAATTGGTCGTTTTCCTACTGCTCCTTTTGATCTCCTCCTGGTCGCAAAAGGAGAATAAGGCTCTTATCATCATCCAGGTGATCGGTCTGTATACAAACCTTCCTTGATGTCTCCCACGGTGTCCAGCATGTTGCCTTAAGTACAAGAGATGCTGGATAAATATTAAGTGGCATCTATACAGTGTTCTGAGTACCTAAGAAAGACAGGCTCGGATCTATAGGAAACAGAAAAATCCAGGATGAAGGAGCGGGTCCCCCCTGCAATTATGACGAAGATGTCTTTTTAGCTCAGGAGGGAGGAGAGAACTGACCCAAAATGCTTCTCTTTCTGGACTTAATGTCCTTTCATAGCAGCAAGAACCCTGCACCGGTGACAACAAAGGAGAACTGAGCAGATACCCCCAGTGTGCCAGGGCCTACATAGGCGCTTGACCTACATTAGCTCACTCAAATCCCAGCAGCCTGTATGGTACATATTGAGAAAACAAACCCAAACAAGTCCAATGACTTGATCAAGGTTGCCTGTTAGCTAAGAGCTCAAAGCTCCTCTGAGTAAAGTTTACCAAGCACTGCTCAGAAAGAGGCAGGGCAAGAGAGTGGGGTGCATTTGGGGAACAGTGACACCCCGAAGGTGATGGAGGCCAGCATGAGCAGTTAGGAGCAGTGGCCTCACTCTAGCTGTGTCCTATGTAGCTGTTTCCTCCTTTCCCCAGTGAACACTATGTTGAACACAGTCTAGAAAGAACTGTGCACAGACATTGGAATGTTTTCACAGCTTTTTAAAGCCAAGAAGAGGCATTTCTAAAAGTACGTGGGGGTCAGCATTTACAAATGGTACCAGCAAGGTCACCTCTGATGGATATCCATCATGTAGATACAAAAAACTTGTTCAGCAACTTATTTAATATTGGCATTTGTCAGTCATATTAACAATATAAAGAGTCCCACGGCCCTTGCTGTAAACCAGGCATCATGCTCAACTCTTAAATATCTCAATAATCCTCTCAATACCCTTGTGAAGTATTTTCATCATTCTGATTTTGCAGAGAAAGCACAGAGTTTTAAATCACTTGCCTAAGACCTCATGACCAATTAAAGGTGGCACTAAGATCTGTATCCAGGGCGTCCAACACTGGACTCCTCTCTACCTCTTGCAGTGCTAAGAAAGATCTTCTGCCCACATGTATCACTCACTATGCTTTTAATGTAAACAATCACTGCAGACATCTACATCCAGGTGGGTGAGAACAGGGGATGGGAAGAACACAGAAAGAGGCCAGGAAAGGAATTTTCAAGTGCACAATTGCTGTCTGTGGAGTCAGTCTGGTTTTCCACAGGGTGGACAGAGCTTACTCAGAGCTCACAAGGCGGTCGTGCCCGAGATCTAGAGGCCAAACAGACAGGCCAAGGGCACAATCAAGCCCTTTGACTCTGCACAGAGCTCTGCCTCATGGGCTCCCTCAGTTCACCCGTGACATGACAGAGCATGTAGACTTAGGGGCAACTCTATCTCGAGCGTGTGCTGTTGCTAAGGGTAATTTATGGCAACTTTCATTGCCCAGTGGGCTGCGAAACACAACACAATAATTAAAAGGCTGACAAGCAATCACTAATTAAGTGCATCTGCATTGTTGAATGGATTGTGAGTCCTAGGAAAATCATGATGAGTGTTCTCCCAGAGCAACGCCTTTAGAGTTTTAAAATCTTAAAGCCTCTTGCTTTTCAAATAACATTTTGAATGCCAGCTATTACAAACCTATACATTTGGACCTTGGTTTAATGACCAAAATGAGACAGGATCATTGCTTTCCAAAACAAAAACAAAAAACAAAAATGAAACAAACAAAAAAAAAACCAATAGGGTTTTTTTTTTTCCTTTTCATTTTCCCCTCAAAAAATTTTTTTGTTTATCTCTGCTTCAAATGATTTTGTTTAGATGAGCCTTACTCCAACAGTCCTGCCAGAAGAGGGGCCTTATCAGCATAACCTAACTCCCGGAAGTCCTCAGGAGGCCACTACACGAGCTGTGGGAAACCACACACAAAAGTGCTGCTGACAAGGCACAGGCGAGCTTTCTAGACCCTGCCCCTCCTGTGATCCCGACCTGATTCCTTGACTGATCCACAGATGGACACATGAAGTCATTTCATGGTTCAGAGTTTCCTTCAGCATGCTCCTTAGAGTTCTAGGGGCCATTATTTATTCCTCCTGTCATTGTGTTTGGAAAGAACACTTTCCCCACTAAAGGCAGATTCCCAAGAACTCTTATCTTCAGTGAGAAGAATAAAAGCTGCCTGGTTCTGTTGATACCAGAAGGGCCCACGCCTGGCCCCAGGCCCTCCTCCTCCAGTACCAATGGCAGACATCACTAATCAACCAAGGCATGTCCTTCTGCACAGTTTTCTTAACAGAACCCTCCAGATAGTCATTACCTATCAATTAGACTTGCTGCATGATGTCCATCACTACTTTTCACTCTAGTTCTAGCTTTCATGACAGTGCTCAGATGATTCTATTCATTTTGGGCTAAGGAGATGCTAACATGTATAACTCTTAGAATCACAACTCTCTGAATTAGGAACATGAATAATAAACTTCCAGCACTGAAATAACATGTCCTATGGTAATCCTCTGACTAATCACCTTGTTAATAAATATCTAAAGACCACATTTTTCTCTGGGCTTCCAGCTTCCATGGGAACATTCTGACAGTGACATAATTTTTAAATTAGTAGGTTTATTCATAGTTTTACATTAGTAAATGTCAAGCTTCTTACTAATTAGCAAATTCTGTAAATCCACAGTAGTATTAATTTTCAACTCAACAGCAAATTAATGAGAAAAAAAAAGACAATTAAAATTTCCCTCAGGGGCACTTATTTCTATGAAATTCAACACAAAGCAAGAAAACATTAACCCATTTTGAGGGTGCACTGAGGAAGGAATACAAAAGATGTGTCACCGTCAGTGAGAAGGAGTGAAGTGCACAGTTACCGCGGAGCACTCTTGGCTACAGGTAAATTCTCAGACGACATTTTCTCAAGTTGCTGTGGCTGGGATTTCTCCCCTTGCCTTCGATTTTGTTAAAAGCATTTTTTGGCAGCTTCTCATTGAATAAAATTCTATTATTTTTTTGTTGATGTTTCCACTCAAATTGCTAGTGCTTTTTTTTTTTTTTCTGGGTTTAGAAGACAATGAATGGTATAATATTTGATCTTCAAAAACTGCCCCACAAGATGTCTCTTGCTCACCAAGTGCCTGTTAATATCAATCTCACTTCCTCCACTGGCTCGTTGAGAGGGTGGAAAACATACCTACGTCTGGGTGGTTGTTTAACCTCCTAGCTCAAGATGAGAGAAAGCACATCCCTTCTATGGGCACTTATGCCATTTCCTTACAAAGCTGTCCTATAAACACTATTAAACAAATCTTTTTTTTTTTTTTTTTGTCTTTCAAATTCTCCTTCAATTGCTTAAGCCTACTGCTAAGATGCTGGAGTCCTCCTGTGTTGGTGGCCATGGAAACCACCTGTGTGCCTCATGGCATAAAGTCTTCTCTTTGCTTTTCTGGACACACTAGGCTGCTGAAGACAAGCCTGAGTCCTATGCTTGGAGAAGTCAAGTACGGAAGTTTCAGGAATGATGCCCCTCCCCCAAAGGGTTAAGAACACAGTTCATACCAAAACTGAAATGCACCACGGTACGCTCTGATGGGCCATCTGCACAATTTATAAGTACACAAACTAGACTGCACACCAACAAGTGGAGCTTACATTTGTAGGGTAATTGCCTTTCATTATCATGGCTATTGATGATGCAATCTGTTGTAGGAGAATGAGGTCTTCACCAATTAGTGCAGCACATGTGGAAGGGCCTAGCCTCCCACCCTGTGGCACCCTCCAAATCTGACACCCCTCACAAACTGGGACTGTACATTCACATCTCTGTCTCACCTACTAGATCACGATGTCCTTGGGGGCAGAACTCCCAGCTGACTGAGAAGCCATGTAGGGAGGGAAGAACAGCTTTATGAATGCTGGGCATTTCCCATCAGTCGTTGAATTCTGTAAGCAAAACTTAACAGGTTCAGGCCAGAAGCCAAATAGGTCACACCCCAGGACCCCTGGTCCACAGTGCAAGTCTGATTTGACTTCCTCCCTCAGTCTAAGGTTCAAAATGGTAACTGGGACTACCAAGACCAAGCAGGTCTTTTACAGAGACTAATGAATGCACCATTCACTGCTATGGGTAAATCCAACCAAAAGAGGGCAGAGTGTAACACCTTCAAGTGACAAACTTTCCCTCACTAGCATTTAGGCCACAGCCCAGTACATGCCAGCTGTTACAAGGGAGGGCAGTTGCTACTTTTCCTAACAGAGAGAAAGGGAGGGAGGGAGGGAGGGAGGGAGGGAGAGGGAGGGAGAGGGAGGGAGGGAAGGAAGAAGCCAGAGACTATAGAGAATTTTCTTCCTAAGAAAAGAGATTTTCATTTAACATTCCCATACATAGAGCAGCCAGCACAGTGCCTGACAAATGGTCAATACCCAACAAACACTATGTGAATAGTGGATTTGTTCAATACAATTTTCAATAGCTCCATCTCTTGTTTAATGTATCCTTACAGAGCCTACTGTTTTAAACCAAACCAATACAGTAACATGCCCTAAAGCACTAACATAGGTATAGGAATTAGACCTCAAATTGCCAACCAGATAGATGCTAAGGCAGGACCTATATAAAAGCCAGTCCCATTTTGGAAGCAAAGAACAAAACCAAGCTTTGAATATAGCTATGCTTCCAAAGCACACGGGCCACAAGACACATACAACAAATTTTAGTTCATTCCTTCTCTGTCTCTCCTTCTCTGTTCAATCCAGTTACAGCCAAGCTACAAACGTAGAATCCCCACAAACTGACAGAGTAAGAGCTGGTCAAAGAATGTTTGAGCCATTTTTTCCTGGCTTCAGGTGATGAAATGGGGGGAAAAAACACCTCTATCAAGGACGTTGAAATGAGTAGATCTGCAGTAGCCATTTGGGCAGACGACAGGTGAATAGCTCAATTCTCACACAGATGGGGGGGGGAAGTTGAGACCATCCACTGTGACTTGAAAAAGCAGGCAGTGACTGAACTTTTTAGTTCTGATATCACTCAAATAAAAATCAGAGTTGGAGACAGGACAAATGGCTCATTCTCTCTCATGAAAGTTGGTGCCTGTTCTCAGAGGGGCTGGAGGACTAAGGCTTCCTATCAAATTGTACAATCTTTGCAGGCTCTTAATAGAATAGAATCTACCATCTTCAAGTAAAGGCCCATTGCCAACATTCAGGACCATTTTTGATACCAGATACTCCCCACTTTTTATTGCACTGACTACAGGAGGCTGGTAATTAATTTCTTATTAAAAAAAAAAAAAAAAGGCTGGGAAAGTAGAGATGAATCTGACTGTCCATAGGTAAAGGAATGCCTGCCAGTTAACCTGACCTACTAATTATTACTCTATAATATGCTTTTCTATTTTTAACCTGAGTTCTCCTTCACTTATTCAAGGTCTACCCTACGTTGCATCCTGTGCTGTGCCTTAACAAGAAGGACATGGTCCCATCATCATGGAACTTACAATCAGTTATAGTGTAACTAGTTATTATTATTTTACTCTGTAACAATATGCAGCAAGCACTACCCTTTATGATTATGGGGATAGAATAGTAAACAGAACAAAGGAGCTTCTTTCTCTGATCAGGAGAAAACAATGGATAAGTAAAAGAAGATTTTTAGAAAGTTAGGAGAGCTGGAAAATATTGATAAAATAGGATAATGAAGCTCTGAGGGATGGATGGGCAGTGGGATCACTAAGATCAGATGATCAGGTGAGGTCCCCCTGGGAAGGAAAGGCTCATCTGGCACTAGGGTGAGTAAAGAAGACAGTCATCCAGACAGGGTGTCACCAAGGTCTGATTTTCCCCAACCTCAGCTTTCAAAAGGAGGCTGGCACTAAATGCTTTATAAGAATGAGTTAGTTGGCCTAATTGTGTGGTTCAATACCAACCAGCCCTTCCTGGAGAAGAGCTATCCCAGCATCACCTGGGAGCTTGTTAGAAATTCACATTCTTGGGCTCTGGGGCAGCTCAGTCAGTTAAGCATCTCTTATTTTGTCTCAGGTCATGATCTCATGATATGCAGCCACCATCAGGCTCTGTACTGGGTGCGAAGGTTCTTAGGATTCTCGCTCTTCTTCTCCCATGCTCACTCACTTGCCCATGCACTCTCAAAAACCAAAAACAGGGGCACCTGGGTGGCTCAGTTGGTTGGGTGTCCGACTTCAGCTCAGGTCATGATCTCACGGTTTGTGGGTCTGAGCCCCGCATCGGGCTCTGTGCTGATGGCTCAGAGCCTGGTTCAGATTCTTTGTGTCTCCCTCTCTCTCTCTGCCCCTTCCCCAATCATTCTCTCTCAAAAACTGAATAAATGCTAAAAAATTAAAAAAAAGAGAGAGAAATCAAAGTAATATACATTCTTAGCTCTAGTCCAGTCATACTTGATCAGAATCTGCATTTAACCTTGGCTCTAAACAATTCATATGTGTATTAAGACTTTGAGAATTCCCGGGGAACCTGAGTGGTTCAGCTGGTTCAAGTCCAACATCAGCTCAGGTCATGATCTCACAGCTGGTGAGTTCAAGCCCCATGTTGGGCTCTGTGCTGATAGCTCAGAGCCTGGAGCCTGCTTCAGATTCTCTGTCTCCCTCCCTTTCCACCTGTGTCTGTCTGTCTGTGTGTGTCTTTCTCTCCCTCCTCCCCCAGTAGTAAATAAACATTAAAAAGTTTTAAAAAGACAATGAGAATTTCTAAGCTAATATCTAAAGCCATGTCCATCAAGCCTAGTATCGATAAGCCATTCCTTTGTTTTACATTTTACTGGACAAATTTGGGAACAAGAGCAAGAAAGAGGGCTCGTTGGGGCCCTCAAGATCTTCTCATTAAAGACTAATCCCAAAGGCTGCTAGGTGGGCAAAGTTGAATTATGAATGAATTTTTAAAAAGTTGGCTAAGATGGCTGGAGCCTGGCAATGCAGGGAACATGACCTAGGATTAAGACAGATAAGGATGACACACAACATGCATTGCCAGGCTAAGCCATCTAAGTTTTATTCTTATTGAAATGGGTAGCCTATTGAGGTTCTCAAGCAAGGTTGTAGTATGATCTAATTAAATTTTAAGGAGCTTACTCTGGATACTGTGTGGAGAATGACAAGAAAAGAAGTAGACCATACAGTTAAGAGGCTACCCAAGCCAGGGGACAAAAGGCTCGGGCTTGAATTAGTGAGGCAGCCATGGTACACAAAGTTCTCATATTCTGGACATCATTTTGGAGAAGATCTAATAGTGCTTACTGATGGGTGGAAAGGTGGAAGACCAGTTAAAAAATGGGGTGGGACTGGGGGTCACAGTAGCTCTGAGCACCATGGTGAGGCATGCACATGGACCTACTATCCCGGCTGCCTAGAGACCCCCCCACCCACTGTAGACCACATGGAGACTCAATTGGGCTGATCCCAGGCAAAGAGTGAGAGAATCCAGACACACTACAAGTTTCTCAGCTGATCAAGAAGGCCCCACCCCCAGTTCCTACCCTGGTCCCCATCATTGGATTCTAACGGCACTAACTCCTTCCTTGAAAAATAGCCAAGCAGATTTAATGGACTATTAAAAAAAAAAAAAGGGGGGGGAGATTAATAGTAATTTAAACATAAAATTAACACTAATTGAAGGTATTTCTTCATGCAAGTACAAAGCCAAGTTAAAAAAAAAAAAACACCTGAATATTTAAATTAACTCTCCTACAGTTAATGTCTGGCAATAAGAAAGGAACTGCACATTGCTAAACTTCTCAACACTTTAGCAGACATTTGGCACCCAACTACTACAGCAACGAACTAAGCCCACTCCTGGAACTCAACCTTTTATCCTCCTGAAAGGCCATTTTTAATGAGTTCCCTTTCAGCTCTATGCTGCGCTCTCTTTGAACTCCATCTTTATTCAAAAAAGCACACACATAGGTAAAGAAGCAGCAGCCATTAAGGGGTCAGAAGTGATCATCGTTACATAGAAGAGACAAAGCATTCCTCTCCAAAAAGTCACCGTGCTGCTCTGGGGACCTACACCTTCAGTATTCTTTCCAGCATAATACTTCTATGACAATTGATAATGACACAGATTCATTCTTCAATTTCAAAAGTATTCTCCCTTATATGTTTTCCTGGTACTGGTAAAAAAAAAAAAAAAAAACCCACAAAAAAAACAAAACAAACAAACAAAAAACAGGCTTTCCCATCAGGCTTGCCTTCTTATTCCCTATCTGCAACCCAAACATTTCTCCTACAGATGCACTATTTTTTTATACATATGTACATTTAATACCCAAATTCAGTAGAGGGTTGACAAAGACCAAGGTAACATTCCAGGCAGTATCTTTTAAATAGAATTCTATTTTCAGGTTCCACGATGTGGAACAGTTGGTTTTGAATTTGTGACTTTGATACCAGCGTGTCCCTTTTTAAATGTGCTTCTAAGGATGCCTCCTGGTCACCAAAGAAGGCTGGCTCAGGCTATTTGAATACTGAGATAAAGGGGATGAGAGTTTTATTCCCAAGGGGGCTAATTCTTTTATCATGTCCTAAAGCCAATTATTTTGCAAATTAGATCCACTGGTTACATAACAGGACACATAGAAAATATGTGGATGGGTGGGTCATATGCACTAGTACTTCTCCAACCATGGGTGTTGAATCATAGGTTAGTAGAGTCAACCTCAAAATTTGACTAGGATGGTGTAGTTATGAATATGAACTCTCATCTCAGACTGTTTCCTTATTCCACCCTGGCTAAGAGAGTTTGGGCAAGTTCCCTGGTTTCTCTAGGTTCTAATTTCCCCATTTATGATGATTCCCAAATTATTCACCTAGTATTTTTTTTAATGTAGGAGTTCAATTGGGATATGATTTGTATACAAGTCACCCATCTAAGTTGTACAATTCAGTAGTTTTTAATCTGTTGAGTTGTACATTCATCACCACAATCAATTCTAGACCATTTTCATCACCACCTGGGGATGGATTTGGGATTTTTTTTAAGCCCAAATCCCAGGCTATGGCCCTGATAAATTAAACCAAAGTCTCGAAGGCTGGGGACACAGGCATCAACCATGAAGCTCCCCCAGTGATCCAAAAGTGTAGACAAGTTTGGGAAGATATGGTTCATTGAGTCACTGTCGGGATTTCATGGAAAATAAAGACCTAGATGGAGAAATGGGAGATTGTTGGCACAGACGCTGACCTACAATGAGCACTACACAGGTTGTGGGAATAATCACACAGGGGAAGAAGAGAACGGGGAGGACTAGTCCAATACTTATACTGAGGCTTCTATCACCTGGACTGCAGTGGTGAACTTGTACTTGGAGTACATTCGACAGAAATGCACTTCCACGTATAGCCTATTCTTAGAGAGACTCTAACTTGGGAACGAGAATTCTGGACCATGAAGGGATGGGAGTCTACAACTTATCGACCACAACTGAAGCAGTCACCGAGCTTCCTGGCCTTTTAAGAAGCTGCTGCTTCACCTTCAGGACAATATTAAAGTGCTACCCCTCTGTGAAACATTTTCCCACTGACTTCACTCCCTTTTTGGCTTTATCATTCTGCACACCACATAATACAGCACTTACCACCCTGTGTGGGTCCATTTAGAAGTTAGTCTCCCTTACCGACGGGTGACCACTTTATAGGCAGGCACAATACCTAATACATTTTAAAAAGTCATCCCTAGAGCCTAGCACATGTTTTGACATGGTGCATACATGGTTGTTGGATTGAAGCACAGAGAATTCTTATCAAACAGTGCCAGCCCAGGAATGAAGGAAAGGGTGTACTCATTCTAACGTTCTCAAGATACTTAGTGGCCATTGTAGCTCACAGAAGACTGGCGAGCAAGACCTGCAATTTTGCTCTTTAAGACGCGTCCTGAGGAGCACTGCTTTGAGTACTTAAGAAGTCCAGTGAATAAATGGTACAACCATAAGCTGTTATCAAGAACACTGAATTATGTATTACCAACACGGAGATCGAGGGAGGGAAAAAACAGAAAGAGATTAATTAATATCAATTCATTTTCTTTTATAATAGGTTATGCAGAAGTCTTTTGGCTTCTGAGGAGAATT
Source organism: Hyaena hyaena (assembly GCF_003009895.1). Taxonomy (NCBI): domain Eukaryota; kingdom Metazoa; phylum Chordata; class Mammalia; order Carnivora; family Hyaenidae; genus Hyaena; species Hyaena hyaena. The sequence goes on from NW_024081173.1 coordinate 526,135, forward strand.
TCAGAAAATTTTATAGCACACAGGAATTTGTACATACTCCAGGAGCAAAAAGCAGGTACCCACATCGGATAACAGGGTAATATTCAAGATGAAGAACAAAAGACAGTGGCATTTTTGCAAGTGTAGAGTCATGGGAGGTAGGTGGAAATAAAAGGCAGGCAGGCTGTACAGGGCACAGAAAAAGCTTGTGGATTCAAAAGAAATAAAATTGTCATTACAATAGTACTTACACAATAAGCAATACTATTCACTACCCTCTCTGGAAAGAGTGTTCTTTGAAAACCCAAAAGCAGTTAGTTAGCAAAAGCCATTAGGTAAAGTCCATCGGGCCAAGATTCCTTTTCACTAGCATCTTCCTTCAAGGGCAAGATAATCATGTTTGATTTGTAGCAGGGAAACAGAACACACGAAATTGACCAGATAGTAAAGGTGGGCATATCATCTCTTTGGCCTTTGCTTTTCATTTCTAAGATGAAGCCTGGGATCAAGATAGGGCTCCTCCAAGTTTGTTCTGGAAGATTTAACAGGCATTATTTGAAGAAAATGTTTCATGTTCAAATAAATTTGGGGAAAGCTTGGATAATCCAACTACACAGGTTTCTTCCATTCAGGGCTTGGCCAAAGGTTATCTGTTAGTGCTGGTTCTGAGAGGGGGCGCTAATCTTCAGTATTTCCCCAATCACACAATTCTTTGGGGACAGACTTTAGTAATTCACTAGTGTTTCACTGACCGAATGTTAGAAGTTTCTGGATTATAAAGATCTTGCAGGTCCTTTTCTGGATTAAAAGTCTATGAATTCCAAATTATCATCACTTGAAATTATCACAAGATCATCCATCAATAGCCAACTAAGATAACAGTATTTGGGCAGAAATTAGATACAAAATCTCCAAATGCAAAGCAGTACAAAGAAGGGGTAACTGGGGGGTGGGGGGCAGACTGGGTGGCTGAGTCGGTTAGGCATCCTACTTTGGCCTAAGTCATGACCCCAGGGTTCGTGGGTTGGAGCCCCACACCAGGCTGTCTGCTGAGAGTTCAGAGCCTGGAGCCTGCCTCAGATTCTGTGTCTCCCTCTCTCTCTCTCTCTGCCCCTCCTCCCACTCACTCTTTATCTCCTTCTCTCTCAAAAATAGACAAAAAAAAAAAAAAGAAGCATTAACTGGTATTCTTCTCAGTACATATATAGAGAATTCCTTTGTTTTATTTTAATTACCCTAAACTGAGCATTGGTGGGCTGGATTCACACTGTATTTCTTAATATCTATTCTATTTATCAAACATATCCATCATATCCTAGCTTCTAGACATGTTTACAAATAACACAGGAGGAAAAAAACCAGACTGTTGATAACATAATGGCTTCAAACTCCACAGTCAACATTTTCTAGGAGATCCCTCTCCCTCTGCCTCCTTCTACAACCAATTGTGAGGTCCATCAGTATTCTCTGTGTTAGCCATGCCCTGTGGTCTCTCTTCCTGTCCCCTGCACAACTCCTACCATGCTGAGTTCCAGAACATACGTGACGAAACGCATGGTCTATGGAAAGAAAGGACAGAAACCTTTAAATGGGAGAAAAGGCCAAATTCACCAAAACATTTCTTTTGACCGGAGTCAAAAATCCTTTCAAGAACCTCCTGTGAGGGAAAAAAAAAGGGAGGAGATGGTGCACCTGAGTGGCTCAGGCAGTAAAGCATCATACTTTGGCTCAGATCATGATCTTGTGGTGCCCGAGAGGTGCCAGCACAGAGCCTGGAGCCTGCTTCAGATTCTGTGTCTCCTCCGTCCTCTCTCTCTCTCTGCCCCTTTCCCACTCACACTCTTTCTTAAAAATAAACAAACATTGGGGCGCCTGGGTGGCTTAGTCGGTTAAGCGTCCGACTTTCGCTTAGGTCATGATCTTGCGGTTCGTGAGTTCGAGCCCTGCGTCGGGCTCTGTGCTGACTGCCAGCTCAGAGCCTGGAGCCTGTTTCAGTCTGTGACTCCCTCTCTCTCTGACCCTCCCCTGCTCACACTGTCTCTCTCTCTCTCCCCTAGAAATAAAACATTTTTTTAAAAAATAAACAAACATTGGGGCACCTGAATGGCTCAGTCGGTTAAGCATCTGACTTTGGCTCAGGTTGTGATCTCATGGTTTGTGGGTTCGAGCCCCACATCAGGCTCTGTGCTGATGGCTAGCTCAGAGCCTGGAGCCTGCTTCGGATTCTGTGTCTCCCTCTCTCTCTGACCCTCCCCTGCTCATGCTGTGTCTCTCTCTCAGAAATAAACAAAAAACATTAAAAAGTTTTTAAAACTTAAAAAAACAAACATTAAAAACATCTTTAAAAAAAACAGTCTAAGGCTGGCTGTGAAAACAACAACAACAACGGAAAATGGAAAAATGGTAGTTGGGGAGAGGTCTGGTGCCCGTTGTTTAGCAACCAGGGCACTTACTCCAAAGCTACTACCAATCTGTTTCACGTGCAGCATTCCATTTCATCCCCCTGGCATCCTCACAAGGTCGCCATATTGTTCCTATTTGGTTTATAAAACAGAGCTCCAAGAAATTGAAATCAATTGCCCAAGTCCTCACCTCAAGCTACTAAGCCACAGACCCAGGACCTGCACTCAGGTCCATCTGACGCCAATGTGCAAGCTCTTCCCCAGAAATGCCTTTTATGCCAGAAAATGTGGACTTAGGAAGCTTTCTCCCTCAGTTGCACTGAACTTCCAGGTGACAGAGATGGATTCAAATCCTGTGGTTACCACTGTGTGCGGGCCAGAATGATGACCATTTCCCTCGGACACTGGTCTTTCAGTACAGAAGTGTCCATCTCCTGCTGGATTTGAATTTTGATAAAAAGGCAGATATATGCCCACAAATGTTCCAGCCACAGGCTTGTCCATTTGCACTTTTTCTGCCCACCTCAGATCCCAAACTAGATATCCACAATGAGAAAAGAAAGGAAAAGCTGGAAGACCTGGGCCCCTCCCAACACCCTCCAGTGTGCACTCTCATTCCCTAAAAATCTGTACCCACTCTTCTGAGCCAAGGTCTGACCTGCAGCATCTACAGCAGCTCCAGGAAGCAGAGGAAGATGCAACACATACTCGGCTCTTGCTGGGCTTTCCGGAACAGGAAGCAAAGGGCAGCTGCCTTCAGTTAAAGGCTGGAGTGGGGGAGGGGTCAAAAAGCTCTCATCACCTGGATTCTGACCTTTCTCCCACTGGAGACAGAACTGAAGATCCTCCCCTTGGTGATAATTCACTGTGTCTTCATATATGTTTTGCACACTTCTTGCTACTGTGTTCAACTTCCCAACTAAAACTGGTGCCAGTAGCTGGGAGGGTGAGGAATGTCAAGGAGTCTGGGAGCTCTTCAAGACTTCGAAGGCTTTCCTTTTCTCCTGCCTTCTGCTTTCTCACTTCCCACCTCTCCTTAAAGAGCAACAAGGGGAGCTTCTCCAGCAAAGCCACGTAAGCCTGAGATTTAGCTCACAAATTGTCAGCTGCATCCTTGTATCTCTTTCTCCATCTGTGCTTTCCACTTGGGCGCCTTTTTTTTTTTTTAACTGTAACTCTTCCTATTGACTTTGAGCGTTAGCTCAGAGTAACACCAACCGGTGCTACATTAGCAGAAAACAGTACTTCCTGGGCATCAGCTTGGAATAGGGCACAGCTGAAGAAGGCACAGAGCTCTCAGAAAAGTCCTGAGCCACTGCTGAAAACAATGTACTAGGGAGCTTCTGTGAGTTCTACGCCCCCCTTCTAACCCCTCCAGAATCGGAGCCTGGGAATGGAAGCAGCTGCCAGACTGTGGAGAGTCCATTCCCTGGACAACAGTCCCAACCTTGACTACACTATGGCCCAATTGATCACTTCAGAGCAAAGGCATTACTTAAACGTGTAGCCCTGGACACCCCTTGATCCTGAGTTTAAAAAAATGCTCCATCAGTTGTTGACTTAAACAGCATCCCTTGCTCATCTCCACTCACCCCTCCCACCGGTCAGGGTAAGACAACCCAGGAAGACATGCCAGGATTCCCAGAACTCCCTCCTGCCTCCTGAGACAATGAGCCCCTGCCACGTCTATGTTTTATCATGGCCCTCTTCGCACTAGGACCCTCTTCCTTCTTTCCTTTTTAAAATTTTACTTAAATTCTATCTAGTTGACACACACCGTAATATTGGTTTCAGGAGTAGAATTCAGTGACTCATCATTGACATACATCTGGGACTTCTTCCTTATGTGCTGGTCTCCCCAGTTGCCTGTGAATGTCTCTTCAGGTTAAGAACACGGCGGTCTTGGGGCGCCTGGGTGGCTCAGTCGGTTGGGTGTCCGACTTCGGCTCAGGTCATGATCTCACGGTACATGGGATCGAGCCCCACATCGGGCTCTGTGCTGACAGCTCAGAGCCTGTTTCGGATCCTGTGTTTCCCTCTCTCTCTGCCCCTCCTGTGCTCATGCTCTGTCTCTCTCTGTCTCAAAAATAAATAAATATTAAAAAAAAAAAAAAGAACACTGCGGTCTCATCCTGATAGCCCCAAGAACAGAGATGATAGACAAAAGTGTTTGAAGGCATAAGGAGGCCATAAATAAATGTGGAACAAATGTTTTTAAAATGTAGTCTCCAAAAAATGTATCTCCTAGTAGGTAAGTTGAAACGTACAGTAAAATACATGAGACACAACAATAAGTGATCAAGATCAGAATAAGAAGCACAGGGGGCGCCTGGGTGGCTTAGTCGGTTAAGCATCCAACTTTTCGCTTAGGTCATGATCTCGCGGTTAGTGGGTTCGAGCCCCGCGTCGGGCTCTGTGCTGACTGCAAGCTCAGAGCCTGGAGCCAATTTCAGAGTCTGTGTCTCCCTCTCTCTCTGACCCTCCCCTGCTCATGCGGTCTCTCTCTCTTTCCTAGAAATAAATAAAAAATATTAGAAAGAAAAAGAATAAGAAGTACAGGAGGAAGGGCCCTTTGGACTTGCCTAAAAAGGTAGATGGCAAGCTTGTTAGGAACATGAGTACAAATCAGATGCGTACAGGTGCAGGTGCGTAAACAGAGAAGAGAAAGTTCACTTTGTGGGGAGCATTGTCTAGGTTCAGGGTCTGCTAGTTCCAGATGCCCAAAGACCTTCAATACCAAACAAAATACTTTTTTGTGTGTGGACACGCGAGAGGGACACACAAGGAATATTAATCTGGTGGACAAGGTGGACCAGAACTGGTATCAACAAGACCCATGAGATGCAGAAATGGGTTTACGCAGCAGCATAGGAAACCCTTACCAGGTACTCATTTTAACCAAACAAGATTTGTATTTGAAAGAATAAGACAGTGAAGAGGCCCACTGCGCAGACAAGAAGAATTAACATTAACGGAGAACAAATGGTCTCAGAGACAGAATTTATGAGTCAGACCAGGAACTTGCAAATATAAATTCTAATCAAATTCTCAGAGAGATTCAGGAAAATTCCTCACCTATAAGAACAGGTTGTTTACCCATCAGGAAACAGATTCCATTCCTGATGGTCATGTGAAGAGTCGTGATTAAAGGCGTGGGCGATGTTAAACAATCAAGCAAAGGAGCAAATGATGGTTGGTGGGGGACCAGAGATTAGCAACAAGGAGGAGCCATGACCCCCACTGCAGAAGAGACAAAGGGAGCAATCTGGTCACATAAGGCCAGCCAGTGCTACCTGTGGAGGCCAAGCTGGCCCGAGGGAGCTGCGGGAAGAGAAGCACACAGATGAGGCTACAAGGCAAAAGAGGGAGGTAAGAAATATCCCAAATATCCCGACTTCATTCTCTGCTCACACCGCCCATGTGTACAATGCCTCCCACCGGGCAAACCAACATCCAAGTGGAGGGATACAGAGCAGGGAATAGTGGGGAATCGGCTTTGGTAAAACAAAGCTTCACCAACAGAAGAAGCCATAAAAAAAGAAAACTCAAGACTACGAGGGGCAAGAGGCTCATGGGAATCGAAGAATATGACTGATAAAACTAAAATTTTTAAAAAATGTGGAAGGCAAGGGGCAGAACATTTCATAAGGTAAAAAAATAAGGAGATGGAAAATGTGAGAGAAAAGTCAGGAAGCACCGAAGAGGGGTCCCAGAGAGAGCTCTAGCTTACTAAACGCCAAGGGTACCGTGTCAGGGGATGCTTTGGGAGAAAACACAAGCAAAGGGGAAGAAATGAACCCTGATCATTCTTTAAGAGTCCATAACATGGAGTGATAAAACAGTTGCTTTGCCCCTGAGTCCTTGGAGCATAAAGAAATCTGGGGCAATCTGTTCCCTTACCACATCAGAAAAGCAGCTTTTGTTTCAAAGGTCTATGGTGAGACACCATTCCGTGACGTTAATCAATTTATTTCAATTGAGAGTGAAACCCAAATGAAAGGTCCCCATTTCGGAAAAGGCCATGAAAATGTGAAGACGTTATTATTTCCAAGCTGAGATGAGAAGCGAGATTCTCTGCCTGGCACATTTCAGAAAGGTTCAATCAGCCAGGGCAAGGGAATAGATTTAAAATAGAAAAGTAATGGGAAAAGGGCTTTCCACGTAACGGAGACGGTGACTGATAGAAAACCATCCCTCCAGAGCCAGCTCTATTAATACCCATTTCTTCCAGGCAGTTTGGAAAGTTTGAAAACCTATGTAGCTCTCATTTCCTAAAGCTTCTGAGACTAATTACATATTTGTACCCATGCACAGATTTATATATATTTATATGTGTGTGTGTGTATATATGTATATATATATATGTATATATATATATAATCCAGTGATACAGATAGCTGCATATTCAACTTGTAGATCTCCATCTTTAAATAGAGATCTAAATATGGAAAAACATCTGTATGCTATTTTTCAAAGAAATAAGAAAGAGAATATTGGCCCCAAACCATAATACCCAACTCACTGATTCATTCATTTATGCAACAGGTATTTATTGGGCATTTTCCCCACCATGAGCCTAAGACCTAGCGCTTCATTGTTGTAGCCTTCTCTAATGAACACTGAGTCAGTTCAGGGAGCAGGCTCTCCTAAAAGCAAATTTTGGAGCTACATTTCAGCAGCAATTTGAAAAATCAAATGTATATGCTCCCCAGATATCTAGAAACTACCCAGGTTCCCCTCCCTTTAATTTATCCCCTTACAATTAGGTGCCCTGTGCTCTCTTGTAGGTCAAAAATAACAGGGCAATTTAATGCCTTATGACTGTCCATTAAATATCTAAATTATGCGTATTCAGATGAAAGCTGCAATAGTATTTTAATAAAAGCACACAAAATAAGTCAGCTGGTAATAAATCTCTTAATAAAAATGTAGTCAATGGTGCATTTAATTTGATGGCAGGGTCCATTTTCAAATAATCCGAAAATTGGATTAAAAAAAAAAAAGATGCAAAGTCCATGTCTCTCATGCTGTTTTTAAGAAGTGTATTTGCCCACTTAGAAGACATCAATGTTAAGAGACTTTCTTGCATACTTGAATTTGGATGGAAAGCTTTGTTATTTATTTCAGTTAAATCAATATACATAATTGTCCAGCTACCCCAGGACATTTATGAAAACAAGATGTTCTGTCTTAACAAGGTTAGTTTTAGAGTGACATTCAAATCATCAGATGCCTCATTAGTTGCTATGAAAACAAACTTCAATCTTCTGCTTTCTCTTTTCTACCATTAGGCAATGAGAACGCAATTGCTTCAGTAACTCCAGCCAAATGCGGTTTCATAGCAAGACCCTCCCAAGGTCAAACAGATCACTGTAAATTCCGAAAGGCTTGAGACTAAGTGTGTTTATATCATTTCGTATGGCTCCATCCCACTATCATGCACTAAAGAGAGGAAGACAATGAGAAAACAGAACAAAATAAAACAAAATTAAAAAGATGTCCAAAAAAATCTGTCTGAACATAAAGACATTTAAGTACACAGAAAGGGACAGAGAATTACAATCTGCTTGAGTATCTAGTAGATAAGTATTTACATCATCTGCCCTTTTGTCATTTACCCAATAGTCTAAACTGAAAAGAAAAATCGTATTCTTATAAATTGCCTGCATGATTTCATTTCCTAGAAACCAGCCAATTTGATTTCTATCCTATGTAGAACACACTCTTTCCATGAGGACATTTTAAGACTAATGTAAAAAAAAAAAAAAAAAAAAAAAAAAACCAAGGTGAAAAGTTAATATAAAACAAAATAATTGACTCCATAGGGAAAATGGGTCTTACTGATTCTATGTTAATATTCTAGAATGAATAAAAATTTTAATGTGGGGAGGGATACTCCATCAGCGCTAAAGATAGTCAAAAATGTATATGGATATGCCTGTATTTATTTTTACAGACACAGTTCCAAGTTTCCTTTATGACTACTGAGGAGAGCTAATTCCTAGAATGCATTTCCTAGATATCCTCTTTCATATAGCGTGTCTTTGGACATGAAACTAATTCCAGGCAAAGAAATTTAAAAAAAAAAAAAAAAAAAGGAAGTAGTTTTATGACCTGACCTTTAATGTTATTTTAAGAGACACTGTCATGGACCCTTGGTCCTGGTGTCCATGCATCTGCAATTATCCTTTTACCCCGGTCTCTTGAGGGTCAAACAGATTTGGATATGGAAAATTTCCAAACCATAAAAATGATGTGTGCATTGACTAAGTTAATGCACTGGGGAAAGGATTGTTGTTTCCTGGAAATTTTGAAGCTAATGGCTATAGGTTGGTTTAAGTAAAATGACATACATATATACATACACATACAGATATGCATAGGTAGGCATACATACGTAAATATACATACCTATAGATATATAAATATATAGATTTCTTACATTTTAAGGTCTTACATTACCTAAACTATTATTACAGCTTGAGATAAATTTGAAATGTGAAAAATGGGACTCCCTTATTTGACTTTGAGGAGGGGAAATTTTGGCATATTCTCCAGAGTGGAGAAAGAAGCCCCTCCGTGGTAGCCAGACTCTTCTGAAGAATATTAACATCTTGAGATTTCTAGCAAATTAACGGCCCAGGTAGCAAAATGCAAGGAACTCTAGCCAGTCGCTTTTTCACTCAGTTGGATCTGGCCACTTCTCCATGTATTCCCACCACACTAAATGGAGCATGAGTCATTTGAGTAATGAGTCAGAAAATGTTTAGCAGCCTCGGTGCAACAGCCAACGTGATTCTTAAGATAAATTTCAGAGGTATTAGGATAGTGTTTTTATTTCTGCTCTAGGCAGAAGATATCTGTTGTTGGTGATGAGGCAAATTCTTCCCTCCTTCCCAGGAGACAGAAGCTGGATCATATGCTATTTCAAGGTTCATACCAGCCCTAAGATGTAAAATTTTCTAGCAAAAACTATTGTAAGAGGCAAAGGCAGTGTATCAGTGTGTGCCCACCACAAAATGTGTGGTGAGAAATGCCATCTAATGAATTCATGGCCATTTTAATGACAACTTCATCCACAAGTATTACACATCCTTGTTAAAAAGGAAGTGCTTGAAGTGAAAAAGCAAAAATTTAAAAAAATGAATTTTGGAATGCAGTGGCATTAATTTATCATCAGAAATTTTTAAAATCACAGAGTCAAGATTATCCAATAGAAATTACCATTTGGGTTTGAGCTTTCATCACGGTAACACTGTTGGCTGATTTTGACTTCTTTCTTTCCAACCCCTGTTTTAATATTGAATGCTCTTTTATTCTTCTGATTAATACTAATTTCCTTTTTCACCATCCAGTTGTAGCACAAAGCCAGCTCTACAATAGTTATGTGTTGCTGGACGGCATCATGGAGGCAGTGTAAAATGATGTACTGGTTTAAGGATTAAAAGCCCTAGATTTGAGCACTGTCTTGGCAATTCACTGCTTTTCTAGCTCAAGCAAGTCACCACTTCAGTGCAATAAGTTTCTGCTGCTCTTGGTTTCATCTCACATGACAATTCCTATCAGCCAGTTGAGGGTACCTAGTGTGTGGACAGGATGCTGAGGCATGGAGTGACATGCTTGATGAGTGATACCTGCCAAGGGCGTCCTAAAGGGGTGGGGTGGCAATTTTGCCTTGTGTTTGTCATTCATTGACTAGGGTAGTGCTGCTCAAATGTGCATACAAATCACGGGATTTTTTTTTTTTTATTGCAGATTCTGATTCAGTAAGTGGTGGGGGAGGGCACCGCAGGTGGCTGAAATTACACATTCCTGACAAGATCTCAGGTAAACTGGTACTAGTGGTTCAGGGACTATACGAGAAGCAGGGTAAGGTCCATTGCAGCTCTGACCCAATATATAATCTACCTCTCCCCAACACACGCACACACTCCTTTCCTATTTTATGTATGTGAAAAGGTGCTTACCGTATGCCAGAAATAGTGACAAGCACATTAAATACATGATTTCACTTATTTTTCAAACACCTCCCCTTGCTCCCCTAAAAAAAGATAGCTCAAAATTTCCAGGTTAAGGAAATGAAGATTTAAAGAGGGTAACTAATATGCCTAACATCACAAAGCTGATAGGTAGTCTAGATGAGATATGAATCCGGGGAAACTAACATAATGAGCACTCTTGTTCTTGACCTCTATTATACGTCATCTCAATATCATTGCAGCATTGGAGTGCTTGCTTAGTGCCAACCACTAGGCTGTTTTACACATATTATCTCGTCCTCTGTTCTTAATAATCCTAGGAGATAGGTCATATCATTATTTTTATTTCAGAGATAACAAAATTAATTAACCTTCCTTCAACTGCGTCAAACTCACTGAAACTATAGCAATTCCTATTTAAGTATAAAAGATTAGATCAATAAAATATCTATAATGAACTAAACACAGGAACAGTATGCTAATGAGAAGAAAATTTGGCAGTACGTATACTCACCAGGCTAAAAAATGCATAAGGCTATCAGTGAATATACAGGAAATAGGCTCTTCTAAATTCATACCATGTAAATGCATTTTTGACACGTGAGCCCAAATACTTCTGTAGAGGTTAGCTATGAGGTCATCAAAGTCCAAATGATCAATGGTCTCAAACAAAACCCATCAGTGGGATTTACAGTTGGAGAAGTAGCAAAGATTCGGTCCTTATCACCCTCTTTCACTACCTAAAAGATCCTTCTTCATTAACAAGCTAATGAAATAAGATTGTATCAGTAAATTTCCCTGGAGATGAGACTCCAATACAAGCAGTAGACAATGGATGCTGCTCTTATGCATGCTTAAGAAGAGCAAATACTATAGAAACATGAGAACAGGATTTTTGCTTTATTTTGTTTAAGAACAAACTGAAAACCTAAAGGTTAAAAGTGTGATTCTCAACCTTGGCTATAGGCTACATTTTGTAATCTAGTGAAGAGGACATAAAAAAAAAAATGCTAGTGTCTAGATCCCATCTTCAAAAACTCGGATCTAGTTGGGCTGAGGAGTAAACTAGGAATAAGGTATTTTATAGCTTCGTAGTTTTCTACTGTATTACCTAGATTGAAAATGCCTTGATTAAACCAATGCCTGCACTGTGGCTGGGGCAGGGGAGTGGTGGTGAGTGCAAATAGCTGTCAAAGAAATGAATGTCTCATTGGTGAACGTCATCACTAGAGCAGACTGTGCAGGTATTGGGATATTAGGAGCCATTCTTCCCTGAAGGTATGCTTAAATTTCATAAGCAGATATATTGTAACAGAAGAGAATTTCACAAAACATCTGTTACTTTTCAACCACCAAAATTATTTTCCCCCCTTACCAGAATAGTTTCCATTAGAGGGCAGTCTCTTCTTGGGAAGAAATGAATGGGGATATTTAACCTTCTCAAGAGACCAAAGTGTAAAATGCTGGCTGAGACTATAACAGTTGCATGAGTTTTGGGGGGTTTTTTCCCTCAAGACAATTTCTAGGAGATGAAGTATGTGGGGTGAAAAAAAATTTATATTATATGTCAAGATACTGCCAAATTAAATATTTATTTCTGTCTGCAAAAACTGAAAGGAAAAAAAAGCTTACCCCAAAAGATAAATATGTGCAGGCATGGAATGCCCTGAGGTATACAAACACAATAATAATAATAAACAAATAAAAGTAACATTTATTATGTGCTTCCTATGTGTCAAACTCCTGGGCTATGGAATTTAAATATTTTACTTGATTCTCAGAACAATTCTATATTTTATTTGTGAGAAAACTGAAGATGTGAGCTATTAAATTTGTCCAAGACCATATATCAAATAAGTGGCAGAGCCAAGGTTTGAACCCGATTTGTCTGACTCCAAATCCAGTTCTGTGACCACCAATGATAATCCTTTACTGAATGAGAAGCAACAAGGTCCTTGTGTATCAGGAGACCATGCAACATAGAACACATCAGCACAAGAAGGCATGAACCTCTTCAGATTAGTTTATAAAAGAAACTGCAGAAAAGGCAATTTGGGCAAAGTGAGAAATTCCTCATTTTCCTTACTGGTTTTCATGTTTTATGAATTTTCACAGCTGTTTATGGTTCCTTTCATTTTTTTATTGCAACTCCTTTCAATACCATTAAGAATGAGATGGGCATTTCTAGTGGTATCTCTTCCATCGCTGTACAGAACCTGGAATTAGCTGGTCACATTTCCTCAGAGACTTACTTCCTAGATCAAGGGTTGGCAAATGTTTTCTGTAAAGGGCTAGATGGTAAATATTTCAGGCTCTGCAGGCCCCATCGTCTCTACTGCAACCACTCCACTCTGCTGGCATGGCATGAAAGCAGCCAGAGATGACATGATGATGTCAATGAAGGATGACATGAATGAAAGGGCAAGGCTGTGTTCCAGGAGAACTTTATTTATGGTCACTGAAACTATCATTTTCATGTGTCACAAAGTCTTCTTCTTTTGATTTTTTTCAACCATTCAAAAATGTAAGAACCATCCTTAGCCCACAGGCTACACAAAAACAGGCAGTGGGCTGGATTCTGCTGATGAGGTGTCCTTTGTTAAAGGCACTTGCTGTAATGCAATGTTCAAACTGCAATGTTTGTCATGTTCGAAAGTGGCAATGGCTGCATGCTTAAAAAGCAAAAGTATCCGTAGGTGCTGGCATGTCAGAATCATTTGCCTTCCCTAAAACCACTGTGAATACTCTCTGCATGTTCTCTCTGTACCCAACATACCCCAGCTGAATCACCAGCTCGCTAGGAACCAGCCACAACAAATAACATCAATATCAACTTTTGAAAAGTCCATCACCCACTATTATAATGTACTCTCGAGAAAGAATTATAGACTCTTGGCTCTCAAAGGGATTTTAAAGAGCAGAGACCAGGAGTTTTCAAAAGCCATTCTCCAGAGCCTTCAGGGGCCTGATGGATATCAGTGGAAACAGCCCCACAAAATGACCCTGGGTAAGGAATCTAGCATTTGCCACAACATGGATGGATCTAGAGGGTATAATGCTAAGTGAAATAAGTCAAGCAGGGGAAGACAAATACCATAGGATTCCACTTATATGTAGAATCTAAAGAATAAAATAAAACAAGCAAACAGATGAAAAATAGAAAGACCCATGAAATCAGAACAAACCAGTGGCTGCTAGAGGGTGGGTGGGTGGACAAAATGAAGGGGAGAGGGAGATACAAGCTTCCAGTTATGGAAAGAAGAAGTCATGGGAATAAAAGGTATAATAAAAGGGAATATAGTCAGTGGTAGTATAATAGCACTGCATGGTGACAGATGGTAGCTACACTTGTGGTAAGCATATCTTAACATACAGAGTTTGTCCAATCTCTGTGTGGCATGCCTGAAACTCATGTAACAGTGGCAACTATCCTTCAACAAGAAGGAAGGAAGGAAGGGAGGGAGGGAGGAAGGAAATCTAGCAGAAGTATGCTAGATTCAGCTCCCACCAACTCATGAGGACTTCTTACTAAATTTTCAGGATTTTGTGAGCCAGCTGACATCAGATTGATAACCTGAAACTGGCCAGGGTGGGAGGTTTTACATCACAGAAATCCTCAAATCTGCCAATGATGCATGTCAAAATTATGTTTTTGCTTTTCCTGTGAGACCCAGTTGTTAAACATTTAGCAGCACACCACTGCCCATTTACCCCCTTCCAATAAAGAGCCTCCAGTTAGATCTGTTACATTCTCTCTCTCTCTCTCTCCCTCAATCTCTCTCATTAATGCACAGTGAGTCCAGAGGAAAGTAGGGGTTGCCCCAAACCATAAACAAGTAGATACAGAATCAACCACTGTTTATTATCATCCTTAAATCACTGTTCCCTTTGTATCCCCTAATGCATTCTCGTTTTATATTAAATATTGTCAACTGGAAACTAAAGAATTCAAACATTCTGCCTAGGACCAAAAATGTATTAGAAACTGTCACCCCTCGAGACAGGGGCAAGACGGCGGAGAAGTAGGGAGCTCCGTGCATTGCACTTGCCCCCATATCTCACACGGAAAAGATCTGAAGCCACAGGAAACCTTACAGAACCCAAGAGATTGGGAGAGAAAGGACGCAGAATCCACTGAGAAAGCCTTCAAAGGTGAGTGCGAACTGGGGAAGATAAAATCGGGCCGCAGTCGGAGACTGGAGGGACGGGGGCGATCCCCCTCTGCAGGGAGTGAGAGGGGAAAAGAGAGTCCGAAACTGCTCAAGATACGGTCCCTGCCGCTGGGAAACAGAAAACCCTTCACTCGGGGCATTGGACAGTGTGCGCCAAATCCCCGCGCGTGAAATCATCGCGGAGCAGCTGCGCGCTCCCGGGCACCGCTCCTTTGGTACTTCGTATTCCCAGCGCGGCTGGATTGCTGGAGGAGCCGTGCGCACACCTCCGTGCTCGGAGCTGGCTGGAACTTTGGAAGGAAGGCAAAGGGCTTAAAACTGGGAGATTTGCCCGCGAGTTCGTGTTTCAAGTGACGAGACACAGAGGGACCTGGTTTCCCTCTCTCCAGCGGGCCAGACGCGCCCCACAGGCAAACCCCCACCCATTTTCCCCAACCCAAGGAGGAGGAAGGGGAGCACTGAATCTGGCTCCACCCCCAGGGCTAGGCAAGAGGCTTGGAATTGCCCCGAGGGACTCTCCTGCAAGGTTGTGTCTACACAATTTCAGTCCACCACGCGGACTGCACTTGCAAATTAGCCTGGCCTGGGTTAAAGAGTGCAACCCACCGGGCACGGGAAGTTTACACACCCAGAAAAGCGAAGTGCAGCGCTTGGTTCAAGAAGGGACGGTGCGCCGCCACTCTCCTCCCCACAGCCACTAAGGCAGAGCTCCCTCCTGACGCACTGGATCACGCCACGCCCGTCCCTGCTGGAGAGCTGCCCGCCTCCTTTTTTTTCCCCCTCTCTTTCTTTTTTTTTTTTTCCTCTCTCACTTTTTTTTTTTTTCTCTCTTTTTCCCAGAACACTGACCTGATTAACTCAGGTCACCGGCTTGCTTAAACAATCACAACGAGTCCATTCTGTAGATGTAAATTCTACACCTACCGACATCTTCATCTCTTTCTCTCAGGAGTAATTAGACTATATAGTTTCTCTGGATAATTCCAGCACCCTTCTCTCCCCTATCCAACCATATTCTACCCTTTAGCTCTTTGAAAAAAGCTTCTTATCCCTTCTGCCTGTTCATTCTATTTCCAATTTTGCCTCATCCCCACCCTGTCCTCTCTCTCTTCCTCTATGCTGCTCAACCAGCACTGCATACACCCGGCTATTTAACTGTAGCTGGGAAATCCGGTTATATGCTTTAAACCATTCTGTGTCCATCGGTTTTCTTCTTTTTTCCTTTTCTTTTCTTCTTTCTGATCCTTTTATGTATTTTTTATTCTCTATTATTCCCCTTCCCTCCTCAGTCTTTTCTCTTAACTTTTTCGTTTTCCCTCTCGGATTGCATGTTAGTTGGATTTGTCTGTGTGTTTGTGTATTCCTGCTCCCTGTGTGTTTGTCTGTCTGTTTTCTTCTCCAGGGCTACCTCAAGAAACAAGCCAGAGTACACAAGGTGGAGAGTCCCAAATATCACTAGGAATAGGAAAATAAAATAACCAAGGTCTCAACAAGAGAGACCAAGAGATACCATTCAAAAAACGCTCTCTGAAAGGATAGGCCCTGGACAGTCAAAGTGTCTTCTTGGGTACACCAGCGCTCACAGGTGCAGAGAGCATAACAAGTCTTTAAAACTAACAAGAGCCAGAAAGCTAACTAAAATGACGAAACGAAAGAGCTCTCCTCCAAAGAAACTTCAAGAAGAATTGACAGCTAATGAACTGCTCAAAACAGATATAAGCAGCATAACTGAACAAGATTTATTTTAGAATAATAATCATAAAATTAATAGCTGGGCTTGAAAAAAGCATAGGGGACATCAAAGAAACTATGGCTACAGACAAAATGGAAAATAAAAATAGGCATGAAGAATTAAAAAATGCGATAAATGAGATACATAAAAAATTAGAGGCCTCCAATGCACGGATTGAAGAGGCAGAAAGGAGAATAAGTGATTTAGAAGACACCATTATAGAAAAACAAGAAGCTGACAAAAAAAAGAGACAAACTGATTTAGGGAATGTGAAAGAAGAGTTTGAGAGCTCAGCAATATGGTCAAACGCAACAATATCATATCATAGGAATCCTAGAAGAGGAAGAGAGAGGGAAAGGTGCTGAAGGAGTCCTGGAACAAGTTATAGCAGAGAACTTCCCCGACCTGGGGAAGGAAGTAAACGTTGAAATACAAGAGGCTCAGAGGACCCCCCTCAGATGTAATTTGAATCGATCTTCAGCACGGCGTATCATAGTAAAACTGGCAAAATACAAGGACAACGAGAGAATTTTGAAAGCAGCTAGGGAGAAAAGGGCCCTAACATACAAGGGAAACCTATCAGAGGGGTGACAGACCTATCTACTGAAACGTGGCAGGCCAGAAAGGAATGGCAGGAGATCTTCAATGGATGAACAGAAAAAATATGCAGCCAAGAATCCTCTATCCAGCAAGCCTGTCATTCACAATAGAAGGAGAGATAAAAATCTTTCCACATAAACAGAAATTGAAAGAATTTGTCACCACTAAGCCAGCCCTACAAGAAATCCTGAGGGTGATGCTCTGAAGGAAAGGTTGCAAGGAACAAAGATACCAGAGACACCACCACAAACATGAAACCTACAAAGGACACCAAGACTCTATACCCACATATTTCAATAATAACACTGATGTAAATGGGCTGAATGCTCCAATCAAAAGACATAGGGTAGCAGAATGGATAAAAAAACAAAATCCATCTATATGCTGTCTACAAGAAACTCATTTTAGACGGGAAGATACCTTCAGATTAAAAGTAAGGGGATGGAGAAATATATACCATGCTATGGGAAATCAAAAGAAAGCCAGAGTAGCTATACTTACATCAGACAAACTGGATTTAAATTAAAGACAATAACAAGAGATGAAGAAGGGCATTACATAATAATTACAGGGTCCATCCATCAGGAAGAACTAACAATCATAAATGTCTATGCACCGAATATGGAAGCACCTAAATATTTAAAACAAATAATCACAAACAGAAACAAGCTTATAGATAAGAATGTGCTAATAGCAGGGGACTTTAATATTCCACTTACAGCAATGGATAGATCAACCCGACAGAAAATCACTAAAGAAATAATGGACTTGAAAGACACAATGGACCAGATGGATCTGACGGGTATATTTAGAACTTTACATCCTGAAGCCAGAGAATTTACTTTCTTATCAAGTGCGCATGGCACATTCTCCAAGATAGATCTCATACTGGGACATAAAGCAGATCTCAATAAATATAAAAGAATTGATATCATACCATGCACAATCTCAGATCATAATGCTTTGAAACTTGAAATCAATCACAGGAAGAAGTCTGGAAAACCTCCCAAAACATGGAGGTTAAAGAACACCCTACTAAAGAATGAATGGGCCAATCAGGCAATTAGAGAGGAAATTTAAAAATATGTGGAAACAAATGAAAATGAAAACACAACATGGGGCGCCTGGGTGGCTTAGTCGGTTAAGCATCCGACTTTCGCTTGGGTCATGATCTCGCGGTTCGTGGGGTCGGGCTCTGTGCTGACTGCCAGCTTGGAGCCTGGAGCCTGTTTCAGATTCTGTAACTCCCTCTCTCTCTGACCCTCCCCTGCTCACGCTGTCTCTCTCTCTCCTAGAAATAAATAAAAATATTTAAAAAAAAAAAAAAAGAAAAGAAAGAAAATGAAAACACAACAATCCAAAATCTATGGGATGCGGCAAAGTCAGTCCTAATAGGAAAGTACATTGCACTCGAGGCCTATTTCAAGAGATTGGAAAAAGCACAAATCCAAAATCTAACAGCTCACCTAAAGGAACGAGAGGCAGAGCAACAAGAACGCCCTAAACCCAGTAGAAGAAGAGAAACAGTAAAAATTAGAGCAGAAATAAACAACATAGAGACCAAAGAAACAATTGAACAGATCAATGAAACCAAGAGTTGGCTTTTGGAAAAAATAAACAAAATTGACAAGCCTCTAGCCAGACTTACCAAAAAGAAAAGAGAGAGCAACCAAACAGACAAAATTATGAATGAAAATGGACTTATTACAACCAACCCCTCAGAAATACAAGCAATTATCAGGGAATACTATGAAAAATTATATGCCAACAAATTGTACAACTTAGAAGAAATGGACAAATTCCTAAACACACACTCACTACCAAAATTCACACGGGAAGAAAGAGAAAATCTGAACAGACCCATAACGAGTGAAGAAATTGAATCAGATATCAAAAATCTCCCAACAAATAAGAGCCCTGGACCTGATGGCATCCCTGGGGAATTCTTCCAGACATTTAAAACAGAATTAATCCCAATTCTTATCAAGCTATTCCAAAAAATAGAAAGCTAAGGAAAACTCCCGGACTCATTTTATGAAGCCAGCATCACTCTGATTCCCAAGCCAGACAGAGATCCAGCAAATAAAGAGAACTATAGGCCAATATCCTTGATGAATACGGATGCAAAAATCCTCAACAA